>NC_090184.1:7442546-7785046 GCF_024679245.1 Pseudorasbora parva
AGAGCGGCCCGGGCGTGCTGCATGCTGAGGCACTGCCCACAGAGCTGGCGTGTGTCCGTGCCCGAGACGAATCGCGGACAGGGAGGCACACATTGTCTGAATTGCTCACTCGCCATGTTTTTATAAACAGTACTAATAATATTGAAAGCCCTACGGGACAAATAACACCAAATAGACAGACAAGACACAGAGCGCTGATGCTGAAGAGCAGAAAGCTATATCTGCTTGTGCCGGCGTCCCTTTATACCTCCGGGTATGCCGTCACTCACTACGTCATGACGCAACCCCAGTAAGGATTGGCCTTTTTCAAATAAGCTTTAGTAGCGTCACACCAAGGGCGTTCCCCGAAGTGTCATCTACGAGTTCTCTCGAAAAACCTAAATTGTTATTGAAAGATTATTTAGTGAGGCCAGTAAGGTGTTTTCACAATAGCAGAATATGTGCGAGAGAGTTGCTATATTTTGAGTACACTGTAATGCAATACAGGTGGTAGCTCATTCTGAGGGGCATTTTGAGCCCCTCAGAATTTGCTGCCTCTCCATATGGACCATTTTATCAAGCCAGGACACATCTGTTCTACTGGAGCGTCCCGTGCCTGACGTCTGACTCCCAAACAAACTTAGCTGGTTCTAGCCCTGATGTAATGTTAACTGGATAGTGTTTTTTTCAAACACTCAATTGTTATTAGAGGTTGCATTATGTAGGCAAGTCTTACGCCTGTTTCACACCGCAAGCGTGAGCAGCGCGTGAGCAGCACTTCAGCGTAACTACACCGTGACTGCAGCTGCAGACGCGCAAGAGTATTCACACTGGAAGCGTTGGTGCAGCGTCACAGCAGCGGCTCCCACAATGATAGAGCCTATTCCTGTCTGAGTATTAAATACTAAACTAATATAAATTATTATATTTTCTAGGTAGTTTACTTTACTTTTTATAATACTTTCACCCAAACTGAATAATTAAAACAAGTTTAAATGGGTAATTTTCTACAGATGATTTTTATTCTTCGTTTTCTTTAATGTCATACTCCAGTTTTTGTTAAAACACACCACATGTGCTTCTTGTGTGCATTTTGAGCGCTTTTGTGATATTATATTTATTTTGTCCATCAAAAGTGTGCTTTCGCTTTACACCGTGACTGCAGCTGCAGACCGAGAGCCTTTTGTCTGAATATTAATACTAAACTAAACGAAAGTTTTTTATATTTTCTGGCTAGTTTACTTTATTTTTTATAATCATAACCATACTTTCACCCAAACTGAATAATCAAAACAAGTTTAAATTGCTAAAATCATCCACAGATATTTTTTATACTCCAGTTATTGTTCAAATACACTACACGTGCTTCCTGTGTGCATTTTAGGCACTTTTTGTGTGAAATAACATTTATTTTGTCCTTTAAAAGTGTGCTTTCACTTTAATTGAGCGTCAGGAGCGTCAGCAGCGCAGCAAAAATAAGCTCGCAGCTGAAACCCCCGCTTCCCTGCTGCTCACGCGGCGCTCCTGCTTGACGCTCACGTGCTGCTTCTGCTCCCGGTGTGAATGCACTCATTGATTAACATGGGCACCGAAAAAAATACGCGCTGCTCACGTGCCGCTCACGCTTGCGGTGTGAAACGGCCGTTAGGTGTTTACTCACAGGCCTGTATTGCAGTTACATGAAATTGAGACCTTTTTTGAAAAAACTCAATTGTTATTGAAAGATTATTGAAAGGTGTTTTCACACTAGCAGGATATTTGCGACAGAGTTGCTATAGTTTGAGTACACTGTAATGCAATATGGGTGGTAGCTCATTCTGAGGGGCATTTTGAGCCCCTCAGAAGTTGCTGCCTATACATATGGACCATTTTATCAAGCCAGAAAACATCTGTTCTACTTTAGCATCCCATGGCCAAACCCTGGCTTCCCACCGAAACTTAGCAGGTTTTAGCCCTGATGTTATGTGAACTGGAGAGTGTTTTTTCAAAAACTCAATTGTTATTAGAGGATGCTTTAGGTAGGCCAGTCTTAGTTGTTTACTCACAGGCCTGTATTGCAGTTACATGAAAGTGAGACCTTTTTGGAAAAAACTCAATTGTTATTGAAAGATTATTTAGTGAGGCCAGTAAGGTGTTTTCACACTAGCAGAATATGTGGGAGAGAGTTGCTATAGTTTGAGTACACTGTAATGCAATACGGGTGGTAGCTCATTCTGAGGGGCATTATAAGCCCCTCAGAATTTGCTGCCTCTCCATATGGACCATTTTATCAAGCAAGGACACATCTGTTCTACTGTAGCGTCCCGTGCCTGACGCCTGACTCCCAACCAAAACTTTGCGGGTTCTATCCCTGATGTAATGTGAATTGGATAGTGTTTTTTTCAAACACTCAATTGTTATTAGAGGTTGCTTTATGTAGGCAAGTCTTAGGTGTTTACTCACAGGGCTGTATTGCAGTTACATGAAAGTGAGACCTTTTTGGAAAAAACTCAGTTGTTATTGAAAGATTATTTAGTGAGGCCATTAGGGTGTTTTCACACTAGCAGAATATGTGGGAGAGATTTGCTATAGTTTGAGTACACTGTAATGCAATACGGGTGGTAGCTCATTCTGATGGGCATTTTAAACCCCTCAGAAGTTGCTGCCTCTCCCTGCCTCTCCATATGAACCATTTTATCAAGCCAGAACACATCTGTTCTACTGTAGCGTCCCATGGCCAAACCCTGGCTTCCCACAAAACATGTCAGGTTCTAGCCCTGATGTAATGTGAACTGGAGAGTGTTTTGCCAAACACTCAATTGTTATCGGAGGATGCTTTAGTAGTCAACTATTTGTTGTTTACTCACAGGCCTGTATTGCAGTTACATGAAAGTGAGACCTTTTTGGAAACAACTAAATTGTTTTTGAAAGATTATTTAGTGAGGCCAGTAGGGTGTTTTCACACTAGCATAATATGTGGGAGAGAGTTGCTATAGTTTGAGTACACTGTAATGCAATACAGGTGGTAGCTCATTCTGAGGGGCATTTTGAGCCCCTCAGAATTTGCTGCCTCTCCATATGGACTATAGACTGGATAATAACAGTAGGGTGATCAAATGTCCTGTTATCCCAGGACATAGACATTTAGGGTATAGATAGTAAGCTGTAATATAACAATTTTATATCTATCCTGGGGGTGCATACTTTAAATGTATTTAAATTAATCAGGCATCTTTGAGTAAACTTCGAGTATCACTTGAGTATCTCATTGCTGGGCCGAGCACATCTGCTTCATAGTACGACATAAAAAGATATCTTTGGCGCCAAATGTGTTACTCTGGCCTTGTGGTGGCTTGGAATTCCAATGGATATTCAAATCGGATATTCGTATTTAGACGTTGGTCAGATGTCCGGATATCAGATATGTATCTGATTTAAAACCACATTCGGGATTGGCTCAGGATGGATGCAAAAATGTGATTTTTGTGTTTAAATGCGTGCAACAAAATTTGATCTGGGTTAGAAGTGTGTGTGTGGGGGGGGGATCAGAAATTTTTTTTTTTGTGCCAGTGTAAACGCAGCCATACAAAAGTGCAGAGTTTCACTTGTGCAGGGCTGTGGATCCCAGAGATGCATAAACTCTACAGGTCCAGAGCAGAATCAAAGGTAATCAATTAAACTAAAAGGGGAGGTGACACCTTCATTCAAAGATGTACAAAATGGCAAAGCCAAGCACCGGTGTGTGTTGTGGCATTTGTGTTCAAGTTTGCTGGGATGGAGGTTCTAAAAGGTGTCTTAGTGGTGGCTGTGATTGTTGCATTTGATCTGCCTGATGCATGGGGAAGTTTGAGCTACAGTCAAAGTCCAAGAAGCATGGGGCCAAAATCAGATCCAGCTTCCAGAGGTCCTGCCCTTTCTCCTCCAGGGCTCTGGAACCCTTTGAAAGTTGCTCAGAGTCCTTTGGGTTCTGCCTCCAGAGGCCTTGCACAGGACCCTTTTGGCCTTCAGGAGAAGCAGCTGTTGCAGGGTCCAGTGAAGCCTTTGGATTGGAAGTATCCTGTCGTTCCCGAGGTGCAGAGTGAGTTGGCGGTGAACTTCCAGTTGAGGCAACCCGTGACTCCCAGCAGCGTAGCGGTTCAATGTGGAGAGAACCGGGTCCTTGTAGAGGTCCAGCAGGACTTGTTTAGCAATGGTCATTTGATCCAGCCAACTGGTCTGTCTTTAGGTGGATGTCCTGTTGTTGGTCAGGACTCTCAGTCTAAGGTGCTCATCTTTGAGTATGAGTTACAGGACTGCAACAGCGTGCAGATGGTAAGAACTCCTAAATCGTAATCAGTTTGTTCTAGTTGAGGATCTCCAAAATCCTCAAAGAGTGTCGGTTCACATGGCTGTTGTCTTTGTAATGCCAGGGCATCTGGTACAAACCTTTCTTAAAGGTTAATGGTTCACCCAATCATCTTTGTGAGGAACCCTTTTGTTTTAACTACTTCAATCTCTTCCAGATGACTGAGGATGAGCTTGTCTACACCTTTTCTCTTACCTACACCCCTGAGGCTCTTGCAAGTACTGCGATTACCCGGACTGAGGGTGCAGTTGTTGGTGTTCAGTGCCACTATCAAAGGTAAGTGACCTCTGTGCCTTTCACTGCCTCTCGTGCAACTGGGAGACCATTTATTGGGTCCCTTCATGAACCACAGGCTTCAAAATGTAAGCAGTAATGCCTTGAGGCCAACATGGGTCCCTTATGCCTCAACGGAGATTGGTGAAGAAGCCTTGGTGTTCTCCCTGAAGCTCATGATGGGTTGGTACAGGTTTTTAATAAAATAATTCTTTATCCTTGTGATTTGTGCCTAAAATGTTCCCTTTTCTTATCTGTAGATGATTGGTCCAATCAGAGGCCTTCATACCTTTATTTCCTGGGTGGCGTTATTAACATTGAGGCATCTGTGAAGCAGTACAATCATGTGCCTCTGCGTGTGTTTGTGGACAGCTGTGTGGCCACTCAAGTGCCTGATGTGAACTCCCTTCCGAGATATTCCTTCATTGAGAATCATGGGTAAGGTTATGGCCCTTGGCGCTATAGGACCGTTTTAGTTGCTCTTTTTAAACTGTCACTAATGTCAACCAACTAGAAATTATCTGTGACTCTGAATTGATTCATGGGTTTCTCTTTGTGCTGACCTCATCAGGTGCTTTGTGGATGCCAAGGCTACAGCTTCCAGCTCCCGCTTCATGCCTCGGTCCCAGGCTGACAAGGTCCAGATCCAGCTGGAGGCATTCATGTTCCAGGAGAGCTCCAGTCCTTCTGTATGTACTACGCATATCATGAGTAAATTCAACTTCTCTTCCCATCTGCTTTGGTTTTCTGACTTGTCTGTCATCCCTTGCAGATCTACATAACGTGTGTTGTGAAGGCAACTATTGCTTCTGCACCCAGTGACGCTCAGCACAAATCCTGTTCTTTCACCAATGGGTACGTTGCACTTTATCTTATTTTAAAGGTGACTTTGCTCATGTTGAAGGTGGTGTCTTTGTCCTGTTGCAGGTGGTTTGCTGCTGATGGAAATGACCAAGTTTGTGGTTGCTGTGACTCAACATGTGGTCCTGATGGTGGAATTGCTGCTGCTCCCTATGGAGGTTAGTATATCTTGCTATTTCTAAGGTTGCTTATGATGTTTTTATTGCTCTAACTTGTTTCTTCTCTCTAGGTGTTCAGTGGGAAGGCAAGGCCACAATTGGTCCTGTGGTGGTTCAAGGGCAAAAGAAAGTTCCTCAATAAAACTGACATCAATTCTTGCTTGTATCTGACTTGTCATTTTCCTTCATGTCTGGTTTAACTGCTTTTGCACATTCTGCCACTGGTGACCCTGACAGTCCTTCTGTACCTTTGCAAGTCCCATAATGCATAAAACCATAGGCTTCCAGAAGTTGGGAATTTTAGACTCTGACCCATTTAAATACTGCTCCATGGTTAACTGGTATTTGAAACAATCATTTTACAATATTTTTAGTGTTTAACAGCAGACTTCCTTATGAAAAACACTACCCATGATGCTCAAGAATCTGGCAAGCAAATCATTGCAAGAGAGCTCTACAGGTAACGTTTTGTCCCATGAAGCACTGCAGACATGGTTGCATTGTGCTCCCTAAATTAATTCTCCTCAAAATGCTTGTTTGCCTCATGCAGCAACACACGGTGCACTCCGGTTAGAAATTGTCTGAATGGAGATTGCGCCTATGCCATCAAAGTGCTATAAGCGACTCGGGCTACGTTTACACGTGGGTGGCTACTGATTAAAGAAAGAACCAGCTTCCTTAATATAGTCTTGTGTTGAATTTCATTGTACAAACAGAGGCTGTAAGCAGTACATAAAGATTTGCATAAGTCATGTCTCTGAAACATCTGTGTATTTGACAACTGTTGCATTTATTTCACTCCATCTGTGATAAAGTATTCAAACATTGTGCAAGCATCACTATAGGAAGCAGAAAGTGTCTGACTTCATGTTTCCGTTTTTAGCTCCTTGCTGATCGGTTGCAATCAGCCATCTTGTAGTTGAACACACCTATAGTGTGTGTATATGCATATGACCCTTAGGGTACGTGACAATTTTAAACCGAGCGGCAACCTCCCCAGTTTCTCTTGACGCCAGTACGGGACTGCAATTCATCAACTGGCTGCTAGGGACAGGCTCCAGAAGGGAGCAGAATCTCATTGGGCTCCATGTTAAAATATCCAACTTTACAGCAGAAAAAAACATGTTTACAGCCTGGTAAAATTTGTGGTTTTGGTCTACATAGCAATTTTTCCCCTTCATGACAACTGTGATGGGGGTGGATTTTTGTATAACTCATTTGTTTACATTATATAAAGCCTTAAGTTCTGCATAATTAAGGCCTTGGCCACTTTGAGGGACGGTTTGGTTTTCGTTTGTCTGCTGTCTGTTAGACGTCACCTCAGCTCAGCCCAGCCCACGTCCCCCCGTTTTCTGTTATCCGGGAGTGTCAAGCTGGCAAGATGTCAACAGTCAGCTCGTCTCTACTTTACACTTTAAAACTGTCTATTGCTGCGTTCCAGTTAGTTTGTATTATGCCCTTCACTCGCTAACTTCCCTTCGTCTTGATCACTCGGATGTACATCTTTGCTTACGTTGCATGAGTGTCCACTACTGGCGGAATATTAGCAATGGACTGAACTGGAATGCCCAAAGCCCTTGATCACTTGGAATCCACTATGGAGTTGATTGATTGATTTATTTATTCCTTCACGAAATTGTTTAAAGCAGCATTATATATGTATATAGGTGTGTTTGGGTTGTTTTAAATGTTTTTAAAAATATTAAAAAAATTACAGAGTTGTTTGTGGTGGGTTAAATTAAACGTGATATGCGGTGATGTCACAATCACATTGCATTGTGGTATATGAAGCTGCCCGAAGTGTACATATGAAGTAGACTCGCTCCCTCGGTTAAAAACCAAGGGAGCAAGGGTCTCTCCATATAAACTTCCCTTGTCCACCTCACAAAGTGGGTTGCACTTCAAAATGGTGGTGGGGTGGAGGGGAAGTGCTTATGGAAGTTTGCAAGTGCGTGTCTTAAAGTGGAGTGGAACGCAGCATATTTGTTAAACTGATCCCCGTTCACACGGATTGCTCAAAAAAGTGCTAAACAGGCTGTATTATGCATGCCAGGCGAGTGGTCGGCGCTGAAACTTTGTCAAGAAACACCCACCAAACCCGAAATGCACATATTTACATTTACATTTATGCATTTAGCAGACGCTTTTATCCAAAGCGACTTACAGCTCAGGAGTACAAGAAGCGATCCATCAAGAAGAGGCAAAGAAACACAAAAAGTGCCCCAAATACCAAGATTTGTATACTGCTCAGAGTAGCAAAAAACAGAAAAGGGAAGAAGAAAAGAGAAATAGAGGAGGAAGAGTTTTTTTTATTTTTATATATATGTAAGTTTAAGTGCTCATGGAAGAGATTAGATTTTACCTGTCTTTTGAATGAAGCTAGTGATTCTGTCGTGCGTATGGAGGACGGAAGATCGTTCCACCAACCAGGAACAATGAAAGAAAAAGTTCTGGAGAGGGATTTCATGCCTCTCTGTGATGGTACCACAAGCCTTCGCTCATTAGCGGAGCGAAGGCTTCTGCTGGGGGTGTAGACTTGCAGGAGTGAGTCGAAGTATGCAGGTGCTGAGCTTGTGGGAGATCCATAAGCAAGAGTCAGAGCTTTGAATTTGATCCGGGCAGCAAGTGGTAGCCAATGCAGAGAGATGAATAGAGGTGTGACATGAGCCATTTTGGGCTCATTGAATACAAGATGTGCCGCAGCGTTTTGGATCATTTGCAGCAGTTTGATTGCACAAGATGGAAGTCCAGCCAGAAGCGCATTGCAATAGTCAAGTCTAGAAATTACCAGGACTAGGACAAGAAGCTGTGTTGCATGCTCTGTAAGGAACAGTTTGATTTTCCTGATGTTGTGTAATGCAAACCTGCATGACCGAGATGTGGTCTTTGAAGGACAGCTGGTCATCAAAGATTACTCCAAGATTTCTGACCGACCCTGAAGGAGTAATCAAAGATGAACCTAGGCATATGACATCAGTTTTCAAAATTTCACGTTTTTGTTGTTTACACGGACGATGGTAAAATTTGTGTTTTCAAGCACACAAAATGGCGTTGTGTAAATTAACCCGATTCATATGTTTTTAGTTGAAGAGAGACAAATGGCTGCATTTACACTGATCTTTTGACCATGTACTTTGTTTCTTTTTTTTTTTTTGTCCCACCGGTTTACATTCACTTTACTCTTTAACTGATATCTGTGTTTGCATTAATCTCCATCCAAAATGGTTCTGTTGGTGATCGCTTTACAATGCAACATGGTTGACCCTCATGATTTGAATGGCGTACTAAAATGATTTTATAATTCACGTCGGTTGACCAAGATTAGTTTCAAGCTTGGATAAGTTCAAATCTGTCATTGATGTTTGCAGCTCAATCTGACAGAACAGATAGACTGGATAATAACAGTAGGGTGACCAAATGTCCTGTTATCCCAGGACATAGACATTTAGGTTATAGATAGTAATTTGTAATATAACAATAAATGTATTTAAATTAATCAGGCATCTTTGAGTAAACTTCGAGTATCACTTGAGTATCTCATTGCTGGGCCGAGCACATCTGCTTCATAGTACGACATAAAAAGATATCTTTGGCGCCAAATGTGTTACTCTGGCCTTGTGGTGGCTTGGAATTCCAATGGATATTCAAATCGGATATTCGTATTTAGACGTTGGTCAGATGTCCGGATATCAGATATGTATCTGATTTAAAACCACATTCGGGATTGGCTCAGGATGGATGCAAAAATGTGATTTTTGTGTTTAAATGCGTGCAACAAAATTTGATCTGGGTTAGAAGTGTGTGTGTGTGGGGGGGATCAGAATTTTTTTTTGTTGTTTTTTTTTTGTGCCAGTGTAAACGCAGCCATACAAAAGTGCAGAGTTTCACTTGTGCAGGGCTGTGGATCCCAGAGATGCATAAACTCTACAGGTCCAGAGCAGAATCAAAGGTAATCAATTAAACTAAAAGGGGAGGTGACACCTTCATTCAAAGATGTACAAAATGGCAAAGCCAAGCACCGGTGTGTGTTGTGGCATTTGTGTTCAAGTTTGCTGGGATGGAGGTTCTAAAAGGTGTCTTAGTGGTGGCTGTGATTGTTGCATTTGATCTGCCTGATGCATGGGGAAGTTTGAGCTACAGTCAAAGTCCAAGAAGCATGGGGCCAAAATCAGATCCAGCTTCCAGAGGTCCTGCCCTTTCTCCTCCAGGGCTCTGGAACCCTTTGAAAGTTGCTCAGAGTCCTTTGGGTTCTGCCTCCAGAGGCCTTGCACAGGACCCTTTTGGCCTTCAGGAGAAGCAGCTGTTGCAGGGTCCAGTGAAGCCTTTGGATTGGAAGTATCCTGTCGTTCCCGAGGTGCAGAGTGAGTTGGCGGTGAACTTCCAGTTGAGGCAACCCGTGACTCCCAGCAGCGTAGCGGTTCAATGTGGAGAGAACCGGGTCCTTGTAGAGGTCCAGCAGGACTTGTTTAGCAATGGTCATTTGATCCAGCCAACTGGTCTGTCTTTAGGTGGATGTCCTGTTGTTGGTCAGGACTCTCAGTCTAAGGTGCTCATCTTTGAGTATGAGTTACAGGACTGCAACAGCGTGCAGATGGTAAGAACTCCTAAATCGTAATCAGTTTGTTCTAGTTGAGGATCTCCAAAATCCTCAAAGAGTGTCGGTTCACATGGCTGTTGTCTTTGTAATGCCAGGGCATCTGGTACAAACCTTTCTTAAAGGTTAATGGTTCACCCAATCATCTTTGTGAGGAACCCTTTTGTTTTAACTACTTCAATCTCTTCCAGATGACTGAGGATGAGCTTGTCTACACCTTTTCTCTTACCTACACCCCTGAGGCTCTTGCAAGTACTGCGATTACCCGGACTGAGGGTGCAGTTGTTGGTGTTCAGTGCCACTATCAAAGGTAAGTGACCTCTGTGCCTTTCACTGCCTCTCGTGCAACTGGGAGACCATTTATTGGGTCCCTTCATGAACCACAGGCTTCAAAATGTAAGCAGTAATGCCTTGAGGCCAACATGGGTCCCTTATGCCTCAACGGAGATTGGTGAAGAAGCCTTGGTGTTCTCCCTGAAGCTCATGATGGGTTGGTACAGGTTTTTAATAAAATAATTCTTTATCCTTGTGATTTGTGCCTAAAATGTTCCCTTTTCTTATCTGTAGATGATTGGTCCAATCAGAGGCCTTCATACCTTTATTTCCTGGGTGGCGTTATTAACATTGAGGCATCTGTGAAGCAGTACAATCATGTGCCTCTGCGTGTGTTTGTGGACAGCTGTGTGGCCACTCAAGTGCCTGATGTGAACTCCCTTCCGAGATATTCCTTCATTGAGAATCATGGGTAAGGTTATGGCCCTTGGCGCTATAGGACCGTTTTAGTTGCTCTTTTTAAACTGTCACTAATGTCAACCAACTAGAAATTATCTGTGACTCTGAATTGATTCATGGGTTTCTCTTTGTGCTGACCTCATCAGGTGCTTTGTGGATGCCAAGGCTACAGCTTCCAGCTCCCGCTTCATGCCTCGGTCCCAGGCTGACAAGGTCCAGATCCAGCTGGAGGCATTCATGTTCCAGGAGAGCTCCAGTCCTTCTGTATGTACTACGCATATCATGAGTAAATTCAACTTCTCTTCCCATCTGCTTTGGTTTTCTGACTTGTCTGTCATCCCTTGCAGATCTACATAACGTGTGTTGTGAAGGCAACTATTGCTTCTGCACCCAGTGACGCTCAGCACAAATCCTGTTCTTTCACCAATGGGTACGTTGCACTTTATCTTATTTTAAAGGTGACTTTGCTCATGTTGAAGGTGGTGTCTTTGTCCTGTTGCAGGTGGTTTGCTGCTGATGGAAATGACCAAGTTTGTGGTTGCTGTGACTCAACATGTGGTCCTGATGGTGGAATTGCTGCTGCTCCCTATGGAGGTTAGTATATCTTGCTATTTCTAAGGTTGCTTATGATGTTTTTATTGCTCTAACTTGTTTCTTCTCTCTAGGTGTTCAGTGGGAAGGCAAGGCCACAATTGGTCCTGTGGTGGTTCAAGGGCAAAAGAAAGTTCCTCAATAAAACTGACATCAATTCTTGCTTGTATCTGACTTGTCATTTTCCTTCATGTCTGGTTTAACTGCTTTTGCACATTCTGCCACTGGTGACCCTGACAGTCCTTCTGTACCTTTGCAAGTCCCATAATGCATAAAACCATAGGCTTCCAGAAGTTGGGAATTTTAGACTCTGACCCATTTAAATACTGCTCCATGGTTAACTGGTATTTGAAACAATCATTTTACAATATTTTTAGTGTTTAACAGCAGACTTCCTTATGAAAAACACTACCCATGATGCTCAAGAATCTGGCAAGCAAATCATTGCAAGAGAGCTCTACAGGTACCGTTTTGTCCCATGAAGCACTGCAGACATGGTTGCATTGTGCTCCCTAAATTAATTCTCCTCAAAATGCTTGTTTGCCTCATGCAGCAACACACGGTGCACTCCGGTTAGAAATTGTCTGAATGGAGATTGCGCCTATGCCATCAAAGTGCTATAAGCGACTCGGGCTACGTTTACACGTGGGTGGCTACTGATTAAAGAAAGAACCAGCTTCCTTAATATAGTCTTGTGTTGAATTTCATTGTACAAACAGAGGCTGTAAGCAGTACATAAAGATTTGCATAAGTCATGTCTCTGAAACATCTGTGTATTTGACAACTGTTGCATTTATTTCACTCCATCTGTGATAAAGTATTCAAACATTGTGCAAGCATCACTATAGGAAGCAGAAAGTGTCTGACTTCATGTTTCCGTTTTTAGCTCCTTGCTGATCGGTTGCATTCAGCCATCTTGTAGTTGAACACACCTATAGTGTGTGTATATGCATATGACCCTTAGGGTACGTGACAATTTTAAACCAAGCGGCAACCTCCCCAGTTTCTCTTGACGCCAGTACGGGACTGCAATTCATCAACTGGCTGCTAGGGACAGGCTCCAGAAGGGAGCAGAATCTCATTGGGCTCCATGTTAAAATATCCAACTTTACAGCAGAAAAAAACATGTTTACAGCCTGGTAAAATTTGTGGTTTTGGTCTACATAGCAATTTTTCCCCTTCATGACAACTGTGATGGGGGTGGATTTTTGTATAACTCATTTGTTTACATTATATAAAGCCTTAAGTTCTGCATAATTAAGGCCTTGGCCACTTTGAGGGACGGTTTGGTTTTCGTTTGTCTGCTGTCTGTTAGACGTCACGTCAGCTCAGCCCAGCCCACGTCCCCCCGTTTTCTGTTATCCGGGAGTGTCAAGCTGGCAAGATGTCAACAGTCAGCTCGTCTCTACTTTACACTTTAAAACTGTCTATTGCTGCGTTCCAGTTAGTTTGTATTATGCCCTTCACTCGCTAACTTCCCTTCGTCTTGATCACTCGGATGTACATCTTTGCTTACGTTGCATGAGTGTCCACTACTGGCGGAATATTAGCAATGGACTGAACTGGAATGCCCAAAGCCCTTGATCACTTGGAATCCACTATGGAGTTGATTGATTGATTTATTTATTCCTTCACGAAATTGTTTAAAGCAGCATTATATATGTATATAGGTGTGTTTGGGTTGTTTTAAATGTTTTTAAAAATATTAAAAATATCACAGAGTTGTTTGTGGTGGGTTAAATTAAACGTGATATGCGGTGATGTCACAATCACATTGCATTGTGGTATATGAAGCTGCCCGAAGTGTACATATGAAGTAGACTCGCTCCCTCGGTTCAAAACCAAGGGAGCAAGGGTCTCTCCATATAAACTTCCCTTGTCCACCTCACAAAGTGGGTTGCACTTCAAAATGGTGGTGGGGTGGAGGGGAAGTGCTTATGGAAGTTTGCAAGTGCGTGTCTTAAAGTGGAGTGGAACGCAGCATATTTGTTAAACTGATCCCCGTTCACACGGATCGCTCAAAAAAGTGCTAAACAGGCTGTATTATGCATGCCAGGCGAGTGGTCGGCGCTGAAACTTTGTCAAGAAACACCCACCAAACCCGAAATGCACATATTTACATTTACATTTATGCATTTAGCAGACGCTTTTATCCAAAGCGACTTACAGCTCAGGAGTACAAGAAGCGATCCATCAAGAAGAGGCAAAGAAACACAAAAAGTGCCCCAAATACCAAGATTTGTATACTGCTCAGAGTAGCAAAAAACAGAAAAGGGAAGAAGAAAAGAGAAATAGAGGAGGAAGAGTTTTTTTTATTTTTATATATATGTAAGATTAAGTGCTCATGGAAGAGATTAGATTTTACCTGTCTTTTGAATGAAGCTAGTGATTCTGTCGTGCGTATGGAGGACGGAAGATCGTTCCACCAACCAGGAACAATGAAAGAAAAAGTTCTGGAGAGGGATTTCATGCCTCTCTGTGATGGTACCACAAGCCTTCGCTCATTAGCGGAGCGAAGGCTTCTGCTGGGGGTGTAGACTTGCAGGAGTGAGTCGAAGTATGCAGGTGCTGAGCTTGTGGGAGATCCATAAGCAAGAGTCAGAGCTTTGAATTTGATCCGGGCAGCAAGTGGTAGCCAATGCAGAGAGATGAATAGAGGTGTGACATGAGCCATTTTGGGCTCATTGAATACAAGATGTGCCGCAGCGTTTTGGATCATTTGCAGCAGTTTGATTGCACAAGATGGAAGTCCAGCCAGAAGCGCATTGCAATAGTCAAGTCTAGAAATTACCAGGGCTAGGACAAGAAGCTGTGTTGCATGCTCTGTAAGGAACAGTTTGATTTTCCTGATGTTGTGTAATGCAAACCTGCATGACCGAGATGTGGTCTTTGAAGGACAGCTGGTCATCAAAGATTACTCCAAGATTTCTGACCGACCCTGAAGGAGTAATCAAAGATGAACCTAGGCATATGACATCAGTTTTCAAAATTTCACGTTTTTGTTGTTTACACGGACGATGGTAAAATTTGTGTTTTCAAGCACACAAAATGGCGTTGTGTAAATTAACCCGATTCATATGTTTTTAGTTGAAGAGAGACAAATGGCTGCATTTACACTGATCTTTTGACCATGTACTTTGTTTCTTTTTTTTTTTTTGTCCCACCGGTTTACATTCACTTTACTCTTTAACTGATATCTGTGTTTGCATTAATCTCCATCCAAAATGGTTCTGTTGGTGATCGCTTTACAATGCAACATGGTTGACCCTCATGATTTGAATGGCGTACTAAAATGATTTTATAATTCACGTCGGTTGACCAAGATTAGTTTCAAGCTTGGATAAGTTCAAATCTGTCATTGATGTTTGCAGCTCAATCTGACAGAACAGATAGACTGGATAATAACAGTAGGGTGACCAAATGTCCTGTTATCCCAGGACATAGACATTTAGGTTATAGATAGTAATTTGTAATATAACAATAAATGTATTTAAATTAATCAGGCATCTTTGAGTAAACTTCGAGTATCACTTGAGTATCTCATTGCTGGGCCGAGCACATCTGCTTCATAGTACGACATAAAAAGATATCTTTGGCGCCAAATGTGTTACTCTGGCCTTGTGGTGGCTTGGAATTCCAATGGATATTCAAATCGGATATTCGTATTTAGACGTTGGTCAGATGTCCGGATATCAGATATGTATCTGATTTAAAACCACATTCGGGATTGGCTCAGGATGGATGCAAAAATGTGATTTTTGTGTTTAAATGCGTGCAACAAAATTTGATCTGGGTTAGAAGTGTGTGTGTGTGGGGGGGATCAGAATTTTTTTTTTTTGTTTTTTTTTTGTGCCAGTGTAAACGCAGCCATACAAAAGTGCAGAGTTTCACTTGTGCAGGGCTGTGGATCCCAGAGATGCATAAACTCTACAGGTCCAGAGCAGAATCAAAGGTAATCAATTAAACTAAAAGGGGAGGTGACACCTTCATTCAAAGATGTACAAAATGGCAAAGCCAAGCACCGGTGTGTGTTGTGGCATTTGTGTTCAAGTTTGCTGGGATGGAGGTTCTAAAAGGTGTCTTAGTGGTGGCTGTGATTGTTGCATTTGATCTGCCTGATGCATGGGGAAGTTTGAGCTACAGTCAAAGTCCAAGAAGCATGGGGCCAAAATCAGATCCAGCTTCCAGAGGTCCTGCCCTTTCTCCTCCAGGGCTCTGGAACCCTTTGAAAGTTGCTCAGAGTCCTTTGGGTTCTGCCTCCAGAGGCCTTGCACAGGACCCTTTTGGCCTTCAGGAGAAGCAGCTGTTGCAGGGTCCAGTGAAGCCTTTGGATTGGAAGTATCCTGTCGTTCCCGAGGTGCAGAGTGAGTTGGCGGTGAACTTCCAGTTGAGGCAACCCGTGACTCCCAGCAGCGTAGCGGTTCAATGTGGAGAGAACCGGGTCCTTGTAGAGGTCCAGCAGGACTTGTTTAGCAATGGTCATTTGATCCAGCCAACTGGTCTGTCTTTAGGTGGATGTCCTGTTGTTGGTCAGGACTCTCAGTCTAAGGTGCTCATCTTTGAGTATGAGTTACAGGACTGCAACAGCGTGCAGATGGTAAGAACTCCTAAATCGTAATCAGTTTGTTCTAGTTGAGGATCTCCAAAATCCTCAAAGAGTGTCGGTTCACATGGCTGTTGTCTTTGTAATGCCAGGGCATCTGGTACAAACCTTTCTTAAAGGTTAATGGTTCACCCAATCATCTTTGTGAGGAACCCTTTTGTTTTAACTACTTCAATCTCTTCCAGATGACTGAGGATGAGCTTGTCTACACCTTTTCTCTTACCTACACCCCTGAGGCTCTTGCAAGTACTGCGATTACCCGGACTGAGGGTGCAGTTGTTGGTGTTCAGTGCCACTATCAAAGGTAAGTGACCTCTGTGCCTTTCACTGCCTCTCGTGCAACTGGGAGACCATTTAATGGGTCCCTTCATGAACCACAGGCTTCAAAATGTAAGCAGTAATGCCTTGAGGCCAACATGGGTCCCTTATGCCTCAACGGAGATTGGTGAAGAAGCCTTGGTGTTCTCCCTGAAGCTCATGATGGGTTGGTACAGGTTTTTAATAAAATAATTCTTTATCCTTGTGATTTGTGCCTAAAATGTTCCCTTTTCTTATCTGTAGATGATTGGTCCAATCAGAGGCCTTCATACCTTTATTTCCTGGGTGGCGTTATTAACATTGAGGCATCTGTGAAGCAGTACAATCATGTGCCTCTGCGTGTGTTTGTGGACAGCTGTGTGGCCACTCAAGTGCCTGATGTGAACTCCCTTCCGAGATATTCCTTCATTGAGAATCATGGGTAAGGTTATGGCCCTTGGCGCTATAGGACCGTTTTAGTTGCTCTTTTTAAACTGTCACTAATGTCAACCAACTAGAAATTATCTGTGACTCTGAATTGATTCATGGGTTTCTCTTTGTGCTGACCTCATCAGGTGCTTTGTGGATGCCAAGGCTACAGCTTCCAGCTCCCGCTTCATGCCTCGGTCCCAGGCTGACAAGGTCCAGATCCAGCTGGAGGCATTCATGTTCCAGGAGAGCTCCAGTCCTTCTGTATGTACTACGCATATCATGAGTAAATTCAACTTCTCTTCCCATCTGCTTTGGTTTTCTGACTTGTCTGTCATCCCTTGCAGATCTACATAACGTGTGTTGTGAAGGCAACTATTGCTTCTGCACCCAGTGACGCTCAGCACAAATCCTGTTCTTTCACCAATGGGTACGTTGCACTTTATCTTATTTTAAAGGTGACTTTGCTCATGTTGAAGGTGGTGTCTTTGTCCTGTTGCAGGTGGTTTGCTGCTGATGGAAATGACCAAGTTTGTGGTTGCTGTGACTCAACATGTGGTCCTGATGGTGGAATTGCTGCTGCTCCCTATGGAGGTTAGTATATCTTGCTATTTCTAAGGTTGCTTATGATGTTTTTATTGCTCTAACTTGTTTCTTCTCTCTAGGTGTTCAGTGGGAAGGCAAGGCCACAATTGGTCCTGTGGTGGTTCAAGGGCAAAAGAAAGTTCCTCAATAAAACTGACATCAATTCTTGCTTGTATCTGACTTGTCATTTTCCTTCATGTCTGGTTTAACTGCTTTTGCACATTCTGCCACTGGTGACCCTGACAGTCCTTCTGTACCTTTGCAAGTCCCATAATGCATAAAACCATAGGCTTCCAGAAGTTGGGAATTTTAGACTCTGACCCATTTAAATACTGCTCCATGGTTAACTGGTATTTGAAACAATCATTTTACAATATTTTTAGTGTTTAACAGCAGACTTCCTTATGAAAAACACTACCCATGATGCTCAAGAATCTGGCAAGCAAATCATTGCAAGAGAGCTCTACAGGTACCGTTTTGTCCCATGAAGCACTGCAGACATGGTTGCATTGTGCTCCCTAAATTAATTCTCCTCAAAATGCTTGTTTGCCTCATGCAGCAACACACGGTGCACTCCGGTTAGAAATTGTCTGAATGGAGATTGCGCCTATGCCATCAAAGTGCTATAAGCGACTCGGGCTACGTTTACACGTGGGTGGCTACTGATTAAAGAAAGAACCAGCTTCCTTAATATAGTCTTGTGTTGAATTTCATTGTACAAACAGAGGCTGTAAGCAGTACATAAAGATTTGCATAAGTCATGTCTCTGAAACATCTGTGTATTTGACAACTGTTGCATTTATTTCACTCCATCTGTGATAAAGTATTCAAACATTGTGCAAGCATCACTATAGGAAGCAGAAAGTGTCTGACTTCATGTTTCCGTTTTTAGCTCCTTGCTGATCGGTTGCAATCAGCCATCTTGTAGATGAACACACCTATAGTGTGTGTATATGCATATGACCCTTAGGGTACGTGACAATTTTAAACCGAGCGGCAACCTCCCCAGTTTCTCTTGACGCCAGTACGGGACTGCAATTCATCAACTGGCTGCTAGGGACAGGCTCCAGAAGGGAGCAGAATCTCATTGGGCTCCATGTTAAAATATCCAACTTTACAGCAGAAAAAAACATGTTTACAGCCTGGTAAAATTTGTGGTTTTGGTCTACATAGCAATTTTTCCCCTTCATGACAACTGTGATGGGGGTGGTTTGTTGTATAACTCATTTGTTTACATTATATAAAGCCTTAAGTTCTGCATAATTAAGGCCTTGGCCACTTTGAGGGACGGTTTGGTTTTCGTTTGTCTGCTGTCTGTTAGACGTCACCTCAGCTCAGCCCAGCCCACGTCCCCCCGTTTTCTGTTATCCGGGAGTGTCAAGCTGGCAAGATGTCAACAGTCAGCTCGTCTCTACTTTACACTTTAAAACTGTCTATTGCTGCGTTCCAGTTAGTTTGTATTATGCCCTTCACTCGCTAACTTCCCTTCGTCTTGATCACTCGGATGTACATCTTTGCTTACGTTGCATGAGTGTCCACTACTGGCGGAATATTAGCAATGGACTGAACTGGAATGCCCAAAACCCTTGATCACTTGGAATCCACTATGGAGTTGATTGATTGATTTATTTATTCCTTCACGAAATTGT
Source organism: Pseudorasbora parva (assembly GCF_024679245.1). Lineage (NCBI taxonomy): Eukaryota > Metazoa > Chordata > Actinopteri > Cypriniformes > Gobionidae > Pseudorasbora > Pseudorasbora parva. Next base: position 7,461,622 of record NC_090184.1, read on the forward strand.
TTAAAGCAGCATTATATATGTATATAGGTGTGTTTGGGTTGTTTTAAATGTTTTTAAAAATATTCAAAATATCACAGTTGTTTGTGGTGGGTTAAATTAAACGTGATATGCGGTGATGTCACAATCACATTGCATTGTGGTATATGAAGCTGCCCGAAGTGTACATATGAAGTAGACTCGCTCCCTCGGTTAAAAACCAAGGGAGCAAGGGTCTCTCCATATAAACTTCCCTTGTCCACCTCACAAAGTGGGTTGCACTTCAAAATGGTGGTGGGGTGGAGGGGAAGTGCTTATGGAAGTTTACAAGTGCGTGTCTTAAAGTGGAGTGGAACGCAGCATATTTGTTAAACTGATCCCCGTTCACACGGATCGCTCAAAAAAGTGCTAAACAGGCTGTATTATGCATGCCAGGCGAGTGGTCGGCGCTGAAACTTTGTCAAGAAACACCCACCAAACCCGAAATGCACATATTTACATTTACATTTATGCATTTAGCAGACGCTTTTATCCAAAGCGACTTACAGCTCAGGAGTACAAGAAGCGATCCATCAAGAGGCAAAGAAACACAAAAAGTGCCCCAAATACCAAGATTTGTATACTGCTCAGAGTAGCAAAAAACAGAAAAGGGAAGAAGAAAAGAGAAATAGAGGAGGAAGAGGTTTTTTTTAATTTTTTTATTTGTAAGATTAAGTGCTCATGGAAGAGATTAGATTTTACCTGTCTTTTGAATGAAGCTAGTGATTCTGTCGTGCGTATGGAGGACGGAAGATCGTTCCACCAACCAGGAACAATGAAAGAAAAAGTTCTGGAGAGGGATTTCATGCCTCTCTGTGATGGTACCACAAGCCTTCGCTCATTAGCGGAGCGAAGGCTTCTGCTGGGGGTGTAGACTTGTAGGAGTGAGTCGAAGTATGCAGGTGCTGAGCTTGTGGGAGATCCATAAGCAAGAGTCAGAGCTTTGAATTTGATCCGGGCAGCAAGTGGTAGCCAATGCAGAGAGATGAATAGAGGTGTGACATGAGTCATTTTGGGCTCATTGAATACAACCCAGATAGCAAGCATGTTTGGGCCACATGTGGGTTTTATATGGCACATATGGCCCAGATATGGCATGGCTGAACAGATGTGGGCCAGAATTTGACCATATTTGTTTTTCCATAACTTTAAAATCGGTGGTAAATGTTCTCTTGGTTCACAACTCATTTTGAGGTATATGGCCCAGATAACAATGTACACATAAGGGCCATATGTGTTTGAGCTATGGCACAAAGTGAGAAAGGCTGACTTGTGGTAAACCTTTGGATTATATATGGAAAAACACAGGACACCTGAAATCAAGTGCAGCTAACATCCGATGTTTCACACCTCAGGTGGTTGCATCTCATTTGTGGAATTAATCTGACTGATACGGCACCATTTTCTCATCTGCTCTCATGAGTTTTCGGTCACGCATATCTTCAGGTAAGTGAGGTTTTGGCATTTCAAAGTCTTTTTAAGGTTATTTTGTGCAGCATTATGCATTTGTTTGAGGAGGGTGTCGAATTAGCCTCAGTTGAGTGTATTTACTATTTCAATCCCATGTGTAATGCAGCACACAGTCACCAAACGAGTCATGGATTGATGATTTAAAACTCTGGACTAGTTTTCCTGTATGTGTCCTTTTTTAACGCGCCTCAACTATCGTACAGTCTGACATTTATGACCGTTTTGATTTTACAGTGTGACATGGCTTACAGATTATGTTTGTTCAGCCTGACATGGAACAATCGTGAAGGACTATAATAAATCTGACAGTGTGCACCCGGGTTAAGTTTTGTTGTGGCCGGAACAAAGTTAGTTAGGTTTTTTTTAGCGCAAAAAATAAATTAATAAATTCAAATCTTAACCTGGCTAATGATAAATTACAATGATTAAAAAAAAGTGACAATTATGACAGAATTATATATTTGGTTGAACTATCCCTTTAGTTTAAGATTTATTTCAAATCATAATTATGCAGACCTAGCTTCCAAGTTGTATTGCTGTGAACATTATGTGGCGAGATGGCCAGGCTAAAACAAGATGAGATAAGCAAAAATAAGTTTGTAACCAACTACGCCACCTAGGGGCTTTCACCCTAGGATGTACTAGTACTCAGAGAAAGCTGAAACCCAGGTTCGTTGTTTCCAGAGAGGACTGAGACAGTTCTGCCAATTTAAACAATTTTATTTCATTAAAATATCACTTATCAGATTGACCGGTCAGCAATAAGTACCTTCAATACATTTACATACCAACACAGACAAGGAAAAGGTACCAAAAGAAAAGACAAAAAGAAAGAAAGAAACGTTATTTAACACTACAGGTAGCGCTGGGTGTCAAAAGACAATAACAAGGAAAAAGTATCTTGCTCCACCTCAAAAAGTAATCACTCACTACAACCACACACACTGATGTTGCACACTAGAAAGGGAATGAGAAACTCACACTCAAGTGTTAAACACTACACCCCAACAAGAGAGGTGGGCAAAGTATCTTTTTCTTTTATACCATTGCCCACAAGAGACCCAAGCGCTTGCATTAATTACAAATACCAAACAAAAAATAAAATAAAAAATACTTTATGAAGCAACAGTTACTTGTTCTTTAGTAAACTTCCCCAATGGGAAGCACTTCGTCTACAAAATACACATTGTACAAAGAAGAACCAGTCTAATCACTCCAATTGTAACAATGGTTAATAAAAGCAAATACCACAACAAAAAAAAAAAAAAATCAATAAAAATAGAACATTCAACAAGAGAAACAAAACAGCAGCGTGATCCGGGGCAGTGCGTCCTGTCATTAAAGAGAAGCTTACACCGCTCAAAGCTGCAAGCAAGCCTGTTCTGCGCGTCCCTCCGACCTGCACGCACACACAGTGAAATGTATGGGTCTTTTTAATAAACATGAACAGTCCACCAGAACAGAGATCATACTCACTGCGTTCACAATGATTCTATCATGACCGTACAGGTTCTTGCGGCACTCAAATCGTGTAGTGACTGCAGGACACAGGTTTTAAGTTATACACTCATATTATAAAATCATATTCCACGTTACACTCCTTAACATACCTGATCAAACAATAAACAAAATCAATGCCCCGAACCACACGACTCCAACAGGAACGGGATGCAAAGAGTAACACCTAGCCAGCCATTTGGAATGCTGCGTTTTTATTTAGAGTGCAATCATAATAATTAGTCACCAGCCGATTACCTTACACAGCCGCATCTACTGGGCAGCTAATTCAAATTCTCCACCAGGGGGAGATATAGGGGGTTTCCCACCCCACTACAATTATTTAAATGTAACTTTTTATTGCAGGTGCAGTCGGTTGAGTCCCAGCAACACTTCCAACACTGTTTAGTGTCACAATTCACCAGTGTGAGTGCCCATCCTCACCACCAGAGGGCACACCAATCCGGACTGTCGCTCTATCATAAACTACATTACCCATTATCCTTTGCCCGGACTCATTAGCACTCACTGTTTACACCTGTGTCTTATTATTCTGTTTTCCGCCTGGTTATCTCTGTTATTTACTGTGAAGTCTTGTTTTGTGTGCACTGCGTTTCTGATCATTTTCCCCAGTTTCATGTCTCTTGGCTTGTTGGATTTCTTGCCTGTTTCCTGGATTACCCGTTTGCCTGTCTCTCCTGTATTGTTTGCCTTTTTGGACTGTTTGCTTGTGTATGACCTTTTGCCTGCTTTTGACTACGATAGTGGATTACCCTGTTAATAAATACTGCATTTGGATCTCCTACATTCTGTCTCAGAGCGGTTCTTTACAATTAGAGACTTTTTTTCTCTTGTGAAGTTGTTGTTTGTTATCTTTAGCAAGTTACTGTGATTCCCCCTCCCTTCTACTTCAACTCTCATTGCTAGTTTAGCATAATACACACTTGAAATTTGGTGTCACACTTTGAATGTTATTTACATTAATATACATGGTTTCTGATTAACTGTAAATATTTGTCAAAAGTAAATTATTGAATTTATTTTTTTGTTGAGTGTCTTATTTATCATGGAGTTAATAAGACTTTTACATAATGCTCAAAGTTGCATGTGGGCCACATAAGGGCCATTACATTTTAACAAAACTCAGCCATACTAAAATTCCATATAAGGGCCACATACAATTGTATAGTTTGGCTCACGTTTGGTGGAGTTATGGCACTGCTTTGGCTGTGCTGTGGTAAAGAAGAAGTGGGCCAGATCTGGGCCGGCAAACACAATCTTATCTGGGCCACATCTAAGCTGTTTATCTGGGCCAGATCTGGGCCAAAGGAAATTTGCTGACTGGGTATTTTATCAAGCCAGAACACATCTATTTTACTGTAGCGTCCCATTGCCAAATCCTGGCTCCCCACCAAAACTAAGCTGGTTCTAGCCTGGATGTAATGTGAACCTGAGTCTTTTTTCAAAAAAACTCAATTGTTATTAGAGGATGCTTTGGGTAGTTAACTCTTAGTTGTTTACTCACAGGCCTGTATTGCAGTTACATGAAAGTGAGACCTTTTTGGAAAAAACTCAATTGTTATTGAAAGATTATTTAGTGAGGCCAGTAGGGTGTTTTCACACTAGCAGAATATTTGGGAGAGAGTTGCTATAGTTTGAGTACACTGTAATGCAATTCAGGTGGTAGCTCATTCTGAGGGGCATTTTGAGCCCCTCAGAATTTGCTGCCTATCCATATGGACCATTTTATCAAGCCAGAACACATCTGTTCTACTGTAGCGTTCCATGGCCAAAGCTTGGCTCCCCACCAAAACTAGGCTGGTTCTAGCCTGGATGTAATGTGAACTGAAGAGGTTTTTTCAAAAATGGAATTGTTATTAGAGGATGTTTTGGGAAATCAACTCTTAGTGTCACATGCCTGTCCTGTCTTGTGTGCACATGTGGGTTTTGTCAGTATGGTCTTTGTGCTTCTGTCATTGTCTGATCCCTCCCCCCTTGTTATCTGATTAGTGTTTCATTTCTCCCACCTGTTCCCTCTTAATTTCTTCCCTTTATAAGCTCCTTGTGTTTGTCAGTCTTTGTGGAATCCTTGTTATGTCTACATATCCTGTTTCCCTGTGTTGGTGTGTTTTGAGTTTATGTTTTTGGAACCAGTTGTTTAGCCCCCTCGTGGGTTTTGTTTTGTGTTGTTTATTTTATGTTTAATAAATTCACATTTCTCTGCAACAGAGTTCTCACCTTAGTTTTTTTTAGTGTTACGTGACAGATGCATTTAACATTAACGTTTACATTTATATTTAATCATTTAGCAGACGCTTTTATCCAAAGCGACTTAAAAAAAAGGGGAGAGCAATAGAAGCAACGAAACAGACAAGGCCAACAACCTGTAAGACCTGTAAGAAATCTCAATTAATTAGCACAGTACACAATTTTTTTTTATTTTTATTTTTTATAGACATCTACAACAAAAACTCACGTACGCAAAATACAAAACACTGGATTTTGATAGCTATGATAACATATAACATTTATTCACCTATGTATCTGCTTATTAATTTACATATTTGCATATTTATACATTTATTGACTTATTCATTCATGAATTTATTTATTTTTAATTTATGCAGGTTTGGTCCTCCATACATGTCGTCCGACATCCGTAAGACCTTCGTTCATCTTCAGACACAAATGAAGATATTTTTGTTGAAATCCGATGGCTCAGAAAGGCTTTCATTGACACCAATGTCATTTCCTCTCTCAAGACTCATAAAGGCACTAAAAATGTCGTTACAAAGCCCATCTCACTACAGCGGATCTACAATCATTTATGAAGCGGCGAGACTAGTTTTTGTGCGCAAAAAAACCCCCTAAATAACGATTTCTGTAGTGATGGGCCGATTTCAAAACAGCTTCCCGAAGCTTCAAATCGTTATGAATCAGTGTATCGATTCATGATTCAGATCGCCAAAGTCACGTGATTTCAGCAGTTTGGCGGTTTGACACGTGATCTGAAACGTGAATCGATACACTGATTCATTATGCTTCGAAGCTTTGGGAAGCTCTTTTGATATTATATATATATATATATATATATATATATATATATATATATATATATATATATATATATATATATATATATATATATATATATATATATATATATACACACAGTGGTGGTCAAAATTGTTGGTACCCCTGGTAAATATGATCAAATATGGCTGTAAAAAATAAATCTGCATTGTTTGTCCTTTTGATCTTTTATTTAAAAAAATCACAAAAATCTAACCTTTCATTGAAGCAAAATAATTGAAAATGGGGGTACATCACATTGTGAAATTAACGCTTTTCTCCAAAACACTTTGGCCACAATTGTTGGTACCCTTCTATGAAATACTTTTGAAACCTCCTTTTCCGAAGATAACAGCTTTTATTCTCCTTCTATAATGCCTGATGAGTTTGAAGAACACCTGACGAGATCAGAGACCATTCCTCCATACTGAATGCCAGCAGCCATATCAACCTGTTGCCCAAGACTGGTTTCCCACTGAAGCTAAGCAGGGCTGAGCCTGGTCAGTACCTGGATGGGAGACCAACTGGGAAAACCAGGCAGTTGCTGGTAGAGGTGTTAGTGAGGCCAGCAGGGGGTGCTCACCCTGTGGTCTGTGTGGGTCTTAACACCCCAGTATAGTGATGGGGATACTGTACTGTCAAAGAGCACCGTCTTTCGGATGAGACGTTAAACAGAGGTCCCGACTCTCTGTGGTCGTTAAAAATCCCAGGATATCCTTCGATAAAGAGTAGGGGTGTAACCCCGGCATCCTGGCCAAATTTGCCCATTGGCCCCTGTCCATCATGGCCTCCTAATCTTCCCCCTCTCCTGATTGGCTTCATCACTCGGCCTCCTCTCTACCATAAGCTGGTGTGTGGTGAGCGTTCTGGCGCAATATGGCTGCCGTCGCATCATCCAGGTGGATGCTGCACACTGGTGGTGGTTGAGGAGATTCCCCTTCTATGTAAAGCGCTATATAAATGTAACGAATTAGGAATCTCCCCAGATCCAATGCTGGTGCTTCTTTTTTTCAGTTCAGCCACACATCTTCTATAGGGTTCAGGTCAGGGAACTTGGATGGTCATGGGAAAAGCTTCATTTTGTGCTCAGTGACACATGTGTGTGTTGATTTTGATGTTTGTTTTGGATCGTTGTCCAAACGGGAGATCCAACCATGGCCCATTATAAGATTTGTAGCAGAATCCATCAGGTTTTGATTTTTTATCTTTCGGTATTTGCTAGAATACATGATACCATGTATCTGAACAAGATGTCCAGGACCTCCAGCAACAAAAAAAAAGGCCCACAACATTAAAGATCCAGGGGTATTTTTAGCCGTGGGCATGAGGCACTTTTTATCCCTAAAAGCTATTTTATAGTTTCATCTGACCGCAGGATCTGGTCCCTTTTGACTTTCCAGTCGTGTCTGACAACTGAATATGCTGGAGTTTGTTTATGGGTGAGCAAGGAGGATTTCTCTTAAATCCCTCTCAAACAACATGTGGTGATGTAGGGATTGTTGGATTTTTTTTTCTTTCTGACCCCAAGACTCAACTAATCTCTGCGGTTCTCCATCTGTGATCCTTGGAGAGTCTTTGTGCACTCAATCGTTCCTCCTCGCCGTGCATTAGGACAATATACACACACGTGTATTTTGTAACACTTTTAGTTAAATTGAGCTTCTTAATTATTGCCCTGATGGTGGAAATGGGGATTTTCAATGCTTTAGCTATTTTCCTACAGTCTCTTTCTATTTTGTGAAGCTCAACAATCTTTTGCTGCACATCAAGGCAAGGCAAGGCAAGGCAAGTTTATTTATATAGCACATTTCATACACAATAGCAATTCAAAGTGCTTTACATAGAAAGGAATTAAAATAGGGCTAAAAAATGCATAAGAAAAAGAATACAATGTAAAGAGAATTAAAAATAATAAAATGATGATAACCAAAGAAAAGAACAGGTAAACTAAAGCAGTTATAAAAAAATATTTAAAAAATGATGCATAGATAAGGTGCAATCAGTCGGACGTACAGTGGCTCAGTGCTCATTCAGTAAATGCACAGCTAAACAGATGTGTTTTGAGTCTGGATTTGAATGTGGCTACTGTTAGAGCACATCTGATCTGTTTAGGAAGCCGGTTCCAACTACGGCTGGCATAATAGCTAAAGGCAGACTCTCCTTGCTTTGAGTGAACTCTTGGTATTTCTAACTGACTTGATCCTGCTGATCTGAGTGATCTGTTGGGTTTGTATTTAATCAGCATATCTGCGATGTATTGAGGTCCTAGGTCATTGAGTGATTTATAAACAAGTAGTAGAACTTTAAAATCGATCCTAAATGTAACTGGAAGCCAGTGTAAAGACCTGAGGACTGGTGTGATATGGACATATTTTCTGGTTCTGCTCAGAATCCTGGCAGCAGCATTCTGTATGAGCTGCAGCTGTCTAGTGGTCTTTTTGGGAAGGCCAGTGAGAAGTCCATTACAATATTCCACCCTACTGGTGATGAAAGCATGAACCAGTTTCTCTAAGTCTTGCCTGGAGACAAAACATCTAATTCTTGCAATATTTTTCAGATGATAGAATGCGGATTTAGTTATTGCTTTGACATGACTACTGAAACTCAGGTCTGACTCCAAAATCACACCAAGATTCCTGACTTGATTTTTTGTTATCAGGCCTTTAGCCTCAAGATACGCGTTCACCTTGAGAATTTCATCTTTGTTTCCAAATGTAGTGATTTCAGTTTTGTCTTTGTTAAACTGAAGATAGTTTTGGCACATCCAGTTGTTAACTTCATCAATGCATTTGCAAAGGGGGGGCAATGGGGCTGTAGTCATTAGGTGATAGTGCTAAGTAGAGCTGGGTGTCATCAGCATAGCTGTGGTAAGCAATATTGTTCTTTTTCATTATTTGGCTCAGTGGCAGCATATACAGGTTAAACAGGAGAGGTGCTAGAATTGACCCTTGTGGGACTCCGCATGTCATGGACGTCCACTCAGACTTATGGTCACCTATACTCACATAATAACCTCTCCCTTCTAAGTATGATCTGAACCATCTGAGGACCATCCCAGAAAGCCTGACCCAGTTTTCCAGTCTGTCTAGAAGTATGTTGTGGTCAACAGTGTCGAATGCAGCACTGAGATCGATTAGAACCAGAATTGATGTTTTGCCTGTATCAGTATTTAAGCGAATATCATTTATAATCTTTATGAGCGCTGTCTCTGTGCTGTGATGAGGTCGGAAACCAGATTGAAAATTGTCAAAGAATCCGTTTGAGTTTAAGAATTTGTTTAGTTGATTGAAAACAACTTTTTCGATGATTTTGCCTATGAAGGGGAGATTTGAGATTGGTCTGTAGTTGCTCAGTATGGAGTTATCCAGGTTTCTCTTTTTCAGAAGAGGCTTAACTACTGCAGTTTCAAGGGCGGTTGGAAAAGTCCCATAGAGAAGTGAGGAGTTCACCACTTCTAGGAGATCTGCTTCCAAACAGTTAAACACACTTTTGAAAAAATAAGTGGGGAGTGCGTCAAGGGCGCAGGTTGATGTTTTAAGATGATGTACTGTGTCTTCTAAAATTTTACAGTCAATTGTTTCGAAATCAGACATAGTAATTTTCCGAGGGTTTGGTCTGATCTGACTGACCCCAGAGCAACTAGAGGATGTGCTGATCGCCTTTCTGATATTTTTGATTTTCTCTGAGAAGAAGGAAGCAAACTCACTGCATTTGCTGTCTGAGAGCATTTCTCTGGGAATGTGACTCGGGGGGTTTGTTAGTCTGTCTACAGTAGCAAAAAGAGTGCGCGTGTTGTTTATGTGTTTGTTTATAATATTTGAGAAGAAGGTCTGTCTAGCTTTGCCTAGTTCAACATTGAAAGCATGAAGGCTGTCTTTATAGATGTTATAATGGACTAAAAGTTTTGTCTTCCGCCACTTTCGTTCAGATTTTCTGCATTGTCTTTTCATTATTTGAACTGCTGTTGAGTTTCTCCATGGTGCCTTTTGTTTGCCACTCTTTTTCCTGACTTTCAGAGGGGCAATATCATCAATTACACTCTTAACTTTTGAGTTAAAGGAGTCAAGGAGAAAATCAACAGAGTCTGCAGATATGCTTGGTTTTAGAGATAAAGCCTTCATAAACAGCACATTAGTGTTCTCATTTAAGCATCTCTTTTTGACAGAGACAGATCTAGCTTCAATGGCAGGAGAGATTGATATGTCAAAGAAAATACAGAAATGATCAGACAGTGCCACATCCTTAATAACAATCGATGAAATGTTTAGACCCTTACTGATAAGTAAATCTAGAGTGTGTCCACGATTGTGTGTGGGTCCATTTACATGCTGTGTCAAATCAAAAGTGTTAAGAACAGTCATGAGCTCTTTTGTTGTACTGGATTCAATATTATCTATGTGAATGTTAAAATCCCCAGCAATAGCAAAACAGTCAAACTCTGAGGAAATTATTGATAACAGTTCTGTAAATTCCTCAATAAAGGCTGGAGAGTACTTTGGAGGCCTGTAAATAATGATAAGCAGGATGCGTGGAGAACCTTTTAACACAATACCCAGATATTCTAGAGACAAATAATCACCAAATGATACTTGCTTACATTGATAGAAATATTTAAAAAGAGCAGCAACACCCCCACCTCTCCTAACTGCTCTGCAAACACTCATAAAAGTAAAGTTAGGAGGGGCTGCTTCATTGAGGACTGTTGCACTACAGTTTTCTTCTAACCACATTTCATTTAGAAGCAAGAAATCAAGGTTGTTTGTGGTTATTAAGTCGCTGACTAGGAATGATTTGTTCTTAAGTGAACAGATGTTTAAAAGTGCTAACTTAACAGTATTAATTTTTTCACCCACATTAGTCTCAGTTTGACAGGTAACAGGCAGCAGATTATATTGGTTTGTTAAACGGCCTGACATGGCCTTAGACTTTCTTTCACGTAACAGAACAGAGATAGAGAAAGAGGCAGGCACACTGGGTTCCCACTTGTTTTGTAAACATTTGATAAAGTTACTGTTATCATAGCGGGGACCCAAAACAAATCACTGAGAGCTGGAATCAGTTGTTTTTGGTTCACCTACAACAGATGGAGGAGGGTGTGGGCCCTGGCGTTGTGACCGAAGAAATCTCACAGGAGGAGGGGGAGCTGTGCCCACAGGCTTTGGTGGTTGTGGGGCTCGACGCTTTTTGGTTGATATCTGGGGGCTCGCAGCAATTGAGTGTGATAGTCTAGTTCCAACAAAAATCAGTTCCTCCATTTTCTCTGAGAAGCCCAGATGCGGGGATGCTGGAGAGAGGAATGACATGTCCGGTGAGAGGGGCTGTTGCTCTGGTGTTATCGGAAGTTGAAGTATGTTGTCCTGGCTTTGCTGTCCATTTTCAAGAAAGTCATCTTTGGGTGCTGAATCTTGGAGCAGTTCTAATCCTTCACAGTCTGTCTGTAGTGAGCTCTGTGGGCAGGGCTCAGCTGGGAGTGTGTCCATGAGCAATTGTTGTGGCTGGGTGGAGTTCTCATTGTCCTTGTGGGATGTGTCAGCCGAGTGTCCATTCAGGAGCTGAAATGAAGTCCTGTGGTCATCCATACTCTGTATCAGGTTGAGTGGGTTAAAACACACAGCTGAAGGATGATGAAGGGAAAAATAAATATTGTCCTTTAGCACTCTTGCACCAAGTTTGTTTGGGTGGTGGCCATTTGATGTAAACAGTTGTTTCTGACTCCAGAAGAGACTGAAGTTATTAATGAAGTTCACTCCATTCATGTTACAGGTTTTTTTGCAGCCATGTATTAAGCCCAAGCAACCTTGAGAATCTATTTGTTCCTCTTGCTGGCAGTGGTCCACTGATGAACGGCTGAACTTTCAGTTTTCTAAGTGTTTCAAAAAGTTCATTGAAGTCCGACTTCATGAGTTCTGACTGTTCTCTCTGAATATCGTTCTTCCCCACATGAATTATAAGTTGATTTGCAGTCTTATGTTTCATCAGAATGTTCTCAATTTCCCTGTTTACATCAGAAATGGTTGCTTGTGGAAGGCAGCATGTAGTTGTATCTCTGCTGCGAATGTTTCTGACTGTAGAGTCACCCACTATCAGAGTCCTTGGCTCGGCTGTGCTCTGAGCTGAGGGCCGCTGTCTGCTCGACCTTGAGCGCCTGTTAGCATTAGTGTTAGCTGCGGGCTGATGCAATCTGTGTTCGATCATATTCATCACGTTTGGGGATTCCTCACCCATGTTCATTAATACTTCAAATCTGTTTTCGAGATGTATCGATGGTGGTCGGAAACTAGTGTTTGCAATCCTTGTGTCTGGGGTAGAGCATGCAACGGCAGCAATATATGAAGCTCGTGACAATCTGATGTCTCGAGTGCGTTTGGGTCTTGCCCCCTGTTTGTGCCATCGATTAGTGTGTCGATCAGTTTCTTGTTTCTCTATTTGTTGAGTAGCACTAAATTTATGGGACTCACCGGCTGTGTGCAGAGGGCGTTCGTGATGAAGCTCTGCTGTGTGATTCGTCTGGTTCGGTGGTTCCGCAAATAACTTTGTTTCAAGAACTGCAATCCTTTGTAAAAGTCTGTGGCAGTTTGTGCAGCAAGAAAATTCCTTAGCTAGAGGAGGCATTTTCTTATCCTTTCGATAGTAGGCAGCTGTGTTTTCCCTTCCGGAATGTAAGCTGATGGCAGCGAGAGGCTGGTCGGATGAAATATTCCACTTTTTTGTAGTAATCCAGTCAACAGAGTTTCTAGTTTTATCGTTGAAGTCAAGCTTTATTGTTAGAGCACTGTGTTGATTTGCTGAAGTTAAAATTATGAGATAAAATATAGTAGCGATAGAGCAAAGCGCGGAGCAGTAAGCAAGAGAGTCCGAACATTAATGTCACTGCAACCCAGTTCAGAACTATAATCTTTGGTTTCACTCATTGTGATAAATGATTAAGGGAATTTGGCTTTTATGTCTCCTTATATTTATACTCCTGTGAAACAAGACATCATAGCTGGACACTTTCATGTTCCTTGTCACCCTGGTGTGCTAAAAATATATATATATTTATATATATATATTAATGTAAATATACTTTTTTACTCATTTAAAATTCTAGGAGTACCAACATTTGTGGCCAACGTGCTTTAGAGAAAATAATTTATTTCATAAATTGATTTACCCCCCATTTTCAATTATTTTACTTAAATGAAAGGTTGGATATTTGTGATTTTTTTAAATAAAAGATCAAAGGGATAAACATTGCTGATTATTTTTTTACAGCCATATTTACCAGGGGTATATATATACACTTTCTCCCTGAAAATCACTGGAAGTAAGACCAGAGCTGTACAGAAATCCATATCTGTACGACACTGAGAAGGTGTTAGGGATGTAACAGTTTAAATAACAAAAGTTGTTTGTATCATAGTTTTAGAGTCACGATAAATAATTGTAGAGCCACTGTAGTGAGATGGGCTTTGTAACGACGTCTTTAGTGCCTTTTTGGGTCTTCCGAAGATGAACTTACGGGTGTCGGACGACATGTATGGAGGACCAAACCTGCATTTTTTTGAAACTCATGGTCATGGATCAGAAGATGTTATAGTCCATAACTATATGATATTCTCTGTAAAGTGTCGTGTATAGCTGAAAATCATGATTTCTTGTTGTGTTGATTGGTCAATGTCAGTTATGTTACCAAGGTAGAGTTACAGTTTGTAACTGAACTGACAGTCATTCACAGAGAAACACACTCTCTCCCTCTCTCACACCTCAGACTGTCAACATGCTCACTCTACCTTGGTAACAGAGTTTGACGGAAACAAAAGCGACTGACTAATTAGAAAAACAAAAATCACGATTTCAGAATATATATAATATATTTCTATAGATATATAGAAATATATAGATATTAAACTTGAGTATTTTGCAATCAGTTGTTGAAAGGGTGTCATTCAATAGAAAAATTGCCTTTTTATAAGGAACAAATTTGACACAGTTAAGGTACAAACGGGCTTGTCCCTGGGGTAGTATAATGGTTTTTTATATTAATACATATTTTTTATTTAATCATATTTTAGTTAGTTAGGTCTTATTTTATCATTCCCGTAATGGTTTAGTATTTTATGAGTTAAAGAACTCTGCCTCGTCTTTTGTCCAAACATACCACGCCATCTTTACTGACGTCAGGTGACCTGTAAATGGGAAAAACTGTTTCCATTGCAGTTTTGTGAAATATTCCTTTTTCGAATTGTCTGAGAAACCACCTCATGCAAGCGTAAAAACTTTTTTATGATATATGGGTGTTTTGGCGAAATGTACGTTTCCATGGGGCGTATTTTCAATTCGTAATTTACATTAAATAAGAAGGTAGAATTTGTGAAGATATGCCAAAAGATCTGCCATAGGACAGATGTAGGTTGTGTCTTATTCTGGCTCTGATTGGATTAAATGCAATCTTTTGTTAAGAACTCCATTACAATATATAAGTAGTGGAACATCTTAGGCACATCTGTTGAGTGAGTTGTTGAATTATTCAATAAATAGAGTCTTTCAAAACAATAATTCATTCAGGAATAAAGCAACGCTATTGTGTATCGCTCTGAGATGCTCAACTGGTTATCCTGATGAAAATAATGTTTAAAATCTACATTAATTCTTGTTTATGGATGTTGTACTATTGACTGTTGATAATGACCGTTTAATGACAGGAGTGTGTGTGTGGGCATATTTTTTGTGACATATGAGGACACAAATGTGTATAATGACATGGGTATGACACAGGTATTACAGGAGAGGGTGAAATATGAGGACATTGGCCATATCCCCACTTTTCAAAATGCTTACAAATCATACAGGATGAGTTTTTTTGAGAAAGTAAAAATGCAGAATGTTTCCTGTGATGGGTAGGTTTAGGGGCAGGGGCAGTGTAGGGGGATAGAAAATACGGTTTGTACAGTATAAAAACCATTACGCCTATGGAATGTCCCCATATGTCACAAAAACAAACTGTGCGCGCGTGCGTGTGTGTGTGTGTGTGTGTGTGTGTGTATTCATTTTTTTATTGAATTACAGTTACTTCTGATGTAACTTAGTACACTATAGACTAGGATATAACAATTCTATATAAAACAATCCTAGTAGATATTCATAAATGTTTTTAATGATATTATTTTTTTTGAGAGAGAGTAATGGTAGTAATCTAACACTGTTGCAGAAGCTAGTAATTAATTTTTCTTTTTTTAAATCGTGTGCATAAACCTACATTATATTAGAAGATTAATGTTTTAAAGAATTAGAATTAGTAGGCTACGCCCCAAATAGTAGTTGGCCTTTGGTAAAAAGAGTGTTCCAAAGGTACCCGGATGGTTTACTATTTCCGGCCAGAATTTGAAGTGCGGATCGATGTACACTCTAACAGCAAATATTGCCCACAATCCATTGCACGTTGGACTAGAATTTGATTAGAACGACAAACATGGATAAAAAGTTTTAAAAAAATACAAACATTTGCGAGTGTTTGAGCTCACTGTGACATCATAGTGGAGATTCCGTTCTGGCAGCTGTAAATTGCAGATCTGACTCTGGTTTGCAGTTAGTGCGTTTTGAATGAATAGAGCGAAAGACTTTCGAGACTTTGCAGATATCGACGACAAGTATTGAATTATCTCTCAGCATTCAGTGTCCATAATGGCGCTGGTTAGCAGTTTATTAAGACAACTGTTTGATTGTTTTGCTCCCTTCTTGCGAAGAACGGATGCACCACAGCAGTGTGTGGAGCAAGAATCAGCGGCAGTAGAGAAACTTCCAGAGGAGCGTGAGGCCTTCGACGGCACTGCCAATGACAGGAAGAGACGCCGCAAGGTACCTACACTGTAAAAAAATTATTTAGAAAAAAAGTTACCTGGTTGCCTTAAAATTTTGAGTTCATTGAAATTAAATTTTTTAGTTAATACAATGAACATTTGTTTTGAGATTCGACAACATTTATTATAATATTATTAAAAGATTGTGTAAGCATATTGGGTAATTGTGTGCGTTTTATTTCTGATGACGCAGTGAAACATGCCAAATAGTGCTATTTTCATGATTTATCACATTTTGTATGTGGTTCAGATACAATAATATTTAGATTTTCTATTTATTAAACAAATTTCCTTCATTGTATCAACTCAAATTTTTAATTTCAATAAACTCAAAATTTTAGGGCAACCAGGTTACTTACTTTTTAAAGTTAAACCAACAAAAACCAACAATTTTTTTTTACAGTGTAAGAATTGCCCGCTTGGAGAGAGAGAGGAGGAAAGAGAGGTGGAGATCAGTAAGGGAGGCAGTCACAAAGAGGAAGCTGAAATAACACAGAGAGGACGTGTACATCAGAAAAAAAGAGAGGTGCACAGTCTGGAAAAGTTGATGGAGGGAGGAAGTGAGCTTCAAGTGGATCCCCCCAAACTGTTGGCGGTTCCTTCATGTTCTGATGAAGTTGTTTCCCTCCAACGCTCTTCCTCCCAGATGCTTCCTGTGGTGGTTCCTCCACGCCCCACTCCAGCACCTGATGAAATGTTTTCCATCCGACACTCTTCATCACAAGTACGTCATCCCAAACGGCTTCCTCTGAGAACCACTCCTGCACATGATGAAGTGGTTGCTCTTCAGCATCCTCCCAGCCGGAAGCCTCTGCCGTTCGCTTGCTCCCCGTTTGAGCCACTGAGCCCCACTCCTGCACCTGATGAAGTGGTTGCTTTTCAGCGTCCTCCCAGCCGGAAGCCTCTGCTGTTCGCTTGTTCCCCGTTTGAGTCAGCTCCAGAACTCATTCTGGTGGACATAGAGGATGATGAGAGCGAGTATGTGACGTTTACAGGGAAGACCTTCTGCGCCGTCGACTTAGTCAAGTCTGAGCGCCCTCAAATGCCGGAGCTTGAAAAGAAACCGAGACTAATGGTTGCTTGGATGGAGAAGGACTGCGAGGTGCAGGAGGAAGTGTGTGCAGACGAAGTGGTGGAGGTCCAGGAATTTGTGGAAGAGGAAGGTGACCCCAGTGAAATGGGAGATGCTCACGCCATACAAGGCCATTTGGATGATGCTTTTCAGATTGATGAACGTGTAGACTCTCCTGAGGGTCCCCAGAATGAGACCCAGGACAATGCGACCGTCCAGAAAATGTGCAAAAGAAAAGGGCCACTTGTTCTGTTCACCTGGGCAGCGAAGAAGGCCAAGAAAATACAGGAGAAGAAATTACTCAAGGAGAAGGAGCGACAAGAAAAAGAGTTACTGCTTGAACGCTACATAAATGAACCGAAACTGAAACACTTGTGGATAAATAAGCATAACCGCAACTACTGCTCCTCCTAGTGCAGCTCATCCCTCTTTACCTTTACCCTCTGTAAATAAAAGAGTGCATACTAAAAGTTGAAAGATCCATGACTCTTCCTGACTTTTAAATAAATAAAAAAGTCACTTTATTTTGACGATAATGATGTATATTAAAATATAGTTATTTTTGCTTAAAATAAGGTATCAACATTTTTGATACGACTGAAATTTCTTAATTCTTATCACCATTTTCAATATCATTTAAAAATCTAATATAGCCTAAAATAAACTCTCAAGCTTACTGAAGACAACCACACACAATAGAACAAAAACACTAATAAAACAGACCTTCCGTATTTAATTGTAATATTGTATATTGTCTAAAGAAAGTAAAAAATTGTGGTGTGACAGGCAGCGAGGCGAGGGACCGCGAAAGCGGGCAGGTGTTGACGAGTGCCAGCTGCATGGCACACTGGTCTCGTCTCGCGGCCATGTGACGGGAGCATAAAAGGAGGAGCAAGGGCTGTGGAAGACGAGAGAGGACCAGGCCTGGATTTTACGTTACGTTATGTTTTGTTTATGTTTTATTATGTTTATGTGGGCAGTCGTCCGTGAGGGGCTGCCCGCGG
Source organism: Pseudorasbora parva (assembly GCF_024679245.1). Lineage (NCBI taxonomy): Eukaryota > Metazoa > Chordata > Actinopteri > Cypriniformes > Gobionidae > Pseudorasbora > Pseudorasbora parva. Next base: position 7,479,591 of record NC_090184.1, read on the forward strand.
TTTTACTTTCGTTTTGTTTATTTATGTTGAATTAAAGTTTTGAAAAGTTCGCCGGTTCCCGCCTCCTTCCTTCCGATCTAAGATTCGTTACAAAAATACAGATGTTTTCTTTCTTTGGTTTTCAGGTTTTTCCAGTTATGATACGACTTGAATAGTAATGACTATTATAACTCCATGTATGTACATGATGTTAATATTATGTATTTCAAAGCTACACTGTGTAACTTTTTTAGTTTATTCTTAGCTAAAAAAAAACGTTGTTCTTTCAAAAATATATGTGCTCATTAATGTATATTTACTTCTTTCAAGTAATAAAGTATTCTCGTAAGTTTATAATATGCCATTTAAAATACATACGGGTGAGGGGTTCGAATGCCGGTCGCCATGTTGCCCCTCCATCTTGAAAGTACATTAGCCAAAGAGGAACATACCCGTAAATTCAAGCTTCGCCTTTCGCGTTTTAACACTCGGTGGCACTCATGGTTGAGGTCGAACTGGGAGCCATGTTAATCTTGGCTTAAATCGGCCACCATAGGCGTTAAAATGAAATTGGAATTGAGTGGAACAGAAACTAATATTCACTGGATGGCCATATACTGGGACGTCGTTCAGCCTATTTTAGGGGGGCTGAAGCTACCCTAAAATGTTCCTAATCCCCACTATCACTAACCATATCATCATTCATATCTAGACACAACAAATGATGTATATCCAGCTACCAAAAATACCCGAAAAATTGGAAGTTGGACAGAAGTACAAAGAGTCGTTGTGCTATCAATATAATGCATCGCTAGCCCAGAAATCTAGACGCACCCTAGCGGCAGCAAATTTAATCTGCCCGCGAGTGTCGTCTAGCAACTCTCTCTCAAAATGTTTTTTATTAGAACACATATCCACAACGTTATATTAATTACAACATACACAAGAGTATAATGTGTATCCACAAAGAAATGTGTACAGTTGGGATATACTGTCCTCTTTTTGTTTATAGAACATACAACAGAGGTAAAAAAGGAACAGAATCAACAGATAGACATACAGAGTACAGAAAGAAAAAAAAAGAAAAAAAAAAAGAAAGCCTCTTTCCCACCCTACCCAGCCTTATCCTTCCGTCTTAATATTACTCTATTATAGTTAGAAGGACATATTAATTTCCAATGCCAGGTGTGAGATAGTGAATGAGAGGTGACCACACTTTTTCAAAGTGTGGGAGTTTATCCATAAGAATATATTTTATTCTCTCTAAGTAGAGAGTGTTAGTAAGATCACTAAGCCACATCTTTGTGGTGGGTGTTTCTTTATTTTTCCAATGCATGAGAAGTAGCTTCTTTGCGGTGATGAGACTATATGACAGGAGGCATTGTTGATAGTTGTTTAAATTTGTGATATCGTCTGAAATTCCTAAAATAATAATGTGTGGATTAGGCTCCAATTGTATTTTAAGTATCCTAGAAATTAAACTGAAGACATTAAACCAAAAGTTCTTAACCTTGGGACACAGGACGAAGCTGTGAAGCAACGTGTCTTCTGCAACAAGGCATCTGTCACACAGAGGGGATATCTCAGGGTATATTTTGTGTAACCTCTCCTTAGAATAGTGAAGACGATATAGAATTTTAAATTGAATTAGGCAGTGCCTAGCATTATTAGAACATCGATGTGTTTGTTCCAAACTCTTTTCCCATAGAGGGTCTGGGATCATAGCGCCCATTTCTTCCTCCCATTTTGTTTTTATTGAAGTGGAGATCACTGGACTTATAGACTGCAGAGTGTCATAAATATAAGATATTGATTTTTCTAAGTAAGATATGGGACGAAGGCATCGATCAAGACAAGAGCCTGAGAAGGTCTCAAAATTTTGCAAGTATTTCCTTACATAGTTTCTAATTTGCAAGTATCTAAAGAAATTACTACTCGGTATATTATATTTACACTGTAATTGTGCAAAGGATGCAAAAATGCCATCAATATATAACTCTCCTATTGTATTGATGCCCTTGTTCATCCAGAGATTAAAAGTACTATCAAGAATGGATGGAGGAAACGTAGGGTTTCCAGTGATAGGTAATGCATAAAATATGGGTTTCAACTTAAAGTGTGATTTGATTTGTTTCCAAATACGCACTGTACTATGGATCATCACATTGCTATTGTACAAAGACTTCTCAATAGTGTAAGGTGCTAAAAGGATGGCACCTATAGAGTTAGGGTGGCATGCCTCTTGTTCTAATTCGAGCCAGTTCGGTGGGGTGGCCGTGTTATCCAGCCAGTACGCCATAATCTTGATATGTGAGGCCCAGTAATATGATAAAAAATTCGGGAGTGCCAAGCCTCCCTCTTTTTTGGACTTGCAAAGGTGTTTCTTGCCTATTCTGTGGGTTTTGTAGTCCCATAGGAAAGGGAGCACAATCGAGTCAATTTTTTTAAAGAATGATTTGGGGAGAAACACTGGGATGTTCTGAAATAAATATAGTAGTTGGGGCAAGAAAATCATTTTGATAGCATTCACTCTGCCAAGTAATGATATTGGCAAGGTCTTCCAGAACTGTATATTTGATTGTAATTTAGACAGCAGTGGTGGGAAATTCTCCTTAAATAACTTAGAGTGGCATTTTGTAATCTGAATTCCTAAATATGTGAATTTTTCTGAAGATACATTAAAGGGGAGGTTCTGTAACCAGGCAGTATTCCGCACTTGCATGGGCATTAGCTCGCTTTTATTCCAATTTATCCTGTAACCAGAAAAGGTCCCAAATGTATTTATTTTATTGAGTATTTGTGAGATTGTGACTTGAGGTTGAGAGATAAATAATAAAACATCATCGGCATATAATGAGATTTTGTTTATAGATTTTTGTGCATTAAAACCATGAATTAAAGGGTCTGAGCGGATACTCTCGGCAAGGGGTTCGATTGCTAGAGCAAAAATTAAGGGGGAAAGAGGGCACCCTTGTCTTGTTCCTCTGTGTAGTCTGAACCGGGGGGACAATAATTGATTAGTCAGTATCTGTGCACAGGGGTTATTGTAAAGCAGTTTTACCATTGATATGAATTTTTCTCCAAAATTAAATCTCTTTAAAATTTCAAATAGATACGGCCATTCGACTTGGTCGAATGCCTTTTCAGCATCGAGTGAAAGGATGGCTAGCTCTTCTTGTGGTTTATTAGTAGCGTACATTATATTAAATAAACGTCTAAGATTGAAAAAAGAATTTCTACCTGGTATAAAACCAGTTTAGTCTGGATGTACTAGTTTATCTAAAAAGGGGCTCAATCTATTGGCCAGAATTTTAGAAAATAATTTCCCATCTTGGTTTAATAAAGAAATAGGTCGAAAAGAGCCAACCTCTTCTGGGTCCTTACCCTTTTTATGTATCACTGTAATAACCGCTTCTGTTAAAGTAGGAGGTAGGACACCATCCGTGTGGGCTTGAGTGAACACCCTATGTAGATAGGGACACAGGGTAACATTGAATTTTTTATATAGCTCACCTGGAAGGCCATCTGGGCCTGGAGCTTTATTACTTTTGAGTGAAGTAATAGCCTTTTTAACTTCTTCAACAGATATTTCAGAATTCAGCTGAGCTGCCTCATTTTCATCTAGTTGGGGGAGATTGCACTTATTTAAGAAATCTTGCATAGCTGTATGGTCTGTATTAGTTTTGGAAGTGTACAAATTTGTGTAGAATTGGAGAAATCTATCGTTAATGTCCTTGGGTTTAATCAGAATCTCACCTTTATCAGATTTAATTTTATGTATCGTACGATCATTTTCCTGTTTTCTGAGTTGCCGGGCTAAGAGTCTGTGTGGTTTGTCATTAAACTCAAAATATTTTTGTTTTGTATATAAAAATGCCTTACTAATCTTTGCCGAGAGTATCTTGTTATATTCATATTTTAAGGCAGATATCTTTTTGTGCAAGTCACTGGAGGGAGTCTTGGCATTCTCTTTATCGAGGAGGTTAATTTGGTTGTCTAGTTCGAGTAATCTAGCTTTGTTCAATTTTCTTCTAGATGCTTCAAATGAAATGATAGCGCCTCTTATAAATGCTTTGAATGCCTCCCATAGAACAGTAGAGGAGGTTTCTGAATTATCATTAGTATCGAAATAAAGGGATATCTGAGATTTTAAATAATCACAGAACTCTTTATCTGTTAATAAAAGAGGGTTTAGCCTCCAGTTCGTCTGTGGCTTCACCATGTTTTGGATATTCAGAGTACACGTAAGGGGACTGTGATCTGAGATCAAAATGTTGTGGTATTTCGGATTTACAACATAAGGTGTTAGTTTTGCATCTATAAGAAAGTAATCTATCCTGCTGTAAGAGTTATGTGTTGCAGAATAAAAGGAGTAATCTCTACTAGTCGGGTTGGCTACTCTCCAAATGTCAGACAGGTTAGTATTGTTGATAAATGTATTAAGAAAGATACTTGAATTACTCTTCTCAGCTCTGCGAGTGGAAGATCTGTCTAAATACGGATCTAATACGCAATTGAAGTCCCCTGCAATAATCAAGTTTGTCTGGGATAAATCCGGTATAAGAGACATTGCCTTCTGAAAAAATGATGGATTGTCTATATTTGGAGCGTATATGTTCATCAAGGTGAGAGGCGTAGAATATATTTCCCCAGTTACAATCAGAAATCGACCTTCCTTATCAGATATTGTATCTTTATGAATAAAGGGAATGCCTTTCCTTATCATAATTGCTGTACCTCTTGCTTTAAGATTAAATGATGAGTGGTATACATTATTAATCCATTTACACCTTAACCTGATATGAGAGTCTTTTTTCAAGTGGGTTTCCTGTAAGAATATTAGATCTGGTGCCAATGATTTAAGATGTGAAAAGATTTTACCTCTTTTAATTGGGTTGTTAAGTCCACGCACATTCCAGCTAGCTAAGGTTACACCCCTCCTTCCTTCTCTTGTATTCAGATCATTTTGTATTGGCATATCAGAAAAAAAATAAAGTGAATAACTGTTTCAATTAGTACATTTTCAAATTGTGATTTTATAGTAGTAAGACGGCTAAGTCCCACCCCCCCCCTTTCCCATCCTATAAACTCTTTTAAACCCTCTAGAACAAACTGAGTGAGCAAAGAATAAGAACATTTCTAGCCAGTACTAAACAAACGTATGGCGCGAAAGTACTTCGGGAAGTGTAAGAAAAAAAAAAAAAAAAAGAAAAAAAAAGAAAAAAAAATTAAATGAGAGAAAAATTAGTCTAACCAAAAACGTATTACTTCCCTGAGCTGTTACTGTTAACCCTTGTTAACCTTAGTAACTAGAGCTTCTCAAGTAGCTCGTCAGATTAAATTTAATAAAACAAAAACATTTATGTTGTAGGTTATAGAACGACGTGTGGTCTAACGCACAGTCTCACCATATTTTAATGGATTAACCCTGTATGTTTGTATAACTGCTCTGTCCACTTAGCTGGGCCACCTGGTGTGTCACCTCCAATGTCAGTATCTATTGTGGCTGTCCAAAGTGTTTCTCAGCGTAATCTTGAGCTTCTTTTGGGTCGGTGAACGACATTTTCACTCCTCCGTGTGTCAGCATCATCCTGGCAGGATAAATCAGTCCGTATCTGACGTCTGATCTTCCTCGTAAGATTTCTCTAACTTTAGTGAACGCCGCTCTTTGTTTGACCACAGAAGGAGGGAAATCTGGAAAAATGTGTATTTTCCGCCCTTGGTATTCCAGCTTATTCTTTTCCATGGCCCTACGTAGTATTTCCTCACGGGCATGGTAGTAGTGGAGTCTTAAGATGAAGGGTCGTGGGGGGTCTTCTGGTTTCGGTTTCTGACGGTTTATCCTGTGTGCGCGATCTATTAGTGGTTGCTCCGGCAGAGACAGCGCTTCGGATAGGAGTTGTGAGATGAACTCTCTAGGCCGTGGCCCCTCTTTTCCCTCCGGTATTCCTATAATCCTAATATTATTTCGTCTGGAGCGCGCCTCTAGGTCCTCACATTTTTCGTCCAGATGTTTGACTTTAGTTGTCAGGAGATCCACTGTAGACTGCAGCGTGGAAAGCATGTCAGAGTGGGATGAAGCGCTTTCTTCCAGCTCTTTCAAAGCGGTCTCGTGTACTGCTGAAATGCCTCTCAGCTCAGAGATAGATTTCTGGACGTTTTCATTAAGTGATGAAATCTCTCCCCTGATGGTAGCAGAAACTTCTGTGATGCGGTTCTCTATGGTGGCACAGACCTCTGATCTGATCCGGTTCACATCTGCGCTTAAAGCAGTGATGGCCGCGAGCACCGTCTTATTAGAGGGTTCATCTATAGTGCAGTCATCAGCCTCCGGGTCCTCCGAGAGAGGCGCGCCCGAGGTCTCTGGGCCTGTCTCAGGTGCCTCGTGTTTCTTGACTTTCGGTTTAACCATTGTCGAAACCGAGCAGAATACTTTGTTCCGGTGACTACCGCGACGTTTATGTTCTTTACGAAGTGGGTAACGATCGATGATTTTGCGTTTTTGCTCAATTTTTGAACGGATTTTTGACGAGCTATCTGGAGGTGCGTCTTACCCTTCCATTACTCGCTAGCGCCCCCCTTCTAGCAACTCTCAATACCCTTCTGAGCTGTATTCGCCTAACTCTTGCCGGGCCAATCACATCGTGTATAGAGTCGGTGGGCGGGGCCATAATGACGACGGCCGAGTTGCGTTTGCGTACTTCTAGTAAACACAGAAACTGGTGACCGGCGGTCTTTCGAATCAGCTTAGACCGCGACTCTTGAAGACTTGGAGTTAAGCTTTTCTCTGAGAAAAGAACAGCACTGAAGTCATTCTTAAAAAGGGAAGATGTGTTCGGAGTTTTGCTGACCGGATACGGCGAATGTTTAATCTATCAACAAGCTCTGTTTCACCTTCATTGCTCTGGTTGGTTGTAGCACTATCCTATCGTGTGCAGAGGGAGTTTGAAAGACAACCGTTTATCCCGCCCCTCGGATTGAGCTGTCAATGGTGAGTTTCCAGACCAATCATCTTGATGTGGGTCTAGCTTGTCGGGCTAATGCATCACACCATCTCGTTGCAACTGTGGCAGCTTTCAGAGCGTTAATTGCAGACCAGAGTGCTGCTGTAAGTGACAGCCATTGCACACATACTCCGTTTGCCGTGCATATGCAGTGTGTATTTTTTCCCGTACCCATTGTCAACGGATGACAGCGGACGCGGTCCGGCGAACCGTTCCAGGAGCGGTGCATGAAGAGCAGTGCTGCGATCGTTTTCGCACCAGACGCATATGATGTGAATATAGTCTATAATTCTATTCCGTTTCAAAGTCATGAGGCCTTTTGCCTTGGGTAAATCAAGGAAAACAACATCATACCTGGCATTTAGCTAAATAAGAAGACATAATGGATAGCACTCGTCCTCCTTTCTTTTTGGAGGTAGAAAAACAAAGTTCTTTATGACCTGCTGGATTTCTTAAAACAAAAAAGAGATTTACAAAATAAAAGACACAATTTTTTGTCTATTGTAATGTGTGATTTTTAACATTGACTAGGCCTATAACATATGTTTAAATGTTATGCCACTTGCGTTGTGTGAGCGACTTAATATATAAATCTAAAGGCTATATAAATATAAAGGAATTGGAGTAAAGGGATTGAATAAAACGTTGTTTATATTATAATAGTGCTTTTAAACATGCCATCTATGAAAGAGTGTATACAAGAGAATTGCAATGATCACAAGCAAGAGAATTGCAATGATTGGGGCGGCAGTGGCTCAGTGGTTCATGTAGGTTGTCTACAAACCCGAAGGTTGGTGGTTCAATCCCCGGTTCCACCTGACCAAGTGTCGAAGTGTCCATGAGCAAGACACCTAACCCCAGCTGCTCCCGACGAGCTGGATGGCGCCTTACAGGGCTGACATCGCCGTCGGTGTATGAATGGGTGAATGTGAGGCAAAAATGTAAAGCGCTTTGGATAAAAGCGCTATATAAATGCAGTCCAGCTAGTCCATTTACCACAAGCCATGTTCAATAGCCTAACAACTCTTAAATTTGACATAAAAAATAATTAATAAATGCTGTGTTTGTGGCATACAGCCGCGGATCAGTTGCGCTCTGCAAACGCTGCAAATATGAAAGCACATCAGCGCACTTCTGCATCGGCAACTTTAGTTTGGTCTGAGCTCGTTATCCACCCTCCCGCCCACATACACCGATACACGCTAATGGTGAAAGAAGATCGGTAAGTGCCGTGAGTCGTGTGATACAGTCAAATTGTAAGTTGTTTTTAATGACCTGCTTTCCTTTAGCTACGTTTTCTTGAGGTAAAGGAAAGGGGATATTTTGGTTTGATATGGAAAACTATAGTCTAGCTAGAGTGAACAGGCAAAATACAAGATTTTGCAAACGCAAATTTCAAATAGCCTACCCTGGGGCTAAGCCCCCCTGTCTTCCAATCCTAGTGAGGTCCCTGGTCATATACCTTTTCACCGCTAGATGAGGGAAAATATCACACAGTGTAGCTTTAATGAATAAAGAGAAAATGATTGAATTCATGTGTTTTATTGTATGTTTAATGAAAATAATACAAAAATATATATTCTTAGCATTCTTTCTATTGCTGCCAGGTTAGACTTGTCTTGTAATGATTTATGCCTGTACAGAAGATGATGATATAATGCCTTTTAATAAATGAAGGTAAAACAATACATATAATGAATTAAATATGCAGTACATTACAGTTTTTAGTGTTTTCCAAAATAGAGAAAATAGAGGACCAGCATAATCCAGCTGCCATGCTTCAAAAACCTAACCAGCATATGTTGTTTTTTTCAACAGAGGTCTTGCCTGAGCAACTGTTGGTGCAAGCCATTGCGGTGGCTGCACTAGGAGTAGGGGCGATATACCTGTAGACCCGATTAACCGGTAGAAATTTGTCAACCGGTAGATTTTGGAATACGCTCATGTGATGTTTCTGTGCTGCACGGTCACAAAAGTTTATCGTTTGCATGTGTTTTTAAGCACTGCAGTTTAAAAACAGGTGTGCTCCTAGTACAGCCACCTAGCCTGACAAGCCAGACCCACATCAAGATGTTTGGTCTGGAAACTCACCATTGACAGCTCAATCCGAGGGGCGGATAAACGGTTGTCTTTCAAACTCCCTCTCCATGGCGTGCACGCAATAGGATAGTGCTACAACCAACCAGAGCAACGAAGGTGAAGCAGAGCTAGTTGACAGATTAAACTTTCATCGTATCCGGTCCCTTTTTAAGAATGACTTCAGTGCCGTTCTTTGTTCTTTTCTCAGAGAAAAGCTTAACTCCAAGTCTTCCAGAGTCGCGGCCAAAGCTGATTCGAAAGACCGCCATTCGCCAGCTTCTGTGTTTACTAGAAGCACGCAAGCACAACTCGGCCCTCATTATGTTAAGCCCCGCCCACCAACTCTATACACGATGTGATTGGCCCGACCCGAGTTTTTACAGCTCAGGGGTCTCATTTATAAAACTTTGTGTATATTTCATCCTAAAAGTGTACATACGTACAAAAGCTAGATTTTGCGTACACACAAAAAAAATCTGATTTATAAAACACCAGAAGCTGCGCAAAAATCCCTTTATAAATCACAGCCAGCAACAGATTGTGCGTACGTGCTTCTCCACCCTTTCTCCTCCCCGAAACCACCATATATGGAGCTTACAACGCCTAGTTTTACTATGCATGACCTCATCTGCATATCATTTGCATGCATATTCCCATCCACGTCACACCATGTTTAACACTGTCAAAGGTAAAAGACATTGAAAATATTAGATACAGACTATAAATGCCACATTACATTACTGAATATAATTCAATATCCTTTTTATGTTTTAGAATAAATATATCAAAATATCCATAAGAAAACATAAATAAATAGTGTTATTTTAGGCTAATTAAACGGTCATTATCAACAGTCAATAGTACAACATCCATAAACAAGAAGTAATGTAGATTTTAATCATTATTTTCATCAGGATAACCAGTTGAGCATCTCAGAGCGATACACAATAGCGTTGCTTTATTCCTGAATGAATTATTGTTTTGAAAGACTCTATTTATTGAATAATTCAACAACTCACTCAACAGATGTTCCTAAGATGTTCCACTACTTATATATTGTAATGGAGTTCTTAACAAAAGTTAGCATTTAATCCAATCAGAGCCAGAATAAGACACAACCTACATCTGTCCTATGGCAGATCTTTTGGCATTTCTTCACAAATTCTGCCTTCTTATTTAAAGTAAATTACGAATTGAAAATACGCCCCATGGAAACGTACATTTCGCCAAAACACCCATATATCATAAAAAAGTTTTTTACGCTTACATGAGGTGGTTTCTCAGACAATTCGAAAAAGGAATATTTCACAAAACTGCAATGGAAACAGTTTTTCCCATTTACAGGTCACCTGACGTCAGTAAAGATGTCGTGGTATGTTTGGACAAAAGACGAGGCAGAGTTCTTTAACTCATAAAATACTAAACCATTACGGGAATGATAAAATAAGACCTAACTAACTAAAATATGATTAAATAAAAAATATGTATTAATATAAAAAATGAATTATAAAAAAACATTATTGGGACAAGCCCGTTTGTACCTTAACTGTGTCAAATTTGTTCCTTCTAAAAAGGCCATTTTTCTATTGAATGACACCCATTCAACAACTGATTGCAAAATACTCAAGTTTAATATCTATATATTTCTATATATCTATGGGGCGTATTTTTCTATATATCTAAAGAAATATATTGTATATTTTCTGAAATCGTGATATTTGTTTTTCTAATTAGTCAGTCGCTTTTGTTTCCGTCAAACTCTGTTACCAAGGTAGAGTGAGCATGTTGACAGTCTGAGGTGTGAGAGAGGGAGAGAGTGTGTTTCTCTGTGAATGACTGTCAGTTCAGTTACAAACTGTAACTCTACCTTGGTAACATAACTGACATTGACCAATCAACACAACAAAAAATCATGATTTTCAGCTATACACGACACTTTACAGAGAATATTATGTAGTTATGGACTATAACATCTACTGATCCATGACAATGAGTTACAAAAAAATGCAGGTTTGGTCCTCCATACATGTCGTCCGACACCCGTAAGACCTCTGTTCATCTTCGGAACACAAATGAAGATATTTTAATTGAAATCCGATGGCTCAGAAAGGCATTCATTGACACCGATATCATTTCCTCTCTTAAGACCCATAAAGGCACTAAAGACGTCGTTACAAAGCCCATCTCATGACAAGAAAATACAAAAATATATAAATGTGTTTAATGTAGCGACAAATTATAACGTGCATTACAGAAATAAAAAATGTCTAGAACAACCACTTCTCTTTAATTTAGCCTACGTTTGAAGTTAACGAAAATGAACAATAGACAGTAGTTTCTTTGTTTAATTCACAAATAACTTGCATAAAAAATAATAATAAACTAATAATATAGCCTAGCCCTTTAAATTGTTCTGTGTCGGCCACGCATTCAGCCTTAGGAGTATCGATCTTTCGGTGACCGTCGTCAGTGAACATTCATTCATTCATTCATATATAAAAAAAAACTTTATTTTAGCATATAAGTCAGCAGTTTTCGTTTATTTGCATTTTGTCTTATAATTCTGAGTGACAGATGTCACATTTGATTTAGCCTATTTTTCTGTGATATTTGTTTTAGCTACGGTGTTGACAGAAGCCTAGGCTATAAGAAAAATAAATGATTGCACGGACAATTCCTATCCCCAGTGTCTCTCTTTCTGTAAGGGAAATTTAAAACATAGATTCTGGAAACAAAATCTAAATTTAGCTGGATCAGTCGGGTCGGGAATAAAATAATTTATAGCGGGTGAGCACGGAGTGAATTTTACGCGCGAGCGGAATGGTGCGGTGCGCAATAGCGGGAGCGGGACGAAAATACAGCCCCGCGCAGATTATATTTTGAAGACTATTTAAAGGAAGTGTATGAAAAAAAAAGAAACAGCGGAAAGGGCGATAATGGACTGATTCTTGAGAGGACTTCTTGAGAGAATGGTTGAGAAATAAATAGCATTTAAAAATTGGGAAATTAAAGTTCATCTTGCTTGCTCAGGGCAGGGAACTGGGAACTGTGCGAATGCACTAAACGTTTTATTTACTTCAAGCGCTTGCGCTGTTGTGTTCAATAGTATCCAGGCAACACTTGAGTTACCGACCGCTACACCATCTTTAACTGGGAAATCTGATCGAGTGCCGAGGGAATGCGGATGGACCACCAGTGTGCTATGAATTCTGGGATAGGGAAGGCTGCGAAGTTGTGGGAAGGTTCCATCTGCTGTACCCTTCCTTTGCCTGAGAACCGAAGGGCGCATTTGAAGTCGCTCATGAATTGCGGCAGCCTTCGTCGCACCAGTGACACAATCGCACTTCAAATGTGGCCTTAAGAGGTGCAGCTTTCACTTTGGGACAGCCTTCGTAGTGCCGCTGTGACGTAATCGCACTTCAAATGTGGCCTTCAGAGGGTGCAGCCTTCACATTGAGACAGCCTTCGTAGTGCCACTGTGACGTAATCGCACTTCAAATCCGGCCTTCGAAGTGCGCGCACTTCACTTTGGGACACAGCTATACTGTTATGTGTCACACTCTGTCTTCACCTGTTGTTCATCACCATCAACGCTCTCGCTGCTTTGCGCCCACACCTGTGTCTTGTCTAATTACTCAGACCACTTCTGGTGTTCGTTCTCTCTGTTCTGTGTCGGAGTATTGTGTGAGTTATGTGAGTAACGCTCTCTTTTTTTGTCAGCCGTATATCTTACCTGTGTCTTGTCTTGTGAAGCAGCATTCGCCCTGTTGTCTCCCGTTGAGACGTTGTTGCCCTCTCTCTTAGAGCATTTTCTGTTCGTCGTTAACTCTCGTGGCAAAGTATCCACGGAGGAGCTGTCTTCCTGAGAGCACCTTTTTGAGTTTCAGCTCTGAGCTTTCTGTCTATACTGTAGACTGTTTTGTTGGACATTAAAGACTTTGCATTGTATCACCTTTGCGTTTGGATCCTTTTGTTTCACTTTCACTATGGATCCAGCGAAGGGGGAATCATTTTTTTCTGTGGTAGAGATTCAAGGAGTGATGCTGGGTCATCATGAGGAGGAGTTATCTGCTGCCAGAGATGCGGTGGAACGTTTGGCCGCGCAGGTCAATGATCTGTCCGTTCGCCTCCTTCATGCGCACCAAGAATCTCCTGTTGTTCAGCATCCTCCATCTCTTCCTGAACCTCGTGTGAACAATCCTCCATGTTATGCAGGTGAGCCGACTGAGTGTAGAGCCTTTTTGACTCAGTGGCCCTCATTTATCAAAAGTGCGTACACAAAATTTCCAGCGTACACCTTGCGTACACCCAAACCCACGGTGACTTTGAGATTTATCAATATGGACGTTGGCGTACGGCATGCTCAAATCCTACGCCAGCTCAGGAGGCGGTGTACGCACGTTTAAGATACGTTAAAACGCACTGATAAGATATGCTATATGACCCACTGTTAAAAACCACAACAACAACATTCAGTGTTTATTTTCATGCAACATGAACGTCAATGTTTAATTTGTGTGACTTTACCAAAGCGTTTGATTTGTAGGCATATGTATTCCTCCAGTCGCGAGCCTGTGCGCTTTATCTGACATTTATGCGGTGATGTCACAATCACATTGCATTGTGGTATATGAAGCTGCCCGAAGTGTACATATGAAGTAGACTCGCTCCCTCGGTCAAAATCAAGGGAGCAAGGGTTTTTCCATATAAACTTCCCTCGTCCACCTCACAAAGTGGGTTGCACTTCAAAATGGTGGTGGAGTGGAGGGGAAGTGCTTATGGAAGTTTGCAAGTGCGTGTCTTAAAGTGGAGTGGAACGCAGCATATTTGTTAAACTGATCCCCGTTCACACGGATCGCTCAAAAAAGTGCTAAACAGGCTGTATTATGCATGCCAGGCGAGTGGTTGGCGCTAAAACTTTGTCAAGAAACACCCACCAAACCCGAAATACACATATTTACATTTACATTTATGCATTTAGCAGACGCTTTTATCCAAAGCGACTTACAGCTCAGGAGTACAAGAAGCGATCCATCAAGAAGAGGCAAAGAAACACAAAAAGTGCCCCAAATACCAAGATTTGTATACTGCTCAGAGTAGCAAAAAACAGAAAAGGGAAGAAGAAAAGAGAAATAGAGGAGGAAGAGGGGTTTTTTTATATGTAAGATTAAGTGCTCATGGAAGAGATTCGATTTTACCTGTCGTTTGAATGAAGCGAGTGATTCTGTCGTGCGTATGTAGGAGGACGGAAGATCGTTCCACCAACCAGGAACAATGAAAGAAAAAGTTCTGGAGAGGGATTTCATGACTCTCTGTGATGGTACCACAAGCCTTCGCTCATTAGCGGAGCGAAGGCTTCTGCTGGGGGTGTAGACTCGTAGGAGTGAGTCGAAGTATGCAGGTGCAGAGCTTGTGGAAGATCCATAAGCAAGAGTCAGAGCTTTTAATTTGATCCGGGCAGCGAGTGGTAGCCAATGCAGAGAGATGAATAGAGGTGTGACATGAGCCATTTTGGGCTCATTGAATACAAGACGTGCCGCAGCGGTTTGATTGCACAAGATGGAAGTCCAGCCAGAAGCGCATTGCAATAGTCAAGTCTAGAAATTACCAGGGCTTGGACAAGAAGCTGTGTTGCATGCTCTGTAAGCATGCAACACTGCATGACCGAGAATTGAATGCAAACCTGCATGACCGAGATGTGGTCTTTGAAGGACAGCTGGTCATCAAAGATTACTCCAAGATTTCTGACCGATACTGAAGGAGTAATCAAAGATGAACCTAGGCATATGACATCTGTTTTCAAAATTTCACGTTTTTGTTGTTTACACGGACGATGGTAAAATTTGTGTTTTCAAGCACACAAAATGGCGTTGTGTAAATTAACCCGATTCATATGTTTTTAGTTGAAGAGAGACAAATGGCTGCATTTACACTGATCTTTTGACCATGTACTTTGTTTCTTTTCTTTTTTTTTGTCCCAGCGGTTTACAATCACTTTACTCATGACTGGTAACTGATATCTGTGTTTGCATTAATCTCCATCCAAAATGGTTCTGTTGGTGATCGCTTTACAATGCAACTTGGTTGACCCTCATGATTTGAATGGCGTACTAAAATGATTTTATAATTCACGTCGGTTGACCATGATTAGTTTCAAGCTTGGATAAGTTCAAATCTGTCATTGATGTTTGCAGCTCAATCTGACAGAACAGATAGACTGGATAATAACAGTAGGGTGACCAAATGTCCTGTTATCCAAGGACATAGACATTTAGGTTATAGATAGTAATTTGTAATATAACAATAAATGTATTTAAATTAATCAGGCATCTTTGAGTAAACTTCAAGTATCACTTGAGTATCTCATTGCTGGGCCGAGCACATCTGCTTCATAGTACGACATAAAAATATATCTTTGGCGCCAAATGTGTTACTCTGGCCTTGTGGTGGCTTGGAATTCCAATGGATATTCAAATCGGATATTCGTATTTAGACGTTGGTCAGATGTCCAGATATCAGATATGTATATGATTTAAAACCACATTCGGGATTGGCTCAGGATGGATGCAAAAATGTGATTTTTGTGTTTAAATGCGTGCAACAAAATTTGATCTGGGTTAGAAGTGTGTGTGTGCGGGGGATCAGATTTTTTTTTTTTTTGTGCCAGTGTAAACGCAGCCATACAAAAGTGCAGAGTTTCACTTGTGCAGGGCTGTGGATCCCAGAGATGCATAAACTCTACAGGTCCAGAGCAGAATCAAAGGTAATCAACTAAACTAAAAGGGGAGGTGACACCTTCATTCAAAGATGTACAAAATGGCAAAGCCAAGCACTGGTGTGTGTTGTGGCATTTGTGTCCAAGTTTGCTAGGATGGAGGTTCTAAAAGGTGTCTTAGTGGTGGCTGTGATTGTTGCATTTGATCTGCCTGATGCATGGGGAAGTTTGAGCTACAGTCAAAGTCCAAGAAGCATGGGGCCAAAATCAGATCCAGCTTCCAGAGGTCCTGCCCTTTCTCCTCCAGGGCTCTGGAACCCTTTGAAAGTTGCTCAGAGTCCTTTGGGTTCTGCCTCCAGAGGCCTTGCACAGGACCCTTTTGGCCTTCAGGAGAAGCAGCTGTTGCAGGGTCCAGTGAAGCCTTTGGATTGGAAGTATCCTGTCGTTCCCGAGGTGCAGAGTGAGTTGGCGGTGAACTTCCAGTTGAGGCAACCCGTGACTCCCAGCAGCGTAGCGGTTCAATGTGGAGAGAACCGGGTCCTTGTAGAGGTCCAGCAGGACTTGTTTAGCAATGGTCATTTGATCCAGCCAACTGGTCTGTCTTTAGGTGGATGTCCTGTTGTTGGTCAGGACTCTCAGTCTAAGGTGCTCATCTTTGAGTATGAGTTACAGGACTGCAACAGTGTGCAGATGGTAAGAACTCCTAAATCGTAATCAGTTTGTTCTAGTTGAGGATCTCCAAAATACTCAAAGAGTGTCGGTTCACATGGCTGTTGTCTTTGTAATGCCAGGGCATCTGGTACAAACCTTTCTTAAAGGTTAATGGTTCACCCAATCATCTTTGTGAGGAACCCTTTTGTTTTAACTACTTCAATCTCTTCCAGATGACTGAGGATGAGCTTGTCTACACCTTTTCTCTTACCTACACCCCTGAGGCTCTTGCAAGTACTGCGATTACCCGGACTGAGGGTGCAGTTGTTGGTGTTCAGTGCCACTATCAAAGGTAAGTGACCTCTGTGCCTTTCACTGCCTCTCGTGCAACTGGGAGACCATTTAATGGGTCCCTTCATGAACCACAGGCTTCAAAATGTAAGCAGTAATGCCTTGAGGCCAACATGGGTCCCTTATGCCTCAACGGAGATTGGTGAAGAAGCCTTGGTGTTCTCCCTGAAGCTCATGATGGGTTGGTACAGGTTTTTAATAAAATAATTCTTTATCCTTGTGATTTGTGCCTAAAATGTTCCCTTTTCTTATCTGTAGATGATTGGTCCAATCAGAGGCCTTCATACCTTTATTTCCTGGGTGGCGTTATTAACATTGAGGCATCTGTGAAGCAGTACAATCATGTGCCTCTGCGTGTGTTTGTGGACAGCTGTGTGGCCACTCAAGTGCCTGACGTGAACTCCCTTCCGAGATATTCCTTCATTGAGAATCATGGGTAAGGTTATGGCCCTTGGCGCTATAGGACCGTTTTAGTTGCTCTTTTTAAACTGTCACTAATGTCAACCAACTAGAAATTATCTGTGACTCTGAATTGATTCATGGGTTTCTCTTTGTGCTGACCTCATCAGGTGCTTTGTGGATGCCAAGGCTACAGCTTCCAGCTCCCGCTTCATGCCTCGGTCCCAGGCTGACAAGGTCCAGATCCAGCTGGAGGCATTCATGTTCCAGGAGAGCTCCAGTCCTTCTGTATGTACTACGCATATCATGAGTAAATTCAACTTTGGTTTTCTGACTTGTCTGTCATCCCTTGCAGATCTACATAACGTGTGTTGTGAAGGCAACTATTGCTTCTGCACCCAGTGACGCTCAGCACAAATCCTGTTCTTTCACCAATGGGTACGTTGCACTTTATCTTATTTTAAAGCTGACTTTGCTCATGTTGAAGGTGGTGTCTTTGTCCTGTTGCAGGTGGTTTGCTGCTGATGGAAATGACCAAGTTTGTGGTTGCTGTGACTCAACATGTGGTCCTGATGGTGGAATTGCTGCTGCTCCCTATGGAGGTTAGTATATCTTGCTATTTCTAAGGTTGCTTATGATGTTTTTATTGCTCTAACTTGTTTCTTCTCTCTAGGTGTTCAGTGGGAAGGCAAGGCCACACTTGGTCCTGTGGTGGTTCAAGGGCAAAAGAAAGTTCCTCAATAAAACTGACATCAATTCTTGCTTGTATCTGACTTGTCATTTTCCTTGTCTGGTTTAACTGCTTTTGCACATTCTGCCACTGGTGACCCTGACAGTCCTTCTGTACCTTTGCAAGTCCCATAATGCATAAAACCATAGGCTTCCAGAAGTTGGGAATTTTAGAGTCTGACCCATTTAAATACTGCTCCATGGTTAACTGGTATTTGAAACAATCATTTTACAATATTTTTAGTATTTAACGGCAGACTTCCTTATGAAAAACACTACCCATGATGCTCAAGAATCTGGCAAGCAAATCATTGCAAGAGAGCTCTACAGGTAACGTTTTGTCCCATGAAGCACTGCAGACATGGTTGCATTGTGCTCCCTAAATTAATTCTCCTCAAAATGCTTGTTTGACTCGTGCAGCAACACACGGTGCACTCCGGTTAGAAATTGTCTGAATGGAGATTGCGCCTATGCCATCAAAGTGCTATAAGCGACTCGGGCTACGTTTACACGTGGGTGGCTACTGATTAAAGAAAGAACCAGCTTCCTTAATATAGTCTTGTGTTGAATTTCATTGTACAAACAGAGGCTGTAAGCAGTACATAAAAATTTGCATAACAGTCATGTCTCTGAAACATCTGTGTATTTGACAACTATTGCATTTTTCACTCCATCTGTGATAAAGTATTCAAACATTGTGCAAGCATCACTATTAGGGATGTCCCGATCAGGTTTTTTTGCCCTCGAGTCCGAGTCATTTGATTTTTAGTATCTGCCGATACAGAGTCCCGATCCGATACTTCTATAATGCATAAAAAAAGAATAAAGAAGAGCGAAAAAACGAACCAGGATGTTCCTTATTTTTTATTTTATTCACCTTATTTTAACATTCAACAACTCTAAAAAACAGAGCACTTCTGTGAGGTAGCTTGAACAATCAAGTAATAAATAACAAATTCTTCACTTTTGGATTTTAGTGCTACAGTAAATATAAAGTCCGGGACCGGAGTTGCGCAGAGCAGGAAGTACAACGGTGATATCAAAAGCACACCCATACTCTCATAGATGCAGACCAATTAATGATGTTGGTGTGAAATAAAAAGTTATGGAAATTAAATTAAATAATCTGCTCCCAAAAATCCTGAAAAAATCTGTGCCTCAGTGACAACTTCACTCAGAGAAGACGTCGATCTCAGATGTCAATCATGACATCACACAGCCGTTTTTATAGCATCAAATAACTAACTAAAGCTAAACTTATATAAAAAAACAAACACTTGAAATGAAATCATCGTGATGATAACTGCCTACAATGACATAAATCAACTTTGGGGAAAAAATATTTGAAGTGTAATTTGACTGAAGTGTAATTAACAATGCTTTTCAGGTTTTTATGGGTCTAACATTAGTTTTTAGGTAGAGAAATTGAATAAAGTAGGCTAATGAAATGTAAAATAGCTACATATTTAACTGTTTAAATTAAAGAATAATCCTTACAAAAGCTATTTAATCAAGAGCAGTGAGTGATTCCTTATCTTTTGTTTGACATTAAACAGACAGCAGTAAAGGTTACTGCCCCTTTAAGACCTAATGGAAGGCTCTGCGTCGTCTTTCTCGACTGTATAAAGTCCTCTTAAGGCATATTCAGACTATGTCTGCTTGGATACTCATCAAGATGGACATGCTGACATACTTCTTGTGTGAGTTGGTTGGTCCGTTTAAGCGCAAGTCTTGAAAGAGAACTCAATATTTGCGCGCTGTGAGACGAGTGCGCGCTTTCGGATGATGCACAGAGACAGATCAGCGTGTGCGTTCTCATTCGCGTCTTCTGGTGAATATACACGGCCCACGGGTGATATTAGCGCTGTTGTAATGTATCACCGAGGAGCTAGCACGTGTATCCATCTACAGAAACATACATAAAGCATTATTTTCAAGTTACAACCCATATTATTGATGCGTCATCATGCTCACCTCACCCCAGAATATACATTATATCCGAGTCCTGATCGGGATGTAACGTCCGATTCCGATCGAGTCTGAAATCACGTGATCGGGCCCGATTTCCGATCATGTGATCGGATCGGGACATCCCTAATCACTATAGGAAGCAGAAAGTGTCTGACTTCATGTTTCCGTTTTTAGCTCCTTGCTGATCGGTTGCATTCAGCCATCTTGTAGTTGAACACACCTATAGTGTGTGTGTGTGTGTGTATATGCATATGACCCTTAGGGTACATGACAATTTTAAACCAAGCGGCCACCTCCCCAGTTTCTCTTGACGCCAGTACGGGACTGCAATTCATCAACTGGCTGCTAGGGACAGGCTCCAGAAGGGAGCAGAATCTCATTGGGCTCCATGTTAAAATATCCAACTTTACAGCAGAAAAAAACAAGTTTACAGCCTGGTAAAATTTGTGGTTTTGGTCTACATAGCAATTTTTCCCCTTCATGACAACTGTGATGGGGGTGGATTTTTGTATAACTCATTTGTTTACATTATATAAAGCCTTAAGTTCTGCATAATTAAGGCCTTGGCCACTTTGAGGGACGGTTTGGTTTTCGTTTGTCTGCTGTCTGTTAGACGTCACGTCACGTCACCTCAGCTCAGCTCAGCCCAGCCCACGACCCCCCGTTTTCTGTTATCCGGGAGTGTCAAGCTGGCAAGATGTCAACAGTCAGCTCGTCTCTACTTTACACTTTAAAACTGTCTATTGCTGCGTTCCAGTTAGTTTGTATTATGCCCTTCACTCGCTAACTTCCCTTCGTCTTGATCACTCGGATGTACATCTTTGCTTACGTTGCATGAGTGTCCACTACTGGCGGAATATTAGCAATGGACTGAACTGGAATGCCCAAAGCCCTTGATCACTTGGAATCCACTATGGAGTTGATTGATTGATTTATTTATTCCTTCACGAAATTGTTTAAAGCTGCATTATATATGTATATAGGTGTGTTTGGGTTGTTTTAAATGTTTTTAAAAATATTAAAAACATCAGAGTTGTTTTTGGTGGGTTAAATTAAACATGATATGCGGTGATGTCACAATCACATTGCATTGTGGTATATGAAGCTGCTCGAAGTGCACATATGAAGTAGACTCGCTCCCTCGGTCAAAATCAAGGGAGCAAGGGTCTCTCCATATAAACTTCCCTTGTCCACCTCACAAAGTGGGTTGCACTTCAAAATGGTGGTGGGGTGGAGGGGAAGTGCTTATGGAAGTTTGCAAGTGCGTGTCTTAAAGTGGAGTGGAACGCAGCATATTTGTTAAACTGATCCCCGTTCACACGGATCGCTCAAAAAAGTGCTAAACAGGCTGTATTATGCATGCCAGGCGAGTGGTCGGCGCTGAAACTTTATCAAGAAACACCCACCAAACCCGAAATACACATATTTACATTTACATTTATGCATTTAGCAGACGCTTTTATCCAAAGCGACTTACAGCTCAGGAGTACAAGAAGCGATCCATCAAAAAGAGGCAAAGAAACACAAAAAGTGCCCCAAATACCAAGATTTGTATACTGCTCAGAGTAGCAAAAAACAGAAAAGGGAAGAAGAAAAGAGAAATAGAGGAGGAAGAGGTTTTTTTTATATGTAAGATTAAGTGCTCATGGAAGAGATTCGATTTTACCTGTCTTTTGAATGAAGCGAGTGATTCTGTCGTGCGTATGTAGGAGGACTGAAGATCGTTCCACCAACCAGGAACAATGAAAGAAAAAGTTCTGGAGAGGGATTTCATGCCTCTCTGTGATGGTACCACAAGCCTTCGCTCATTAGCGGAGCGAAGGCTTCTGCTGGGGGTGTAGACTCGTAGGAGTGAGTCGAAGTATGCAGGTGCAGAGCTTGTGGAAGATCCATAAGCAAGAGTCAGAGCTTTGAATTTGATCCGGGCAGCGAGTGGTAGCCAATGCAGAGAGATGAATAGAGGTGTGACATGAGCCATTTTGGGCTCATTGAATACAAGACGTGCCACAGCGTTCTGGATCATTTGCAGCGGTTTAATTGCACAAGATGGAAGTCCAGCCAGAAGCGCATTGCAATAGTCAAGTCTAGAAATTACCAGGGCTTGGACAAGAAGCTGTGTTGCATGCTCTGTAAGGAACAGTCTGATTTTCCTGATGTTGTGCAATGCAAACCTGCATGACCGAGATGTGGTCTTTGAAGGACAGATTGTCATCAAAGATTACTCCAAGATTTCTGACCGATCCTGAAGGAGTAATCAAAGATGAACCTAGGCATATGACATCTGTTTTCAAAATTTCACGTTTTTGTTGTTTACACGGACGATGGCAAAATTTGTGTTTTCAAGCACACAAAATGGCGTTGTGTAAATTAACCCGATTCATATGTTTTTAGTTGAAGAGAGACAAATGGCTGCATTTACACTGATCTTTTGACCATGTACTTTGTTTTTTTTGTTTTGTTTTTTGTCCCAGCGGTTTACAATCACTTTACTCATGACTGGTAACTGATATCTGTGTTTGCATTAATCTCCATCCAAAATGGTTCTGTTGGTGATCGCTTTACAATGCAACATGGTTGACCCTCATGATTTGAATGGCGTACTAAAATGATTTTATAATTCACGTCGGTTGACCATGATTAGTTTCAAGCTTGGATAAGTTCAAATCTGTCATTGACTACTTTTACATGGACAGCAGTAATCTAATTATTGACCTTATTCTAAATAAGACAATATTCTGATTAAGGTGTTTACATGAGTTGCTTTTAGAGTACTCCGTTCATGTTCCCGTTTTACATGTGATAGAACATAGATCGATTATGGCACGTCATCCCCATGCCACGCTATGTTCTCCAACATCCAATCATAGCGTGACTTTGGCAGGTGTGTTAATTTTATGGGCTCAGTAAACCCGCTAACTTCACCTGCGGGTGTCGCTGTTGGACAGTGTTACTTTACATTAAGAAGTATAACAAAACATGCGTTTTTTATAATGTTTTATATCTACATTTACGTTGATTTATTTTTTTAATATTATGTATTGCCTCTTTTTGTTTTTTTTTGAAAAGACACTGCCCCTCTTTCCTCCTTATTGACAGCCTACATTTAGAATAATAGCTTTGATTAATTATGAAAAAGGTTTAAAAATCATGACTCTTTGGATTGTTTTTCCTGCCGTCGAGCCACAGGCGTTCACTGAATGACCCATCTGGTTTGCGATTACAGATACAAACTTATTGTATTTTACTTTTACAATGAGCATAATAATTACAACAAAAATAAAAATAGAGAGAGAGGACGCAGTGTTCAGAATGAACAGTCAAGTAAAACACACACCGCCCATAGCAACGACGTTTATGGCAACGACTTTTCAGACTGACAGATCCGTAAGATAAACGCGACTTTTCCACCATTTGTTACTGTTTTGTACAAGTTGTTATATTAAGTATAATTCCAATTTTGTTTTATTGGCCACAATATTATCGATGATTGTTGAAAGGGGCACTTTTGATTAATTTTCAAAAAGGGCAGAGGCTCGAACCCACAAAGCCTCCCCTCTGCACTCCCCTGTTGTGCGAAACGTTATGTGTCCTGACACAAAATGCGGTGAAATCTCCGACATGACATTAATAGTTAGATTAAGGTGTGTACATGTCTCTGATAATGCGACTAAAATAGGCATACTCCACATGTCTTAATCCGATTTATGTGTAGTTAGATTATGACTTTAATCAGATTAAGGTAATTAGAAATCGCTGTCTACATGCTAGCCTCTTAATCAGAGTATTGTCTTAATCAGATTAATATCGGAGTATTGTTGTCCATGTAAACGTAGTCATTGATGTTTGCAGCTCAATCTGACAGAACAGATAGACTGGATAATAACAGTAGGGTGACCAAATGTCCTGTTATCCCAGGACATAGACATTTAGGTTATAGATAGTAATTTGTAATATAACAATAAATGTATTTAAATTAATCAGGCATCTTTGAGTAAACTTCGAGTATCACTTGAGTATCTCATTGCTGGGCCGAGCACATCTGCTTCATAGTACGACATAAAAAGATATCTTTGGCGCCAAATGTGTTACTCTGGCCTTGTGGTGGCTTGGAATTCCAATGGATATTCAAATCGGATATTCGTATTTAGACGTTGGTCAGATGTCCAGATATCAGATATGTATCTGATTTAAAACCACATTCGGGATTGGCTCAGGATGGATGCAAAAATGTGATTTTTGTGTTTAAATGCGTGCAACAAAATTTGATCTGGGTTAGAAGTGTGTGTGTGCGGGGGATCAGATTTTTTTTTTTTTTTGTGCCAGTGTAAACGCAGCCATACAAAAGTGCAGAGTTTCACTTGTGCAGGGCTGTGGATCCCAGAGATGCATAAACTCTACAGGTCCAGAGCAGAATCAAAGGTAATCAACTAAACTAAAAGGGGAGGTGACACCTTCATTCAAAGATGTACAAAATGGCAAAGCCAAGCACTGGTGTGTGTTGTGGCATTTGTGTCCAAGTTTGCTAGGATGGAGGTTCTAAAAGGTGTCTTAGTGGTGGCTGTGATTGTTGCATTTGATCTGCCTGATGCATGGGGAAGTTTGAGCTACAGTCAAAGTCCAAGAAGCATGGGGCCAAAATCAGATCCAGCTTCCAGAGGTCCTGCCCTTTCTCCTCCAGGGCTCTGGAACCCTTTGAAAGTTGCTCAGAGTCCTTTGGGTTCTGCCTCCAGAGGCCTTGCACAGGACCCTTTTGGCCTTCAGGAGAAGCAGCTGTTGCAGGGTCCAGTGAAGCCTTTGGATTGGAAGTATCCTGCCGTTCCCGAGGTGCAGAGTGAGTTGGCGGTGAACTTCCAGTTGAGGCAACCTGTGACTCCCAGCAGCGTAGCGGTTCAATGTGGAGAGAACCGGGTCCTTGTAGAGGTCCAGCAGGACTTGTTTAGCAATGGTCATTTGATCCAGCCAACTGGTCTGTCTTTAGGTGGATGTCCTGTTGTTGGTCAGGACTCTCAGTCTAAGGTGCTCATCTTTGAGTATGAGTTACAGGACTGCAACAGCGTGCAGATGGTAAGAACTCCTAAATCGTAATCAGTTTGTTCTAGTTGAGGATCTCC
This sequence comes from Pseudorasbora parva, assembly GCF_024679245.1. NCBI lineage: Eukaryota > Metazoa > Chordata > Actinopteri > Cypriniformes > Gobionidae > Pseudorasbora > Pseudorasbora parva. The sequence continues at coordinate 7,504,580 of NC_090184.1, forward strand.
AAAATCCTCAAAGAGTGTCGGTTCACATGGCTGTTGTCTTTGTAATGCCAGGGCATCTGGTACAAACCTTTCTTAAAAGTTAATGGTTCACCCAATCATCTTTGTGAGGAACCCTTTTGTTTTAACTACTTCAATCTCTTCCAGATGACTGAGGATGAGCTTGTCTACACCTTTTCTCTTACCTACACCCCTGAGGCTCTTGCAAGTACTGCGATTACCCGGACTGAGGGTGCAGTTGTTGGTGTTCAGTGCCACTATCAAAGGTAAGTGACCTCTGTGCCTTTCACTGCCTCCCGTGCAACTGGGAGACCACTTAATGGGTCCCTTCATGAACCACAGGCTTCAAAATGTAAGCAGTAATGCCTTGAGGCCAACATGGGTCCCTTATGCCTCAACGGAGATTGGTGAAGAAGCCTTGGTGTTCTCCCTGAAGCTCATGATGGGTTGGTACAGGTTTTTAATAAAATAATTCTTTATCCTTGTGATTTGTGCCTAAAATGTTCCCTTTTCTTATCTGTAGATGATTGGTCCAATCAGAGGCCTTCATACCTTTATTTCCTGGGTGGCGTTATTAACATTGAGGCATCTGTGAAGCAGTACAATCATGTGCCTCTGCGTGTGTTTGTGGACAGCTGTGTGGCCACTCAAGTGCCTGATGTGAACTCCCTTCCGAGATATTCCTTCATTGAGAATCATGGGTAAGGTTATGGCCCTTGGTGCTATAGGACCGTTTTAGTTGCTCTTTTTAAACTGTCACTAATGTCAACCAACTAGAAATTATCTGTGACTCTGAATTGATTCATGGGTTTCTCTTTGTGCTGACCTCATCAGGTGCTTTGTGGATGCCAAGGCTACAGCTTCCAGCTCCCGCTTCATACCTCGGTCCCAGGCTGACAAGGTCCAGATCCAGCTGGAGGCATTCATGTTCCAGGAGAGCTCCAGTCCTTCTGTATGTACTACGCTTATGAGTAAATTCAACTTCTCTTCCCATCTGCTTTGGTTTTCTGACTTGTCTGTCATCCCTTGCAGATCTACATAACGTGTGTTGTGAAGGCAACTATTGCTTCTGCACCCAGTGACGCTCAGCACAAATCCTGTTCTTTCACCAATGGGTACGTTGCACTTTATCTTATTTTAAAGCTGACTTTGCTCATGTTGAAGGTGGTGTCTTTGTCCTGTTGCAGGTGGTCTGCTGCTGATGGAAATGACCAAGTTTGTGGTTGCTGTGACTCAACATGTGGTCCTGATGGTGGAATTGCTGCTGCTCCCTATGGAGGTTAGTATATCTTGCTATTTCTAAGGTTGCTTATGATGTTTTTATTGCTCTAACTTGTTTCTTCTCTCTAGGTGTTCAGTGGGAAGGCAAGGCCACACTTGGTCCTGTGGTGGTTCAAGGGCAAAAGAAAGTTCCTCAATAAAACTGACATCAATTCTTGCTTGTATCTGACTTGTCATTTTCCTTAATGTCTGGTTTAACTGCTTTTGCACATTCTGCCACTGGTGACCCTGACAGTCCTTCTGTACCTTTGCAAGTCCCATAATGCATAAAACCATAGGCTTCCAGAAGTTGGGAATTTTAGACTCTGATTTAAATACTGCTCCATGGTTAACTGGTATCTGTATTTGAAACAATCATTTTACAATATTTTTAGTGTTTAACAGCAGACTTCCTTATGAAAAACACTACCCACGCTGCTCAAGAATCTGGCAAGCAAAAGAGCTCTACAGGTAACGTTTTGTCCCATGAAGCACTGCAGACATGGTTGCATTGTGCTCCCATATATTAATTCTCCTCAAAATGCTTGTTTGACTCATGCAGCAACACGCAATGCACTCCGGTTAGAAATTGTCTGAATGGAGATTGCGCCTACGCCATCAAAGTGCTATAAGCGACTCGGCCTATGTTTACACGTGGGTGGCTACTGATTAAAGAAAGAAGCAGCTTCCTTAATATAGTCTTGTGTTTCATTGTACAAACAGAGGCTGTAAGCAGTACATAAAGATTTGCATAACAGTCATGTCTCTGAAACCTCTGTGTATTTGACAACTATTACATTTATTTCACTCCATCTGTGATAAAGTATTCAAACATTGTGGAAGCAGAAAGTGTCTGAATTCATGTTTCCGTTTTTAGCTCCTTGCTGATCGTTTGCATTCAGCCCTCTTGTAGTTGAACACACCTATAGTGTGTGTGTGTATATGCATATGACCCTTAGGGTACATGACAATTTTAAACCAAGCGGCCACCTCCCCAGTTTCTCTTGACGCCAGTATGGGACTGCAATTCATCAACTGGTTGCTAGGGACAGGCTCCAGAAGGGAGCAGAATCTCGTTGGGCTCCATGTTAAAATATCCAACTTTACAGCAGAAAAAAACATGTTTACAGCCTGGTAAAATTTGTGGTTTTGGTCTACGTAGCAATTTTTCCCCTTCATGACAACTGTGATGGGGGTGGATTTTTGTATAACTCATTTGTTTACATTATATAAAGCCTTAAGTTCTGCATAATTAAGGCCTTGGCCACTTTGAGGGACGGTTTGGTTTTCGTTTGTCTGCTGTCTGTTAGACGTCACGTCACGTCACCTCAGCTCAGCCCGGCCCACGTCCCCCCGTTTTCTGTTATCCGGGAGTGTCAAGCTGGCAAGATGTCAACAGTCAGCTCGTCTCTACACTTTAAAACTGTCTATTGCTGCGTTCCAGTTAGTTTGTATTATGCCCTTCACTCGCTAACTTCCCTTCATCTTGATCACTAGGATGTACATCTTTGCTTACGTTGCATGAGTGTCCACTACTGGCGGAATATTAGCAATGGACTGAACTGGAATGCCCAAAGCCCTTGATCACTTGGAATCCACTATGGAGTTGATTGATTGATTTATTTTATTCCTTCACGAAATTGTTTAAAGCAGCATTATATATGTATATAGGTGTGTTTGGGTTGTTTTAAATGTTTTTAAAAATATTAAAAATATCATAGAGTTGTTTGTGGTGGGTTAAATTAAACGTGATATGCGGTGATGTCACAATCACATTGCATTGTGGTATATGAAGCTGCCCGAAGTGTACATATGAAGTAGACTCGCTACCTCGGTCAAAATCAAGGGAGCAAGGGTCTCTCCATATAAACTTCCCTTGTCCACCTCACAAAGTGGGTTGCACTTCAAAATGATGGTGGGGTGGAGGGGAAGTGCTTATGGAAGTTTGCAAGTGCGTGTCTTAAAGTGGAGTGGAACGCAGCATATTTGTTAAACTGATCCCCGTTCACACGGATCGCTCAAAAAAGTGCTAAACAGGCTGTATTATGCATGCCAGGCGAGTGGTCGGCGCTGAAACTTTGTCAAGAAACACCCACCAAACCCGAAATGCACATATTTACATTTACATTTATGCATTTAGCAGACGCTTTTATCCAAAGCGACTTACAGCTCAGGAGTACAAGAAGCGATCCATCAAGAAGAGGCAAAGAAACACAAAAAGTGCCCCAAATACCAAGATTTGTATACTGCTCAGAGTAGCAAAAAACAGAAAAGGGAAGAAAAAAAGAGAAATAGAGGAGGAAGAGGGTTTTTTTTATATGTAAGATTAAGTGCTCATGGAAGAGATTAGATTTTACCTGTCTTTTGAATGATTCTGTCGTGCGTATGGAGGACGGAAGATCGTTCCACCAACCAGGAACAATGAAAGAAAAAGTTCTGGAGAGGGATTTCATGCCTCTCTGTGATGGGACCACAAGCCTTCGCTCATTAGCGGAGCGAAGGCTTCTGCTGGGGGTGTAGACTCGTAGGAGTGAGTCGAAGTATGCAGGTGCAGAGCTTGTGGAAGATCCATAAGCAAGAGTCAGAGCTTTGAATTTGATCCGGGCAGCAAGTGGTAGCCAATGCAGAGAGATGAATAGAGGTGTGACATGAGCCATTTTGGGCTCATTGAATACAACCCAGATAGCAAGCATGTTTGGTCCACATGTGGGTTTTATATGGCACATATGGCCCAGATATGGCATCGCTGAACAGATGTGGGCCAGAATTTGACCATATTTGTTTTTCCATAACTTTAAAATCGGTGGTAAATGTTCTCTTGGTTCACAACTCATTTTGAGGTATGTGGCCCAGATAACAATGTACACATAAGGGCCATATGTGTTTGAGCTATGGCACAAAGTGAGAAAGGCTGACTTGTGGTAAACCTTTGGATTATATATGGAAAAACACAGGACACCTGAAATCAAGTGCAGCTAACATCCGATGTTTCACACCTCAGGTGGTTGCATCTCATTTGTGGAATGAATCTGACTGATACGGCACCATTTTCTCATCTGCTCTCATGAGTTTTCGGTCACGCATATCTTCAGGTAAGTGAGGTTTTGGCATTTCAAAGTCTTTTTAAGGTTATTTTGTGCAGCATTATGCATTTGTTTGAGGAGGGTGTCGAATTAGCCTCAGTTGAGTGTATTTACTATTTCAATCCCATGTGTAATGCAGCACACAGTCACCAAACGAGTCATGGATTGATGATTTAAAACTCTGGACTAGTTTTCCTGTATGTGTCCCTTTTTAACGCGCCTCAACTATCGTACAGTCTGACATTTATGACAGTTTTGATTTTACAGTGTGACATGGCTTACAGATTATGTTTGTTCAGCCTGACATGGAACAATCGTGAAGGACTATAAATAAATCTGACAGTGTGCACCCGGGTTAAGTTTTGTTGTGGCCGGAACAAAGTTGGTTAGGTTTTTTTTAGCGCAAAAAATAAATTAATAAATTCAAATCTTAACCTGGCTAATGATAAATTACAATGATTAAAAAAAGTATGACAGAATTATATATTTGGTTGAACTATCCCTTTAGTTTAAGATTTATTTGAATCATAATTATGCAGACCTAGCTTCCAGGTTGTATTGCTGTTAACATTATTTAAATGTAACTTTTTATTGCAGGTGCAGTCGGATGAAACAACAGGAGTCCCAGCAACACTTCCAACACTGTTTAGTGTCACAATTCACCAGTGTGAGTGCCCATGCTCACCACCAGAGGGCACACCAATCCGGACTGTCGCTCTATCATAAACTACATTACCCATTATCCTTTGCCTGGACTCATTAGCACTCACTGTTTACACCTGTGTCTTATTATTCTGTTTTCCGCCTGGTTATCTCTGTTATTTACTGTGAAGTCTTGTTTTGTGTGCACTGCGTTTCTGATCATTTTCCCCAGTTTAATGTCTCTTGGCTTGTTGGATTTCTTGCCTGTTTCCCGGATTACCCGTTTGCCTGTCTCTTCTGTCTTGTTTGCCTTTTTGGACTGTTTGCTTGTGTATGACCTTTTGCCTGCTTTTGACTACGATAGTGGATTACCCTGTTAATAAATACTGCATTTGGATCTCCTACATTCTGTCTCAGAGCGGTTCTTTACAATTAGAGACTTTTTTTCTCTTGTGAAGTTGTTGTTTGTTATCTTTAGCAAGTTACTGTGATTCCCCCTCCCTTCTACTTCAACTCTCATTGCTAGTTTAGCATAATACACACTTGAAATTTTGTGTCACACTTTGAATGTTATTTATATTAATATAAATGGTTTCTGATTAACTGTAAATATTTGTCAAAAGTAAATTATTGAATACATTTTTTTGTTGAGTGTCTTATTTATCATGGAGTTAATAAGATTTTTACATAATGCTCAAAGTTGCATGTGGGCCACATAAGGGCCATTAGATTTTAACAAAACTCAGCCATACTAAAATTCCATATAAGGGCCACATACAATTGTATAGTTTGGCTCACGTTTGGTGGAGTTATGGCACTGCTTTGGCTGTGCTGTGGTAAAGAAGAAGTGGGCCAGATCTGGGCCGGCAAACACAATCTCATCTGGGCCACATCTAAGCTGTTTATCTGGGCCAGATCTGGGCCAAAGGAAATTTGCTGACTGGGTATTTTATCAAGCCAGAACACATCTATTTTACTGTAGCGTCCCATTGCCAAATCCTGGCTCCCCACCGAAACTAAGCTGGTTCTAGCCTGGATGTAATGTGAACCTGAGACTTTTTTTCAAAAACTCAATTGTTATTAGAGGATGCCTTGGGTAGTTAACTCTTAGTTGTTTACTCACAGGCCTGTATTGCAGTTACATGAAAGTGAGACCTTTTTGGAAAAAACTCAATTGTTATTGAAAGATTATTTAGTGAGGCCAGTAGGGTGTTTTCACACTAGCAGAATATGTGGGAAAGAGTTGCTATAGTTTGAGTACACTGTAAAACAATACAGGTGGTAGCTCATTCTGAGGGGCATTTTAAACCCCTCAGAATTTGCTACCTTTATGGACCATTTTATCAAGCCAGAACACAGCTATTCTACTTTAGCATCCCATGGCCAAGCCCTGGCTTCCCACCGAAACTTAGCAGGTTCTAGCCCTGGTGTAATGTGAACTGGAGAGTGTTTTTCCAAAAACTCAATTGTTATTAGAGGATGCTTTGGGTAGTTAACTCTTAGTTGTTTACTTACAGGCCTGTATTGCAGTTACATGAAAGTGAGACCTTTTTGGAAAAAACTCAATTGTTATTGAAAGATTATTTAGTGAGACCAGTAGGGTGTTTTCACAATAGCAGAATATTTGGGAGATAGTTGCTATAGTATGAGTACACTGTAATGCAATTCAGGTGGTAGCTCATTCTGAGGGGCATTTTGAGCCCCTCAGAATTTGTTGCCTATCCATATGGACCATTTTATCAAGCCAGAACACATCTGTTCTACTGTAGCGTTCCATGGCCAAAGCTTGGCTCCCCACCAAAACTAGGCTGGTTCTAGCCTGGATGTAATGTGAACTGAAGAGGTTTTTTCAAAAATGGAATTGTTATTAGAGGATGTTTTGGGAAATCAACTCTTAGTGTCACATGCCTGTCCTGTCTTGTGTGCACATGTGGGTTTTGTCAGTATGGTCTTTGTGCTTCTGTCATTGTCTGATCCCTCCCCCCTTGTTATCTGATTAGTGTTTCATTTCTCCCACCTGTTCCCTCTTAATTTCTTCCCTTTATAAGCTCCTTGTGTTTGTCAGTCTTTGTGGAATCCTTGTTATGTCTACATATCCTGTTTCCCCTGTGTTGGTGTGTTTTGAGTTTATGGTTTTGGAACCAGTTGTTTAGCCCCCTCGTGGGTTTTGTTTTGTGTTGTTTATTTTATGTTTAATAAATTCACATTTCCCTGCAACAGAGTTCTCACCTTAGTGTTTTTTAGTGTAACGTGACAGATGCATTTAACATTAACATATAACATTTATTCACCTATATATCTGCTTATTGATTTACATATTTGCATATTTATACATTTATTGACTTATTCATTCATGAATTTATTTATTTTTAATTTATGCAGGTTTGGTCCTCCATACATGTCGTCCGACACCCATAAGACCTTTGTTCATCTTCAGATACAAATGAAGATATTTTTGTTGAAATCCGATGGCTCAGAAAGGCTTTCATTGACACCAATGTCATTTCCTCTCTTAAGACTCATAAAGGCACTAAAGATGTCATTACAAAGCCCATCTCACTACAGCGGCTCTACAATCATTTATGAAGCGGCGAAATAACCCTAAATAACGATTTCTGTAGTGATGGGCCGATTTCAAAACAGCTTCCCGAAGCTTCAAATCGTTATGAATCAGTGTATCGATTCATGATTCAGATCGCCAAAGTCACGTGATTTCAGCAGTTTGGCGGTTTGACACGCGATCTGAAACGTGAATCGTTACACTGATTCATTATGCTTCGAAGCTTTGGGAAGCTCTTTTGAAATCATATATATATATATATATATATATATATATATATATATATATATATATATATATGCACTCAAAATTGTTGGTACCCCAGGTAAATATGATCAAATATGGCTGTAAAAAATAAATCTGCATTGTTTGTCCTTTTGATCTTTTATTAAAAAAAATCACAAAAATCTAACCTTTCATTGAAGCAAAAGAATTGAAAATGGGGGTACATCACATTGTGAAATTAACGCTTTTCTCCAAAACACTTTGGCCACAATTGTTGGTACCCTTTTATGAAATACTTTTTGAAACCTCCTTTTCCGAAGATAACAGCTTTTATTCTCCTTCTATAATGCCTGATGAGTTTGAAGAACACCTGACGAGATCAGAGACCATTCCTCCATACTGAATGCCAGCAGCCATATCAACCTGTTGCCCAAGACTGGTTTCCCACTGAAGCTAAGCAGGGCTGAGCCTGGCCAGTACCTGGATGGGAGACCAACTGGGAAAACCAGGCAGTTGCTGGTAGAGGTGTTAGTGAGGCCAGCAGGGGGTGCTCACCCTGTGGTCTGTGTGGGTCCTAACACCCCAGTATAGTGATGGGGATACTGTACTGTCAAAGAGCACCGTCTTTCGGATGAGATGTTAAACCGAGGTCCCGACTCTCTGTGGTCATTAAAAATCCCAAGATATCCTTCGATAAAGAGTAGGGGTGTAACCCCGGCATCCTGGCCAAATTTGCCCATTGGCCCCTGTCCATCATGGCCTCCTAATCTTCCCCCTCTCCTGATTGGCTTCATCACTCGGTCTCCTCTCCACCATAAGCTGGTGTGTGGTGAGCGTTCTGGCGCAATATGGCTGCCGTCGCATCATCCAGGTGGATGCTGCACACTGGTGGTGGTTGAGGAGATTCCCCCTTCTATGTAAAGCGCTATATAAATGTAACGAATTAGGAATCTCCCCAGATCCAATGCTGGTGCTTCTTCTCTTCAGTTCAGCCACACATCTTCTATAGGGTTCAGGTCAGGGAACTTGAATGGTCATGGGAGAAGCTTCATTTTGTGCTCAGTGACACATGTGTGTGTTGATTTTGATGTTTGTTTTGGATCGTTGTCCAAACGGGAGATCCAACCATGGCCCATTATAAGATTTGTAGCAGAATCCATCAGGTTTTGATTTTTTATCTTTCGGTATTTGCTAGAATACATGATACCATGTATCTGAACAAGATGTCCAGGACCTCCAGCAAAAAAAAAAAAGGCCCACAACACTAAAGATCACGTGGTATTTTTAGCCGTGGGCATGGGGCACTTTTTATCCCTGTTTGCACCAAACCCATCTGTTAGATTTGCTGCCAAAAAGCTATTTTATAGTTTCATCTGACAGGGTTGTTTGATTTTTTTTTTTTTCTGACCCCAAGACTCAACTAATCTCTGCGGTTCTCCATCTGTGATCCTTGGAGAGTCTTTGTGCACTCAATCGTTCCTCCTCGCCGTGCATTAGGACAATATACACACACGTGTATTTTGTAACATATTTAGTTAAATGGAGCTTCTTAATTATTGCCCTGATGGTGGAAATGGGGATTTTCAATGCTTTAGCTATTTTCCTACAGCCCTTTTTCTATTTTGTGAAGCTCAAAAATCTTTTGCTGCACATCAGAACTATATTCTTTGGTTTCACTCATTGTGATAAATGATTAAGGGAATTTGGCTTTTATGTCTCCTTATATTTATACTCCTGTGAAACAAGACATCATAGCTGGACACTTTCATGTTCCTTGTCACCCTGGTGTGCTAATATATATATATATATATATATATATATATATATATATATATATATATATATATATTAATGTAAATATACTTTTTTACTCATTTGAAATTCTGGCCAACGTGCTTTAGAGAAAATAATTTATTTCATAAATTGATTTACCCCCCATTTTCAATTATTTTACTTAAATGAAAGGTTGGATATTTGTGATTTTTTTAAATAAAAGATCAAAGGGATAAACAATGGAGATTATTTTTTTACAGCCATATATATATATATATATATATATATATATATATATATATATATACACTTTCTCCCTGAAAATCACTGGAAGTATGACCAGAGCTGTACATATCTGTACGACAGAAGGTGTTAGGGATGTAACAGTTTAAATAAAAAAAGTTGTTTGTATCATAGTTTTAGAGTCACGATAAATAATTGTAGAGCCACAGTAGTGAGATGGGCTTTGTAACGACGTCTTTAGTGCCTTTATGGGTCTTCCGAAGATGAACGGAGGTCTTACGGGTGTCGGACGACATGTATGGAGGACCAAACCTGCATTTTTTTGTAACTCATTGTCATGGATCAGTAGATGTTATAGTCCATAACTACATAATATTCTCTGTAAAGTGTCGTGTAGAGCTGAAAATCATGATTTCTTGTTGTGTTGATTGGTCAATGTCAGTTATGTTACCAAGGTAGAGTTACAGTTTGTAACTGAACTGACAGTCATTCACAGAGAAACACACTCTCTCCCTCTCTCACACCTCAGACTGTCAACATGCTCACTCTACCTTGGTAACAGAGTTTGACGGAAACAAAAGCGACTGACTAATTAGAAAAACAAAAATCACGATTTCAGAATATATAATATATTTCTATAGATATATAGAAATATATAGATATTAAACTTGAGTATTTTGCAATCAGTTGTTGAAAGGGTGTCATTCAATAGAAAAATTGCCTTTTTATAAGGAACAAATTTGACACAGTTAAGGTACAAACGGGCTTGTCCCTGGGGTAGTATAATGGTTTTTTATATTAATACATATTTTTTATTTAATCATATTTTAGTTAGTTAGGTCTTATTTTATCATTCCCGTAATGGTTTAGTATTTTATGAGTTAAAGAACTCTGCCTCGTCTTTTGTCCAAACATACCACGCCATCTTTACTGACGTCAGGTGACCTGTAAATGGGAAAAACTGTTTCCATTGCAGTTTTGTGAAATATTCCTTTTTCGAATTGTCTGAGAAACCACCTCATGCAAGCGTAAAAACTTTTTTATGATATATGGGTGTTTTGGCGAAATGTACGTTTCCATGGGGCGTATTTTCAATTCGTAATTTACATTAAATAAGAAGGCAGAATTTGTGAAGAAATGCCAAAAGATCTGCCATAGGACAGATGTAGGTTGTGTCTTATTCTGGCTCTGATTGGATTAAATGCAAACTTTTGTTAAGAACTCCATTACAATATATAAGTAGTGGAACATCTTAGGCACATCTGTTGAGTGAGTTGTTGAATTATTCAATAAATAGAGTCTTTCAAAACAATAATTCATTCAGGAATAAAGCAACGCTATTGTGTATTGCTCTGAGATGCTCAACTGGTTATCCTGATGAAAATAATGATTAAAATCTACATTACTTCTTGTTTATGGATGTTGTACTATTGACTGTTGATAATGACCGTTTAATGACAGGAGTGTGTGTGTGTGTGGGCATATTTTTGTGACATATGAGGACACAAATGTGTATAATGACATGGGTATGACACAGGTATTACAGGAGAGGGTGAAATATGAGGACATTGGCCATATCCCCACTTTTCAAAATGCTTACAAATCATACAGGATGAGTTTTTTTGAGAAAGTAAAAATGCAGAATGTTTCCTGTGATGGGTAGGTTTAGGGGCAGGGGCAGTGTAGGGGGATAGAAAATACGGTTTGTACAGTATAAAAACCATTACGCCTATGGAATGTCCCCATATGTCACAAAAACAAACTGTGTGTGTGTGTGTGTGCGTGCGTGCGCGCGTGTGTGCGTGTGTGTGTGTGTGTGTGTATTCATTTTTTAATTGAATTACAGTTACTTCTGATGTAACTTAGTACACTATAGACTAGGATATAACAATTCTATATAAAACAATCCTACTAGATATTCATAAATGTTTTTAATGATATTTTTTTTGAGAGCGAGAGTAATGGTAGTAATCTAACACTGTTGCAGAAGATAGTAATTAATTTTTTTTTTTAAAGAAAAACTTACCCAATCGTGTGCATAAACCTACATTATATTAGAAGATTAATGTTTTAAAGAATTAGAATTAGTAGGCTACGCCCCAAATAGTAGTTGGCCTTTGGTAAAAAGAGTGTTCCAAAGGTACCCGGATGGTTTACTATTTCCGGCCAGAATTTGAAGTGCGGATCGATGTACACTCTAACAGCAAATATTGCCCACAATCTATTGCACGTTGGACTAGAATTCGATTAGAACGACAAACATGGATAAAAAGTTTTAAAAAAATACAAACATTTGCGAGTGTTTGAGCTCACTGTGACATCATAGTGGAGATTCCGTTCTGGCAGCTGTAAATTGCAGATCTGACTCTGGTTTGCAGTTAGTGCGTTTTGAATGAATAGAGCGAAAGACTTTCGAGACTTTGCAGATATCGACGACAAGTATTGAATTATCTCTCAGCATTCAGTGTCCATAATGGCGCTGGTTAGCAGTTTATTAAGACAACTGTTTGATTGTTTTGCTCCCTTCTTGCGAAGAAGGGATGCACCACAGCAGTGTGTGGAGCAAGAATCAGCGGCAGTAGAGAAACTTCCAGAGGAGCGTGAGGCCTTCGACGGCACTGCCAATGACAGGAAGAGACGCCGCAAGGTACCTACACTGTAAAAAAATTATTTAGAAAAAAAGTTACCTGGTTGCCTTAAAATTTTGAGTTCATTGAAATTAAATTTTTTAGTTAATACAATGAACATTTGTTTTGAGATTCGACAACATTTATTATAATATTATTAAAAGATTTTGTAAGCATATTGGGTAATTGTGTGTGTTTTATTTCTGATGACGCAGTGAAACATGCCAAATAGTGCTATTTTCATGATTTATCACATTTTGTATGTGGTTCAGATACAATAATATTTAGATTTTCTATTTATTAAACAAATTTCCTTCATTGTATCAACTCAAATTTTTAATTTCAATAAACTCAAAATTTTAGGGCAACCAGGTTACTTACTTTTTAAAGTTAAACCAACAAAAACCAACATTTTTTTTTTTTACAGTGTAAGAATTGCCCGCTTGGAGAGAGAGAGGAGGAAAGAGAGGTGGAGATCAGTAAGGGAGGCAGTCACAAAGAGGAAGCTGAAATAACACAGAGAGGACGTGTACATCAGAAAAAAAGAGAGGTGCACAGTCTGGAAAAGTTGATGGAGGGAGGAAGTGAGCTTCAAGTGGATCCCCCCAAACTGTTGGCGGTTCCTTCATGTTCTGATGAAGTTGTTTCCCTCCAACGCTCTTCATGCCAGATGCTTCCTGTGGTGGTTCCTCCATGCCCCACTCCTGCACCTGATGAAATGTTTTCCATCCGACACTCTTCATCACAAGTACGTCATCCCAAACGGCTTCCTCTGAGCCCCACTCCTGCACATGATGAAGTGGTTGCTCTTCAGCATCCTCCCAGCCGGAAGCCTCTGCCGTTCGCTTGTTTCCCGTTTGAGCCACTGAGCCCCACTCCTGCACCTGATGAAGTGGTTGCTTTTCAGCGTCCTCCCAGCCGGAAGCCTCTGCCGTTCGCTTGTTCCCCGTTTGAGCCAGCTCCAGAACTCATTCTGGTGGACATAGAGGATGATGAGAGCGAGTATGTGACGTTTACAGGGAAGACCTTCTGCGCCATCGACTTAGTCAAGTCTGAGCGCCCTCAAATGCCGGAGCTTGAAAAGAAACCGAGACTAATGGTTGCTTGGATGGAGAAGGACTGCGAGGTGCAGGAGGAAGTGTGGGCAGACGAAGTGGTGGAGGTCCAGGAATTTGTGGAAGAGGAAGGTGACCCCAGTGAAATGGGAGATGCTCACGCCATACAAGGCCATTTGGATGATGCTTTTCAGATTGATGAACGTGTAGACTCTCCTGAGGGTCCCCAGAATGAGACCCAGGACAATGCGACCGTCCAGAAAATGTGCAAAAGAAAAGAGCCACTTGTTCTGTTCACCTGGGCAGCGAAGAAGGCCAAGAAAATACAGGAGAAGAAATTACTCAAGGAGAAGGAGCGACAAGAAAAAGAGTTACTGCTTGAACGCTACATAAATGAACCGAAACTGAAACACTTGTGGATAAATAAGCATAACCGCAACTACTGCTCCTCCTAGTGCAGCTCATCCCTCTTCACCTTTACCCTCTGTAAATAAAAGAGTGCATACTAAAAGTTGAAAGATCCATGACTCTTCCTGACTTTTAAATAAATAAAAAAATAATGATGTATATTAAAATATAGTTATTTTTGCTTAAAATAAGGTATCAACATTTTTGATACGACTGAAATTTCTTAATTCTTATCACCATTTTCAATATCATTTAAAAATCTAATATAGCCTAAAATAAACTCTCAAGCTTACTGAAGACAACCACACACAATAGAACAAAAACACTAATAAAACAGACCTTCCGTATTTAATTGTAATATTGTATATTGTCTAAAGAAAGTAAAAAATTGTGGTGTGACAGGCAGCGGGGCGAGGGACCGCGAAAGTGGGCAGGTGTTGACGAGTGCCAGCTGCATGGCACACTGGTCTCGTCTCGCGGCCATGTGACGGGAGCATAAAAGAAGGGGCAAGGGCTGCGGAAGACGAGAGAGGACCAGGCCTGGATTTTACGTTATGTTTTGTTTATGTTTTATTATGTTTATGTGGGCAGTCGTCCGTGAGGGGCTGCCCGCGGTTTTACTTTCGTTTTGTTTATTTATGTTGAATTAAAGTTTTGAAAAGTTCGCCGGTTCCCGCCTCCTTCCTTCCGATCTAAGATTCGTTACAAAAATACAGATGTTTTCTTTCTTTGGTTTTCAGGTTTTTCCAGTTATGATACGACTTGAATAGTAATGACTATTATAACTCCATGTATGTACATGATGTTAATATTATGTATTTCAAAGCTACACTGTGTAACTTTTTTAGTTTATTCTTAGCTAAAAAAACGTTTTTCTTTCAAAAATATATGTGCTCATTAATGTATATTTACTTCTTTCAAGTAATAAAGTATTCTCGTAAGTTTATAATATGCCATTTAAAATACATACGGGTGAGGGGTTCGAATGCCGGTCGCCATGTTGCCCCTCCATCTTGAAAGTACATTAGCCAAAGAGGGACATACCCGTAAATTCAAGCTTCGCCTTTCGCGTTTTAACACTCGGTGGCACTCATGGTTGAGGTCGAACTGGAAGCCATGTTAATCTTGGGCTAAATCGGCCACCATAGGCGTTAAAATGAAATTGGAATTGAGTGGAACAGAAACTAATATTCACTGGATGGTCATATACTGGGACGTCGTTCAGCCTATTTTAGGGGGGCTGAAGCTACCCTAAAATGTTCCTAATCCCCACTATCACTAACCATATCATCATTCATATCTAGACACAACAAATGATGTATATCCAGCTACCAAAAATACCCGAAAAATTGGAAGTTGGACAGAAGTACAAAGAGTCGTTGTGCTATCAATATGATGCATCGCTAGCCCAGAAATCTAGACGCACCCTAGCGGCAGCAAATTTAATCTGCCCGCGAGTGTCGTCTAGCAACTCTCAATACCCTTCTGAGCTGTATTCGCCTAACTCTTGCCGGGCCAATCACATCGTGTATAGAGTCGGTGGGCGGGGCCATAATGACGACGGCCGAGTTGCGTTTGCGTGCTTCTAGTAAACACAGAAACTGGCGACCGGCGGTCTTTCGAATCAGCTTAGACCACGACTCTGGAAGACTTGGAGTTAAGCTTTTCTCTGAGAAAAGAACAGCACTGAAGTCATTCTTAAGAAGGGAAGATGTGTTCGGAGTTTTGCTGACATTCGATACGGCGAATGTTTAATCTGTCAACAAGCTCTGTTTCACCTTCATTGCTCTGGTTGGTTGAAGCGCTATCCTATCGTGTGCAGAGGGAGTTTGAAAGACAACCGTTTATCCCACCCCTCGGATTGAGCTGTCAATGGTGAGTTTCCAGACCAATCATCTTGATGTGGGTCTGGCTTGTCAGGCTAATGCATCACACCATCTCGTTGCAACTGTGGCAGCTTTCAGAGCGTTAATTGCAGACCAGAGTGCTGCTGCAAGTGACGGCCATTGCACACATACTCCGTTTGCCGTGCATATGCAGTGTGTATTTTTTCCCGTACCCATTGTCAACGGATGACAGCGGACGCGGTCCGGCGAACCGTTCCAGGAGCGGTGCGTAAAGAGCAGTGCTGCGATCGTTTTCGCACCAGACGCATATGATGTGAATATAGTCTATAATTCTATTCCGTTTCAAAGTCATGAGGCCTTTTGCCTTGGGTAAATCAAGGAAAACAACATCATACCTGGCATTTAGCTAAATAAGAAGACATAATGGATAGCACTCGTCCTCCTTTCTTTTTGGAGGTAGAAAAACAAAGTTCTTTATGACCTGCTGGATTTCTTAAAACAAAAAAGAGATTTACAAAATAAAAGACACAATTTTTTGTCTATTGTAATGTGTGATTTTTAACATTGACTAGGCCTATAACATATGTTTAAATGTTATGCCACTTGCGTTGTGTGAGCGACTTAATATATAAATCTAAAGGCTATATAAATATAAAGGAATTGGAGTGAAGGGATTGAATAAAACGTTGTTTATATTATAATAGTGCTTTTAAACATGCCATCTATGAAAGAGTGTATACAAGAGAATTGCAATGATCACAAGCCATGTTCAATAGCCTAACAACTCTTAAATTTGACATAAAAAATAATTAATAAATGCTGTGTTTGTGGCATACAGCCGCGGATCAGTTGCGCTCTGCAAACGCTGCAAATATGAAAGCACATCAGCGCACTTCTGCATCGGCAACTTTAGTTTGGTCTGAGCTCGTTATCCACCCTCCCGCCCACATACACCGATACACGCTAATGGTGAAAGAAGATCGGTAAGTGCCGTGAGGCGTGTGATACAGTCAAATTGTAAGTTGTTTTTAATGACCTGCTTTCCTTTAGCTACGTTTTCTTGAGGTAAAGGAAAGGGGATATTTTGGTTTGATATGGAAAACTATAGTCTAGCTAGAGTGAACAGGCAAAATACAAGATTTTGCAAACGCAAATTTCAAATAGCCTACCCTGGGGCTAAGCCCCCCTGTCTTCCAATCCTAGTGAGGTCCCTGGTCATATACCTTTTCACCGCTAGATGAGGGAAAATATCACACAGTGTAGCTTTAATGAATAAAGAGAAAATGATTGAATTCATGTGTTTTATTGTATGTTTAATGAAAATAATACAAAAATATATATTCTTAGCATTCTTTCTATTGCTGCCAGGTTAGACTTGTGTTGTAATGATTTATGCCTGTACTGTGTGCGTAATGAAGATGATGATATAATGCCTTTTAATAAATGAAGGTAAAACAATACATATAATTAAATATGCAGTACATTACAGTTTTTAGTGTATTCCAAAATAGAGAAAATAGAGGACCAGGACCAGCATAATTCAGCTGCCATGCTTCAAAAACCTAACCAGCATATGTTGTTTTTTTCAACAGAGGTCTTGCCTGAGCAACTGTTGGTGCAAGCCATTGCGGTGGCTGCACTAGGAGTAGGGGCGATATACCTGTAGACCCGATTAACCGGTAGAAATTTGTCAACCGGTAGATTTTGGAATACGCTCATGTGATGTTACTGTGCTGCACGGTCACAAAAGTTTATCGTTTGCATGTGTTTTTAAGCACCGCAGTTTAAAAACAGGTGTGCTCCTAGTACAGCCACCTAGCCTGACAAGCCAGACCCACATCAAGATGTTTGGTCAGGAAACTCACCATTGACAGCTCAATCCAAGGGGCGGATAAACGGTTGTCTTTCAAACTCCCTCTCCATGGCGTGCACGCAATAGGATAGTGCTACAACCAACCAGAGCAACGAAGGTGAAGCAGAGCTAGTTGACAGATTAAACTTTCATCGTATCCGGTCCCTTTTTAAGAATGACTTCAGTGCCGTTCTTTGTTCTTTTCTCAGAGAAAAGCTTAACTCCAAGTCTTCCAGAGTCGCGGCCAAAGCTGATTCGAAAGACCGCCATTTGCCAGCTTCTGTGTTTACTAGAAGCACGCAAGCACAACTCGGCCCTCATTATGTTAAGCCCCGCGCACCAACTCTATACACGATGTGATTGGCCCGACCCGAGTTTTTACAGCTCAGGGGTCTCATTTATAAAACTTTGTGTATATTTCATCCTAAAAGTGTACATACGTACAAAAGCTAGATTTTGCGTACACACAAAAAAATTCTGATTTATAAAACACCAGAAGCTGCGCAAAAATCCCTTTATTAATCACAGCCAGCAACAGATTGTGTGTACGTGCTTCTCCACCCTTTCTCCTCCCCGAAACCACCATATATGGAGCTTACAAGGCCTAGTTTTACTATGCATTACCTCATCTGCATATCATTTGCATGCATATTTCCATCCACGTCACACCATGTTTAACACTGTCAAAGGTAAAAGACATTGAAAATATTAGATACAGACTATAAATGCCACATTACATTACTGAATATCATTCAATAACCTTTTTATGTTTTAGAATAAATATATCAAAATATCCATAAGAAAACATAAATAAATAGTGTTATTTTAGGCTAATTAAACGGTCAATTAAAATAAGATTTCTAATTAAAATCAACAGTCAATAGTACAACATCCATAAACAAGAAGTAATTTAGATTTTAATCATTATTTTCATCAGGATAACCAGTTGAGCATCTCAGAGCAATACACAATAGCGTTGCTTTATTCCTGAATGAATTATTGTTTTGAAAGACTCTATTTATTGAATAATTCAACAACTCAAGCCTACGTTTGAAGTTAACGAAAATGAACAATAGACAGTAGTTTCTTTGTTTAATTCACAGATAACTTGCATAAAAAAATTATAATAAACTAATAATATAGCCTAGCCCTTTAAATTGTTCTGTGTCGGCCACACATTCAGCCTTAGGAGTATCGATCTTTCGGTGACCGTCGTCAGTGAACATTCATTCATTCATTCATATAAATAAAAACTTTATTTTAGCATATAAGTCAGCAGTTTTGGTTTTTTTGCATTTTGTCTTATAATTCTGAGTGACAGATGTCACATTTGATTTAGCCTATTTTTCTGTGATATTTGTTTTAGCTACGGTGTTGACAGGAGCCTAGGCTATAAGAAAAATAAATGATTGCACGGACAATTCCTATCCCCAGTGTCTCTCTTTCTGTAAGGGAAATTTAAAACATAGATTCTGGAAACAAAATCTACATTTAGCTGGATCAGTCGGGTCGGGAATAAAATAATTTATAGCAGGTGAGCACGGAGTGAATTTTACGCGCGAGCGGAATGGTGCGGTGCGCAATAGTGGGAGCGGGACGAAAATACAGCCCGCGCAGATTATATTTTGAAGACTATTTAAAGAAAGTGTATGAAAAAAAAAAAAAAGAAACAGCGGAAAGGGCGATAATGGACTGATTCTTGAGAGGACTTCTTGAGAGAATGGTTGAGAAATAAATAGCATTTAAAAATTGGGAAATTAAAGTTCATCTTGCTTGCTCAGGGCAGGGAACTGGGAACTGTGCGAATGCACTAAACGTTTTATTTACTTCAAGCGCGTGCGCTGTTGTGTTCAATAGTATCCAGGCTACACTTGAGTTACCGACCGCTACACCATCTTTAACTGGGAAATCTGATCGAGTGCCGAGGGAATGCGGACGGACCACCAGTGTGCTATGAATTCTGGGATAGGGAAGGCTGTGAAGTTGTGGGAAGGTTCCATCTGCTGTACCCTTCCTTTGCCTGAGAACCGAAGGGCGCATTTTGAAGTCGCTCATGAATTGCGGCAGCCTTCGTCGCACCAGTGACACAA
Organism: Pseudorasbora parva; assembly: GCF_024679245.1. NCBI lineage: Eukaryota > Metazoa > Chordata > Actinopteri > Cypriniformes > Gobionidae > Pseudorasbora > Pseudorasbora parva. The sequence continues at coordinate 7,524,242 of NC_090184.1, forward strand.
TCGCACTTCAAATGTGGCCTTAAGAGGTGCAGCTTTCACTTTGGGACAGCCTTCGTAGTGCCGCTGTGACGTAATCGCACTTCAAATGTGGCCTTCAGAGGGTGCAGCCTTCACATTGAGACAGCCTTCATAGTGCCACTGTGACGTAATCGCACTTCAAATGCGGCCTTCGAAGTGCGCGCACTTCACTTTGGGACACAGCTATACTGTTATGTGTCACACTCTGTCTTCACCTGTTGTTCATCACCATCAACGCTCTCGCTGCTTTGCGCCCACACCTGTGTCTTGTCTAATTACTCAGACTACTTCTGGTGTTCGTTCTCTCTGTTCTGTGTCGGAGTATTGTGTGAGTTATGTGAGTAACGCTCTCTCTTTTTGTCAGCCGTATATCTTACCTGTGTCTTGTCTTGTGAAGCAGCATTTGCCCTGTTGTCTCCCGTTGAGACGTTGTTGCCTCACCTGTAGAGTTCTCTGCTCAGCTGCCGTCTTCAGGGGCCTCTCTCTCTGAGAGCATTTTCTGTTCGTCGTTAACTCTCGTGGCAAAGTATCCACGGAGGAGCTGTCTTCCTGAGAGCACCTTTTTGAGTTTCAGCTCTGAGCTTTCTGTCTATACTGTAGACTGTTTTGTTGGACATTAAAGACTTTGCATTGAATCACCTTTGCTTTTGGATCCTTTTGTTTCACTTTCACTATGGATCCAGCGAAGGGGGAATCATTTTTTTCTGTGGTAGAGATTCAAGGAGTGATGCTGGGTCATCATGAGGAGGAGTTATCTGCTGCCAGAGATGCGGTGGAACGTTTGGCCGCGCAGGTTAATGATCTGTCCGTTCGCCTCCTTCATGCGCACCAAGAATCTCCTGTTGTTCAGCATCCTCCATCTCTTCCTGAACCTCGTGTGAACAATCCTCCATGTTATGCAGGTGAGCCGACTGAGTGTAGAGCCTTTTTGACTCAGTGGCCCTCATTTATCAAAAGTGCGTACACCAAATTTCCAGCGTACACCTTGCGTACACCCAAACCCACGGTGACTTTGAGATTTATCAATATGGACGTTGGCGTACGGCACGCTCAAATCCTACGCCAGCTCAGGAGGTGGTGTACGCACGTTTAAGATACGTTAAAACGCACTGATAAGATATGCTATATGACCCACTGTTAAAAACCACAACAACAACATTCAGTGTTTATTTTCATGCAACATGAACGTCAATGTTTAATTTGTGTGACTTTACCAAAGCGTTTGATTTGTAGGCATATGTATTCCTCCAGTCGCGAGCCTGTGCGCTTTATCTGACGTTTATGCGGTGATGTCACAATCACATTGCATTGTGGTATATGAAGCTGCCCGAAGTGTACATATGAAGTAGACTCGCTCCCTCGGTCAAAATCAAGGGAGCAAGGGTCTCTCCATATAAACTTCCCTTGTCCACCTCACAAAGTGGGTTGCACTTCAAAATGGTGGTGGAGTGGAGGGGAAGTGCTTATGGAAGTTTGCAAGTGCGTGTCTTAAAGTGGAGTGGAACGCAGCATATTTGTTAAACTGATCCCCGTTCACACGGATCGCTCAAAAAAGTGCTAAACAGGCTGTATTACGCATGCCAGGCGAGTGGTCGGCGCTGAAACTTTGTCAAGAAACACCCACCAAACCCGAAATACACATTTTTACATTTACATTTATGCATTTAGCAGACGCTTTTATCCAAAGCGACTTACAGCTCAGGAGTACAAGAAGCGATCCATCAAGAAGAGGCAAAGAAACACAAAAAGTGCCCCAAATAACAAGATTTGTATACTGCTCAGAGTAGCAAAAAACAGAAAAGGGAAGAAGAAAAGAGAAATAGAGGAGGAAGAGGGGTTTTTTATATGTAAGATTAAGTGCTCATGGAAGAGATTCGATTTTACCTGTCTTTTGAATGAAGCGAGTGATTCTGTCGTGCGTATGTAGGAGGACGGAAGATCGTTCCACCAACCAGGAACAATGAAAGAAAAAGTTCTGGAGAGGGATTTCATGCCTCTCTGTGATGGTACCACAAGCCTTCGCTCATTAGCGGAGCGAAGGCTTCTGCTGGGGGTGTAGACTCGTAGGAGTGAGTCGAAGTATGCAGGTGCAGAGCTTGTGGAAGATCCATAAGCAAGAGTCAGAGCTTTGAATTTGATCCGGGCAGCGAGTGGTAGCCAATGCAGAGAGATGAATAGAGGTGTGACATGAGCCATTTTGGGCTCATTGAATACAAGACGTTCCGCAGCGTTCTGGATCATTTGCAGCGGTTTGATTGCACAAGATGGAAGTCCAGCCAGAAGCGCATTGCAATAGTCAAGTCTAGAAATTACCAGGGCTTGGACAAGAAGCTGTGTTGCATGCTCTGTAAGGAACAGTCTGATATTCCTGATGTTGTGCAATGCAAACCTGCATGACCGAGATGTGGTCTTTAAAGGACAGCTGGTCATCAAAGATTACTCCAAGATTTCTGACCGATTCTGAAGGAGTAATCAAAGATGAACCTAGTCATATGACATCTGTTTTCAAAATTTCACGTTTTTGTTGTTTACACGGACGATGGCAAAATTTGTGTTTTCAAGCGCACAAAATGGCGTTGTGTAAATTAACCCGATTCATATGTTTTTAGTTGAAGAGAGACAAATGGCTGCATTTACACTGATCTTTTGACCATGTACTTTGTTTCTTTTCTTTTTTTTTGTCCCAGCGGTTTACAATCACTTTACTCATGACTGGTAACTGATTTCTGTGTTTGCATTAATCTCCATCCAAAATGGTTCTGTTGGTGATCGCTTTACAATGCAACATGGTTGACCCTCATGATTTGAATGGCGTACTAAAATGATTTTATAATTCACGTCGGTTGACCATGATTAGTTTCAAGCTTGGATAAGTTCAAATCTGTCATTGATGTTTGCAGCTCAATCTGAAAGAACAGATAGACTGGATAATAACAGTAGGGTGACCAAATGTCCTGTTATCCCAGGACATAGACATTTAGGTTATAGATAGTAATTTGTAATATAACAATAAATGTATTTAAATTAATCAGGCATCTTTGAGTAAACTTCGAGTATCACTTGAGTATCTCATTGCTGGGCCGAGCACATCTGCTTCACAGTACGACATAAAAAGATATCTTTGGCGACAAATGTGTTACTCTGGCCTTGTGGTGGCTTGGAATTCCAATGGATATTCAAATCGGATATTCGTATTTAGACGTTGGTCAGATGTCCAGATATCAGATATGTATCTGATTTAAAACCACATTCGGGATTGGCTCAGGATGGATGCAAAAATGTGATTTTTGTGTTTAAATGCGTGCAACAAAATTTGATCTGGGTTAGAAGTGTGTGTGTGCGGGGGATCAGATTTTTTTTTTTTTTTGTGCCAGTGTAAACGCACGAGTTTCACTTGTGCAGGGCTGTGGATCCCAGAGATGCATAAACTCTACAGGTCCAGAGCAGAATCAAAGGTAATCAATTAAACTAAAAGGGGAGGTGACACCTTCATTCAAAGATGTACAAAATGGCAAAGCCAAGCACTGGTGTGTGTTGTGGCATTTGTGTTCAAGTTTGCTAGGATGGAGGTTCTAAAAGGTGTCTTAGTGGTGGCTGTGATTGTTGCATTTGATCTGCCTGATGCATGGGGAAGTTTGAGCTACAGTCAAAGTCCAAGAAGCATGGGGCCAAAATCAGATCCAGCTTCCAGAGGTCCTGCCCTTTCTCCTCCAGGGCTCTGGAACCCTTTGAAAGTTGCTCAGAGTCCTTTGGGTTCTGCCTCCAGAGGCCTTGCACAGGACCCTTTTGGCATTCAGGAGAAGCAGCTGTTGCAGGGTCCAGTGAAGCCTTTGGATTGGAAGTATCCTGTCGTTCCCGAGGTGCAGAGTGAGTTGGCGGTGAACTTCCAGTTGAGGCAACCCGTGACTCCCAGCAGCGTAGCGGTTCAATGTGGAGAGAACCGGGTCCTTGTAGAGGTCCAGCAGGACTTGTTTAGCAATGGTCATTTGATCCAGCCAACTGGTCTGTCTTTAGGTGGATGTCCTGTTGTTGGTCAGGACTCTCAGTCTAAGGTGCTCATCTTTGAGTATGAGTTACAGGACTGCAACAGCGTGCAGATGGTAAGAACTCCTAAATCGTAATCAGTTTGTTCTAGTTGAGGACCTCCAAAATCCTCAAAGAGTGTCGGTTCACATGGCTGTTGTCTTTGTAATGCCAGGGCATCTGGTACAAACCTTTCTTAAAGGTTAATGGTTCACCCAATCATCTTTGTGAGGAACCCTTTTGTTTTAACTACTTCAATCTCTTCCAGATGACTGAGGATGAGCTTGTCTACACCTTTTCTCTTACCTACACCCCTGAGGCTCTTGCAAGTACTGCGATTACCCGGACTGAGGGTGCAGTTGTTGGTGTTCAGTGCCACTATCAAAGGTAAGTGACCTCTGTGCCTTTCACTGTCCCTCGTGCAACTGGGAGACCATTTAATGGGTCCCTTCATTAACCACAGGCTTCAAAATGTAAGCAGTAATGCCTTGAGGCCAACATGGGTCCCTTATGCCTCAACGGAGATTGGTGAAGAAGCCTTGGTGTTCTCCCTGAAGCTCATGATGGGTTGGTACAGGTTTTTAATAACATTCTTTATCCTTGTGATTTGAGCCTAAAATGTTCCCTTTTCTTATCTGTAGATGATTGGTCCAATCAGAGGCCTTCATACCTTTATTTCCTGGGTGGCGTTATTAACATTGAGGCATCTGTGAAGCAGTACAATCATGTGGCTCTGCGTGTGTTTGTGGACAGCTGTGTGGCCACTCAAGTGCCTGATGTGAACTCCCTTCCGAGATATTCCTTCATTGAGAATCATGGGTAAGGTTATGGCCCTTGGCACTATAGGACCGTTTTAGTTGCTCTTTTTAAACTGTCACTAATGTCAACCAACTAGAAATTATCTGTGACTCTGAATTGATTCATGGGTTTCTCTTTGTGCTGACCTCATCAGGTGCTTTGTGGATGCCAAGGCTACAGCTTCCAGCTCCCGCTTCATGCCTCGGTCCCAGGCTGACAAGGTCCAGATCCAGCTGGAGGCATTCATGTTCCAGGAGAGCTCCAGTCCTTCTGTATGTACTACGCATATCATGAGTAAATTCAACTTCTCTTCCCATCTGTTTTGGTTTTCTGACTTGTCTGTCATCCCTTGCAGATCTACATAACGTGTGTTGTGAAGGCAACTATTGCTTCTGCACCCAGTGATGCTCAGCACAAATCCTGTTCTTTCACCAATGGGTACGTTGCACTTTATCTTATTTTAAAGCTGACTTTGCTCATGTTGAAGGTGGTGTCTTTGTCCTGTTGCAGGTGGTTTGCGGCTGATGGAAATGACCAAGTTTGTGGTTGCTGTGACTCAACATGTGGTCCTGATGGTGGAATTGCTGCTGCTCCCTATGGAGGTTAGTTTATCTTGCTATTTCTAAGGTTGCTTATGATGTTTTTATTGCTCTAACTTGTTTCTTCTCTCTAGGTGTTCAGTGGGAAGGCAAGGCCACACTTGGTCCTGTGGTGGTTCAAGGGCAAAAGAAAGTTCCTCAATAAAACTGACATCAATTTTTGCTTGTATCTGACTTGTCATTTTCCTTCATGTCTGGTTTAACTGCTTTTGCACATTCTGCCACTGGTGACCCTGACAGTCCTTCTGTTCCTTTGCAAGTCCCATAATGCATGAAACCATAGGCTTCCAGAAGTTGGGAATTTTAGACTCTGATCCATTTAAATACTGCTCCATGGTTAACTGGTATTTGAAACAATCATTTTACAATATTTTTAGTGTTTAACAGCAGACTTCCTTATGAAAAACACTACCCATGATGCTCAAGAATCTGGCAAGCAAATCATTGCAAGAGAGCTCTACAGGTAACGTTTTGTCCCATGAAGCACTGCAGACATGGTTGCATTGTGCTCCCTAAATTAATTCTCCTCAAAATGCTTGTTTGACTCATGCAGCAACACGCAATGCACTCTGATTAGAAATTGTCTGAATGGAGATTGCGCCTATGCCATCAAAGGGCTATAAGCGACTCGGGCTACGTTTACACATGGGTGGCTACTGATTAAAGAAAGAACCAGCTTCCTTAATATAGTCTTGTGTTGAATTTCATTGTACAAACAGAGGCTGTAAGCAGTACATAAAGATTTGCATAAGTCATGTCTCTGAAACATCTGTGTATTTGACAACTATTGCATTTATTTCACTCCATCTGTGATAAAGTATTCAAACATTGTGCAAGCATCACTATACTGCCCTACAAAGGCAAAAGACCTTAACTCACTGGAGTGTGGAACTGAAAAAAATGACTTTAAAGATTTTTTGTTGTCCAGCCAAATTAGTTATAGGTAGGACACTGGAAATCTGGCATTTAGATGTTTTAGTAATGACAATTATCTACATACACTTTTTTTTTTTACTCAAACTTGACTTTTGACCCCTATTTTGAAGTTACTGCACTCTGCCTTTGTATTGTCTGCAAAAAATGTGGAGTCATGCCAAGGCAAAAGGCAGTAACTTCCATATTATCAATATTTGGTTGCTGATCACCATTTGCAAAATCAATATAGTAACACCTTTATAAAATCTAATGATCATGGCATTTATTTTGGATGATTTACAATTAATTATAGCCATCTTATTATTATTAAGGACACAATACCTCTAGTAAAGAGAATCTTCATTGCTGTGCAGCAAAACTTACAGGTTGATAGGTGACACTGAATTATATGAACAAGATAAGATTATTTCTAATGAGTAAACATTTGCATATATAATGCAAGATATAAAAAATAGAACAAATAAAAAATCTTGTAAAAATGCATGGGATTGGAATAAGATAAATAGCAAATAGTGCCGCTGGTTAATCAAGGGTTAAGTTTGGCTATCATGCTCTAACGACAGCGCTGACTGGATCGGATTGCCCATTCATAGGCTAAACAGAGTAATTATTTATTGCAATATGTTTTTAATGTTTTTATCTAGTAAAAAAAGATACAATAGGCTACATAGCTTATGCTTTTACATCTTTGAATGAAAATCGCCTATAGCCTAAAAGGACAACTTTTAGATTGATGTGAACGACAAGTAGGAATAATTCTCAGAATGCTTGTGGATTAAACATCTCCGATGACATTCATTGCCATGGATTTTATCGGGTTTACAAGAAAAGGTAGGATATATGGATATAATTGCGAACTGTTACTAGCCTACTGATTGTATGCGTGATCGCACGCTGTCACTGCATTCGAGTAGCCTACACACACTCGTGCAGTGGGCAGCCCCAGACTGCCTGACAGCGCGCTGAGAGAATATTCTGCATTATGAAAACATGTATGACAGTACACAGGCTACACCGTAACTTAAACGCGGCAAACTTTAATAGACAGTAAAACAAAGGCGGGACACCATAACTGCATGTCGGTACCGTAACTTAATTTAGACGCATGGCTAAACAAAGGCAGAGTAGCGTAACTTTGACAGTTTGAGTGTTCTAAAACCAAGGCAAAGAGCGGTAACTGATGTTACGGTGTTCTGCCTTGGTTTCTCCTGGGCTTTTGGAAGTTACTGTTCAGACAATCCATAATTTTCTCGAAAAAACAACATAATTGACTAACGATATTTATCCACATGATAAAGGAGGTCTTGAAAGTCCTAAAAATGTCAATAACTCATTTTCGACTAAAAACGAAGTTACGGCCTTTTGCCTTTGCACGGCAGTATAGGAAGCAGAAAGTGTCTGACTTCATGTTTCCGTTTTTAGCTCTTTGCTGATCGGTTGCATTCAGCCATCTTGTAGTTGAACACACCTATAGTGTGTGTGTGTGTATATGCATATGACCCTTAGGGTACATGACAATTTTAAACCAAGCGGCCACCTCCCCAGTTTCTCTTGACGCCAGTACGGGACTGCAATTCATCAACTGGCTGCTAGGGACAGGCTCCAGAAGGGAGCAGAATCTCATTGGGCTCCATGTTAAAATATCCAACTTTACAGCAGAAAAAAACATGTTTACAGCCTGGTAAAAATTGTGGTTTTGGTCTACATAGCAATTTTTCCCCTTCATGACAAGTGTGATGGGGGTGGATTTTTGTTTAACTCATTTGTTTACATTATATAAAGCCTTAAGTTCTGCATAATTAAGGCCTTGGCCACTTTGAGGGACGGTTTGGTTTTTGTTTGTCTGCTGTCTGTTAGACATCACGTCACGTCACCTCAGCTCAGCTCAGCCCAGCCCACGTCCCCCCGTTTTCTGTTATCCGGGAGTGTCAAGCTGGCAAGATGTCAACAGTCAGCTCGTCTCTACTTTACACTTTAAAACTGTCTATTGCTGCATTCCAGTTAGTTTGTATTATGCCCTTCACTCGCTAACTTCCCTTCTGTTTTGATCACTCGGATGTGCATCTTTGCTAACGTTGCATGAGTGTCCACTACTGGCGGAATATTAGCAATGGACTGAATGCACAAAGCCCTTGATCACTTGGAATCCACTATGGAGTTGATTGATTGATTGATTTATTCCTTCACGAAATTGTTTAAAGCAGCATTATATATGTATATAGGTGTGTTTGGGTTGTTTTAAATGTTTTTAAAAATATTAAAAATATCATAGAGTTGTTTGTGGTGGGTTAAATTAAACGTGATATGCGGTGATGTCACAATCACATTGCATTGTGGTATATGAAGCTGCCCGAAGTGTACATATGAAGTAGACTCGCACCCTCGGTCAAAATCAAGGGACCAAGGGTCTCTCCATATAAACTTCCCTTGTCCACCTCACAAAGTGGGTTGCACTTCAAAATGGTGGTGGGGTGGAGGGGAAGTGCTTATGGAAGTTTGCAAGTGCGTGTCTTAAAGTGGAGTGGAACGCAGCATATTTGTTAAACTGATCCCCGTTCACACGGATCGCTCAAAAAAGTGCTAAACAGGCTGTATTATGCATGCCAGGCGAGTGGTCGGCGCTGAAACTTTGTCAAGAAACACCCACCAAACCCGAAATGCACATATTTACATTTACATTTATGCATTTAGCAGACGCTTTTATCCAAAGCGACTTACAGCTCAGGAGTACAAGAAGCGATCCATCAAGAAGAGGCAAAGAAACACAAAAAGTGCCCCAATTACCAAGATTTGTATACTGCTCAGAGTAGCAAAAAACAAAAAAGGGAAGAAAAAAAGAGAAATAGAGGAGGAAGAGGGTTTTTTTATACGTAAGATTAAGTGCTCATGGAAGAGATTAGATTTTTCCTGTCTTTTGAATGAAGCGAGTGATTCTGTCGTGCGTATGGAGGACGGAAGATCGTTCCACCAACCAGGAACAATGAAAGAAAAAGTTCTGGAGAGGGATTTCATGCCTCTCTGTGATGGTACCACAAGCCTTCGCTCATTAGCGGAGCGAAGGCTTCTGCTGGGGGTGTAGACTTGTAGGAGTGAGTCGAAGTATGCATGTGCTGAGCTTGTGGGAGATCCATAAGCAAGAGTGAGAGCTTTGAATTTGATCCGGGCAGCAAGTGGTAGCCAATGCAGAGAGATGAATAGAGGTGTGACATGAGTCATTTTGGGCTCATTGAATACAACCCAGATAGCAAGCATGTTTGGGCCACATGTGGGTTTTATATGGCACATATGGCCCAGATATGGCATGGCTGAACAGATGTGGGCCAGAATTTGACCATATTTGTTTTGCCATAACTTTAAAATCGGTGGTAAATGTTCTCTTGGTTCACAACTCATTTTGAGGTATATGGCCCAGATAACAATGTACACATAAGGGCCATATGTGTTTGAGCTATGGCACAAAGTGAGAAAGGCTGACTTGTGGTAAACCTTTGGATTATATATGGAAAAACACAGGACACCTGAAATCAAGTGCAGCTAACATCCGATGTTTCACACCTCAGGTGGTTGCATCTCATTTGTGGAATGAATCTGACTGATACGGCACCATTTTCTCATCTGCTCTCATGAGTTTTCGGTCAAGCATATCTTCAGGTAAGTGAGGTTTTGGCATTTCAAAGTCTTTTTAAGGTTATTTTGTGCAGCATTATGCATTTGTTTGAGGAGGGTGTCGAATTAGCCTCAGTTGAGTGTATTTACTATTTCAATCCCATGTGTAATGCAGCACACAGTCACCAAACGAGTCATGGATTGATGATTTAAAACTCTGGACTAGTTTTCTTGTATGTGTCCCTTTTTAACGCGCCTCAACTATCATACAGTCTGACATTTATGACAGTTTTGATTTTACAGTGTGACATGGCTTACAGATTATGTTTGTACAGCCTGACATGGAACAATCGTGAAGGACTATAATAAATCTGACAGTGTGCACCCGGGTTAAGTTTTGTTGTGGCCGGAACAAAGTTGGTTAGGTTTTTTTTAGTGCAAAAAATAAATTAATAAATTCAAATCTTAACCTGGCTAATGATAAATTACAATGATTAAAAAAAGTGACAAAAAATTATGACAGAATTATATATTTGGTTGAACTATCCCTTTAGTTTAAGATTTATTTGAATCATAATTATGCAGACCTAGCTTCCAGGTTGTATTGCTGTTAACATTATTTAAATGTAACTTTTTATTGCAGGTGCAGTCAGATGAAACAACAGGAGTCCCAGCAACACTTCCAACACTGTTTAGTGTCACAATTCACCAGTGTGAGTGCCCGTGCTCACCACCAGAGGGCACACCAATCCGGACTGTCGCTCTATCATAAACTACATTACCCATTATCCTTTGCCCGGACTCATTAGCACTCACTGTTTACACCTGTGTCTTATTATTCTGTTTTCCACCTGCTTATCTCTGTTATTTACTGTGAAGTCTTTTTTTTGTGTGCACTGCGTTTCTGATCATTTTCCCCAGTTTAATGTCTCTTGGCTTGTTGGATTTCTTGCCTGTTTCCCGGATTACCCGTTTGCCTGTCTCTCCTGTCTTGTTTGCCTTTTTGGACTGTTTGCTTGTGTATGACCTTTTGCCTGCTTTTGACTACGATAGTGGATTACCCTCTTAATAAATACTGCATTTGGATCTCCTACATTCTGTCTCAGAGCGGTTCTTTACAATTAGAGACTTTTTTTCTCTTGTGAAGTTGTTGTTTGTTATCTTTAGCAAGTTACTGTGATTCCTCCTCCCTTCTACTTCAACTCTCATTGCTAGTTTAGCATAATACACACTTGAAATTTGGTGTCACACTTTGAATGTTATTTACATTAATATAAATGGTTTCTGATTAACTGTAAATATTTGTCAAAAGTAAATTATTGAATATATTTTTTTGGTGAGTGTCTTATTTATCATGGAGTTAATAAGACTTTTACATAATGCTCAAAGTTGCATGTGGGCCACATAAGGGCCATTACATTTTAACAAAACTCAGCCATACTAAAATTCCATATAAGGGCCACATACAATTGTATAGTTTGGCTCACGTTTGGTGGAGTTATGGCACTGCTTTGGCTTTGCTGTGGTAAAGAAGAAGTGGGCCAGATCTGGGCCGGCAAACACAATCTAATCTGGGCCACATCTAAGCTGTTTATCTGGGCCAGATCTGGGCCAAAGGAAATTTGCTGACTGGGTATTTTATCAAGCCACAACACATCTATTTTACTGTAGCGTCCCATTGCCAAATCCTGGCTCCCCACCGAAACTAAGCTGGTTCTAGCCTGGATGTAATGTGAACCTGAGTCTTTTTTTCAAAAACTCAATTGTTATTAGAGGATACTTTGGGTAGTTAACTCTTAGTTGTTTACTCACAGGCCTGTATTGCATTTACATGAAAGTGAGACCTTTTTGGAAAAAAACTCAATTGTTATTGAAAGATTATTTAGTGAGGCCAGTAGGGTGTTTTCACAATAGCAGAATATTTGGGAGAGAGTTGCTATAGTTTGAGTACACTGTAATGCAATTCAGGTGGTAGCTCATTCTCAGAATTTGCTGCCTATCAAATGCCTATAAAATATGGACCATTTTATCAAGCCAGAACACATCTGTCTACTGTAGCGTCCCATGGCCAAAGCATGGCTCCCCACCAAAACTAGGCTGGTTCTAGCCCTGATGTAATGTGAACTGAAGAGGTTTTTTCAAAAATGGAATTGTTATTTGAGGATGTTTTGGGAAATCAACTCTTAGTGTCACATGCCTGTCCTGTCTTGTGTGCACATGTGGGTTTTGTCAGTATGGTCTTTGTGCTTCTGTCAATATATATATATATATATATATATATATATATATATATATATATATATATATATATATATATATATATATATATATATATATATATATACTTTCTCCCTGAAAATCACTGGAAGTAAGACCAGAGCTGTACAGAAATCCATATCTGAACGACACTGAGAAGGTGTTAGGGATGTAACAGTTTAAATAACAAAAGTTGTTTGTATCATAGTTTTAGAGTCACGATAAATAATTGTAGAGCCACTGTAGTGAGATGGGCTTTGTAACGACGTCTTTAGTGCCTTTATGGGTCTTCCGAAGATGAACGGAGGTCTTACGGGTGTCGGATGACATGTATGGAGGACCAAACCTGCATTTTTTTGTAACTCATGGTCATGGATCAGGAGATGTTACAGTCCATAACTACATAATATTCTCTGTAAAGTGTCGTGTATAGCTGAAAATCATGATTTCTTGTTGTGTTGATTGGTCAATGTCAGTTATGTTACCAAGGTAGAGTTACAGTTTGTAACTGAACTGACAGTCATTCACAGAGAAACACACTCTCTCCCTCTCTCACACCTCAGACTGTCAACATGCTTACTCTACCTTGGTAACAGAGTTTGACGGAAACAAAAGCGACTGACTAATTAGAAAAACAAAAATCACGATTTCAGAAAATATACAATATATTTCTATAGATATATAGAAATATGTAGATATTAAACTTGAGTATTTTGCAATCAGTTGTTGAATGGGTGTCATTCAATAGAAAAATGGCCTTTTTAGAAGGAACAAATTTGACACAGTTAAGGTACAAACGGGCTTGTCGCTGGGGTAGTATAATGTTTTTTTATAATTCATTTTATAATAATTATAATTTTATTTAATCATATTTTAGTTATCATTCCCGTAATGGTTTAGTATTTTATGAGTTAAAGAACTCTGCCTCGTCTTTTGTCCAAACATACCACGCCATCTTTACTGACGTCAGGTGACCTGTAAATGGGAAAAACTGTTTCCATTGCAGTTTTGTGAAATATTCCTTTTTCGAATTGTCTGAGAAACCACCTCATGCTAGCGTAAAAACTTTTGGCGAAATGTACGTTTCCATGGGGCGTATTTTCAATTCGTAATTTACATTAAATAAGAAGGTAGAATTTGTGAAGAAATGCCAAAAGATCTGCCATAGGACAGATGTAGGTTGTGTCTTATTCTGGCTCTGATTGGATTAAATGCAATCTTTTGTTAAGAACTCCATTACAATATATAAGTAGTGGAACATCTTAGGCACATCTGTTGAGTGAGTTGTTGAATTATTCAATAAATAGAGTCTTTCAAAACAATAATTCATTCAGGAATAAAGCAACGCTATTGTGTATTGCTCTGAGATGCTCAACTGGTTATCCTGATGAAAATAATGATTAAAATCTACATTACTTCTTGTTTATGGATGTTGTACTATTGACTGTTGATAATGACCGTTTAATGACAGGAGTTTGTGTGTGTGGGCATATTTTTGTGACATATGAGGACACAAATGTGTATAATGACATGGGTATGACACAGGTATTACAGGAGAGGGTGAAATATGAGGACATTGGCCATATCCCCACTTTTCAAAATGCTTACAAATCATACAGGATGAGTTTTTTTGAGAAAGTAAAAATGCAGAATGTTTCCTGTGATGGGTAGGTTTAGGGGCAGGGGCAGTGTAGGGGGATAGAAAATACGGTTTGTACAGTATAAAAACCATTACGCCTATGGAATGTCCCCATATGTCACAAAAACAAACTGTGTATGTGTGTGTGCGTGCGTGCGTGCGCGTGTGTGTGTGTGTGTGTGTGTGTGGTCATTTTTTAATTGAATTACAGTTACTTCTGATGTAACTTAGTACACTATAGACTAGGATATAACAATTCTATATAAAACAATCCTAGTAGATATTCATAAATATTTTTAATGATATTATTTTTTGAGAGCGAGAGTAATGGTAGTAATCTAACACTGTTGCAGAAGCTAGTAATTTTTTTTTTTTTTAAAGAAAAACTTACCCAATAGTGTGCATAAACCTACATTATATTAGAAGATTAATGTTTTAAAGAATTAGAATTAGTAGGCTACGCCCCATATAGTAGTAAGCCTTTGGTAAAAAGAGTGTTCCAAAGGTACCCGGATGGTTTACTATTTCCGGCCAGAATTTGAAGTGCGGATCGATGTACACTCTAACAGCAAATATTGCCCACAATCTATTGCACGTTGGACTAGAATTCGATTAGAACGACAAACATGGATAAAAAGTTTTTAAAAAATACAAACATTTGCGAGTGTTTGAGCTCACTGTGACATCATAGTGGAGATTCCGTTCTGGCAGCTGTAAATTGCAGATCTGACTCTGGTTTGCAGTTAGTGCGTTTTGAATGAATAGAGCGAAAGACTTTCGAGACTTTGCAGATATCGACGACAAGTATTGAATTATCTCTCAGCATTCAGTGTCCATAATGGCGCTGGTTAGCAGTTTATTAAGACAACTGTTTGATTGTTTTGCTCCCTTCTTGCGAAGAAGGGATGCACCACAGCAGTGTGTGGAGCAAGAATCAGCGGCAGTAGAGAAACTTCCAGAGGAGCGTGAGGCCTTCGACGGCACTGCCAATGACAGGAAGAGACGCCGCAAGGTACCTACACTGTAAAAAAATTATTTAGAAAAAAAGTTACCTGGTTGCCTTAAAATTTTGAGTTCATTGAAATTAAATTTTTTAGTTAATACAATGAACATTTGTTTTGAGATTCGACAACATTTATTATAATATTATTAAAAGATTTTGTAAGCATATTGGGTAATTGTGTGTGTTTTATTTCTGATGACGCAGTGAAACATGCCAAATAGTGCTATTTTCATGATTTATCACATTTTGTATGTGGTTCAGATACAATAATATTTAGATTTTCTATTTATTAAACAAATTTCCTTCATTGTATCAACTCAAATTTTTAATTTCAATAAACTCAAAATTTTAGGGCAACCAGGTTACTTACTTTTTAAAGTTAAACCAACAAAAACCAACATTTTTTTTTTTTACAGTGTAAGAATTGCCCGCTTGGAGAGAGAGAGGAGGAAAGAGAGGTGGAGATCAGTAAGGGAGGCAGTCACAAAGAGGAAGCTGAAATAACACAGAGAGGACGTGTACATCAGAAAAAAAGAGAGGTGCACAGTCTGGAAAAGTTGATGGAGGGAGGAAGTGAGCTTCAAGTGGATCCCCCCAAACTGTTGGCGGTTCCTTCATGTTCTGATGAAGTTGTTTCCCTCCAACGCTCTTCATCCCAGATGCTTCCTGTGGTGGTTCCTCCATGCCCCACTCCTGCACCTGATGAAATGTTTTCCATCCGACACTCTTCATCACAAGTACGTCATCCCAAACGGCTTCCTCTGAGCCCCACTCCTGCACATGATGAAGTGGTTGCTCTTCAGCATCCTCCCAGCCGGAAGCCTCTGCCGTTCGCTTGTTTCCCGTTTGAGCCACTGAGCCCCACTCCTGCACCTGATGAAGTGGTTGCTTTTCAGCGTCCTCCCAGCCGGAAGCCTCTGCCGTTCGCTTGTTCCCCGTTTGAGCCAGCTCCAGAACTCATTCTGGTGGACATAGAGGATGATGAGAGCGAGTATGTGACGTTTACAGGGAAGACCTTCTGCGCCATCGACTTAGTCAAGTCTGAGCGCCCTCAAATGCCGGAGCTTGAAAAGAAACCGAGACTAATGGTTGCTTGGATGGAGAAGGACTGCGAGGTGCAGGAGGAAGTGTGGGCAGACGAAGTGGTGGAGGTCCAGGAATTTGTGGAAGAGGAAGGTGACCCCAGTGAAATGGGAGATGCTCACGCCATACAAGGCCATTTGGATGATGCTTTTCAGATTGATGAACGTGTAGACTCTCCTGAGGGTCCCCAGAATGAGACCCAGGACAATGCGACCGTCCAGAAAATGTGCAAAAGAAAAGAGCCACTTGTTCTGTTCACCTGGGCAGCGAAGAAGGCCAAGAAAATACAGGAGAAGAAATTACTCAAGGAGAAGGAGCGACAAGAAAAAGAGTTACTGCTTGAACGCTACATAAATGAACCGAAACTGAAACACTTGTGGATAAATAAGCATAACCGCAACTACTGCTCCTCCTAGTGCAGCTCATCCCTCTTCACCTTTACCCTCTGTAAATAAAAGAGTGCATACTAAAAGTTGAAAGATCCATGACTCTTCCTGACTTTTAAATAATAAAAAAATCACTTTATTTTGACGATAATGATGTATATTAAAATATAGTTATTTTTGCTTAAAATAAGGTATCAACATTTTTGATACGGCTGAAATTTCTTAATTCTTATCACCATTTTCAATATCATTTAAAAATCTAATATAGCCTAAAATAAACTCTCAAGCTTACTGAAGACAACCACACACAATAGAACAAAAACACTAATAAAACAGACCTTCCGTATTTAATTGTAATATTGTATATTGTCTAAAGAAAGTAAAAAATTGTGGTGTGACAGGCAGCGGGGCGAGGGACTGCGAAAGCGGGCAGGTGTTGACGAGTGCCAGCTGCATGGCACACTGGTCTCGTCTCGCGGCCATGTGACGGGAGCATAAAAGGAGGAGCAAGGGCTGCGGAAGACGAGAGAGGACCAGGCCTGGATTTTACGTTATGTTTTGTTTATGTTTTATTATGTTTATGTGGGCAGTCGTCCGTGAGGGGCTGCCCGCGGTTTTACTTTCGTTTTGTTTATTTATGTTGAATTGAAGTTTTGAAAAGTTCGCCGGTTCCCGCCTCCTTCCTTCCGATCTAAGATTCGTTACAAAAATACAGATGTTTTCTTTCTTTGGTTTTCAGGTTTTTCCAGTTATGATACGACCTGAATAGTAATGACTATTATAACTCCATGTATGTACATGATGTTAATATTATGTATTTCAAAGCTACACTGTGTAACTTTTTTAGTTTATTCTTAGCTAAAAAAACGTTGTTCTTTCAAAAATATATGTGCTCATTAATGTATATTTACTTCTTTCAAGTAATAAAGTATTCTCGTAAGTTTATAATATGCCATTTAAAATACATACGGGTGAGGGGTTCGAATGCCGGTCGCCATGTTGCCCCTCCATCTTGAAAGTACATTAGCCAAAGAGGGACATACCCGTAAATTCAAGCTTCGCCTTTCGCGTTTTAACACTCGGTGGCACTCATGGTTGAGGTCGAACTGGAAGCCATGTTAATCTTGGGCTGAATCGGCCACCATAGGCGTTAAAATGAAATTGGAATTGAGTGGAACAGAAACTAATATTCACTGGATGGCCATATACTGGGACGTCGTTCAGCCTATTTTAGGGGGGCTGAAGCTACCCTAAAATGTTCCTAATCCCCACTATCACTAACCATATCATCATTCATATCTAGACACAACAAATGATGTATATCCAGCTACCAAAAATACCCGAAAAATTGGAAGTTGGACAGAAGTACAAAGAGTCGTTGTGCTATCAATATGATGCATCGCTAGCCCAGAAATCTAGACGCACCCTAGCGGCAGCAAATTTAATCTGCCCGCGAGTGTCGTCTAGCAACTCTCAATACCCTTCTGAGCTGTATTCGCCTAACTCTTGCCGGGCCAATCACATCGTGTATAGAGTCGGTGGGCGGGGCCATAATGACGACGGCCGAGTTGCGTTTGCGTGCTTCTAGTAAACACAGAAACTGGCGACCGGCGGTCTTTCGAATCAGCTTAGACCGCGACTCTGGAAGACTTGGAGTTAAGCTTTTCTCTGAGAAAAGAACAGCACTGAAGTCATTCTTAAGAAGGGAAGATGTGTTTGGAGTTTTGCTGACCGGATATGGCGAATGTTTAATCTATCAACAAGCTCTGTTTCACCTTCATTGCTCTGGTTGGTTGAAGCGCTATCCTATCGTGTGCAGAGGGAGTTTGAAAGACAACCGTTTATTGGATTGAGCTGTCAATGGTGAGTTTACAGACCAATCATCTTGATGTGGGTCTGGCTTGTCAGGCTAATGCATCGCACCATCTCGTTGCAACTGTGGCAGCTTTCAGAGCGTTAATTGCAGACCAGAGTGCTGCTGTAAGTGACGGCCATTGCACACATACTCCGTTTGCCGTGCATATGCGGTGTGTATTTTTTCCCATACCCATTGTCAACGGATGACAGCGGACGCGGTCCGGCGAACCGTTCCAGGAGCGGTGCGTAAAGAGCAGTGCTGCGATCGTTTTCGCACCAGACGCATATGATGTGAATATAGTCTATAATTCTATTCCGTTTCAAAGTCATGAGGCCTTTTGCCTTGGGTAAATCAAGGAAAACAACATCATACCTGGCATTTAGTTAAATAAGAAGTAATAATGGATAGCACTCGTCCTCCTTTCTTTTTGGAGGTAGAAAAACAAAGTTCTTTATGACCTGCTGGATTTCTTAAAACAAAAAAGAGATTTACAAAATAAAAGACACAATTTTTTGTCTATTGTAATGTGTGATTTTTAACATTGACTAGGCCTATAACATATGTTTAAATGTTATGCCACTTGCGTTGTGTGAGCGAATTAATATATAAATCTAAAGGCTATATAAATATAAAGGAATTGGAGTAAAGGGATTGAATAAAACGTTGTTTATATTATAATAGTGCTTTTAAACATGCCATCTATGAAAGAGTGTATACAAGAGAATTGCAATGATCACAAGCCATGTTCAATAGCCTAACAACTCTTAAATTTGACATAAAAAATAATTAATAAATGCTGTGTTTGTGGCATACAGCCGCGGATCAGTTGCGCTCTGCAAACGCAGCAAATATGAAAGCACATCAGCGCACTTCTGCATCGGCAACTTTAGTTTGGTCTGAGCTCGTTATCCACCCTCCCGCCCACATACACCGATACACGCTAATGGTGAAAGAAGATCGGTAAGTGCCGTGAGTCGTGTGATACAGTCAAATTGTAAGTTGTTTTTAATGACCTGCTTTCCTTTAGCTACGTTTTCTTGAGGTAAAGGAAAGGGGATATTTTGGTTTGATATGGAAAACTATAGTCTAGCTAGAGTGAACAGGCAAAATACAAGATTTTGCAAACGCAAATTTCAAATAGCCTACCCTGGGGCTAAGCCCCCCCTGTCTTCCAATCCTAGTGAGGTCCCTGGTCATATACCTTTTCACCGCTAGATGAGGGAAAATATCACACAGTGTAGCTTTAATGAATAAAGAGAAAATTATTGAATTCATGTGTTTTATTGTATGTTTAATGAAAATAATACAAAAATATATATTCTTAGCATTCTTTCTATTGCTGCCAGGTTAGACTTGTGTTGTAATGATTTATGCCTGTACAGTGTGCGTAAAGAAGATGATGATATAATGCCTTTTAATAAATGAAGGTAAAACAATACATATAATGAATTAAATATGCAGTACATTACAGTTTTTAGTGTATTCCAAAATAGAGAAAATACAGGACCAGGACCAGCATAATCCAGCTGCCATGCTTCAAAAACCTAACCAGCATATGTTGTTTTTTTCAACAGAGGTCTTGCCTGAGCAACTGTTGGTGCAAGCCATTGCGGTGGCTGCACTAGGAGTAGGGGCGATATACCGGTAGACACGATTAACCGGTAGAAATTTGTCAACCGGTAGATTTTGGAATACGCTCATGTGATGTTACTGTGCTGCACGGTCACAAAAGTTTATCGTTTGCATGTGTTTTTAAGCACCGCAGTTTAAAAACAGGTGTGCTCCTAGTACAGCCACCTAGCCTGACAAGCCAGACCCACATCAAGATGTTTGGTCTGGAAACTCACCATTGACAGCTCAATCCGAGGGGCGGATAAACGGTTGTCTTTCAAACTCCCTCTCCATGGCGTGCACGCAATAGGATAGTGCTACAACCAACCAGAGCAACGAAGGTGAAGCAGAGCTAGTTGACAGATTAAACTTTCATCGTATCCGGTCCCTTTTTAAGAATGACTTCAGTGCCGTTCTTTGTTCTTTTCTCAGAGAAAAGCTTAACTCCAAGTCTTCCAGAGTCGCGGCCAAAGCTGATTCGAAAGACCGCCATTCGCCAGCTTCTGTGTTTACTAGAAGCACGCAAGCACAACTCGGCCCTCATTATGTTAAGCCCCGCCCACCAACTCTATACACGATGTGATCGGCCCGACCCGAGTTTTTACAGCTCAGGGGTCTCATTTATAAACCTTTGTGTATATTTCATCCTAAAAGTGTACATACGTACAAAAGCTAGATTTTGCGTACACACACAAAAAAATTCTGATTTATAAAACACCAGAAGCTGCGCAAAAATCCCTTTATAAATCACAGCCAGCAACAGATTGTGCGTACGTGCTTCTCCACCCTTTCTCCTCCCCGAAACCACCATATATGGAGCTTACAACGCCTAGTTTTACTATGCATGACCTCATCTGCATATCATTTGCATGCATATTCCCATCCACGTCACACCATGTTTAACACTGTCAAAGGTAAAAGACATTGAAAATATTAGATACAGACTATAAATGCCACATTACATTACTGAATATCATTCAATATCCTTTTTATGTTTTAGAATAAATATATCAAAATATCCATAAGAAAACATAAATAAATAGTGTTATTTTAGGCTAATTAAACGGCCATTATCAACAGTCAATAGTACAACATCCATAAACAAGAAGTAATGTAGATTTTAATCATTATTTTCATCAGGATAACCAGTTGAGCATCTCAGAGCAATACACAATAGCGTTGCTTTATTCCTGAATGAATTATTGTTTTGAAAGACTCTATTTATTGAATAATTCAACAACTCACTCAACAGATGTGCCTAAGATGTTCCACTACTTATATATTGTAATGGAGTTCTTAACAAAAGTTAGCATTTAATCCAATCAGAGCCAGAATAAGACACAACCTACATCTGTCCTATGGCAGATCTTTTGGCATATCTTTACAAATTCTACCTTCTTATTTAATGTAAATTACGAATTGAAAATACGCCCCATGGAAACGTACATTTCGCCAAAACACCCATATATCATAAAAAAGTTTTTACGCTTGCATGAGGTGGTTTCTCAGACAATTCGAAAAAGGAATATTTCACAAAACTGCAATGGAAACAGTTTTTCCCATTTACAGGTCACCTGACGTCAGTAAAGATGGCGTGGTATGTTTGGACAAAAGACGAGGCAGAGTTCTTTAACTCATAAAATACTAAACCATTACGGGAATGATAAAATAAGACCTAACTAACTAAAATATGATTAAATAAAAAATATGTATTAATATAAAAAAAACATTATACTACCCCAGGGACAAGCCCGTTTGTACCTTAACTGTGTCAAATTTGTTCCTTTTAAAAAGGCCATTTTTCTATTGAATGACACCCATTCAACAACTGATTGCAAAATACTCAAGTTTAATATCTATATATTTCTATATATCTATAGAAATATATTGTATATTTTCTGAAATCGTGATTTTTGTTTTTCTAATTAGTCAGTCGCTTTTGTTTCCGTCAAACTCTGTTACCAAGGTAGAGTGAGCATGTTGACAGTCTGAGGTGTGAGAGAGGGAGAGAGTGTGTTTCTCTGTGAATGACTGTCAGTTCAGTTACAAACTGTAACTCTACCTTGGTAACATAACTGACATTGACCAATCAACACAACAAAAAATCATGATTTTCAGCTATACACGACACTTTACAGAGAATATTATGTAGTTATGGACTATAACATCTACTGATCCATGACAATGAGTTACAAAAAAATGCAGGTTTGGTCCTCCATACATGTCGTCCGACACCCGTAAGACCTCTGTTCATCTTCGGAACACAAATGAAGATATTTTAATTGAAATCCGATGGCTCAGAAAGGCATTCATTGACACCGATATCATTTCCTCTCTTAAGACCCATAAAGGCACTAAAGACGTCGTTACAAAGCCCATCTCATGACAAGAAAATACAAAAATATATAAATGTGTTTAATGTAGCGACAAATTATAACGTGCATTACAGAAATAAAAAATGTCTAGAACAACCACTTCTCTTTAATTTAGCCTACGTTTGAAGTTAACGAAAATGAACAATAGACAGTAGCTTCTTTGTTTAATTCACAAATAACTTGCATAAAAAATAATAATAAACTAATAATATAGCCTAGCCCTTTAAATTGTTCTGTGTCGGCCACGCATTCAGCCTTAGGAGTATCGATCTTTCGGTGACCGTCGTCAGTGAACATTCATTCATTCATTCATATAAATAAAAACTTTATTTTAGCATATAAGTCAGCAGTTTTCGTTTTTTTGCATTTTGTCTTATAATTCTGAGTGACAGATGTCACATTTGATTTAGCCTATTTTTCTGTGATATTTGTTTTAGCTACGGTGTTGACAGGAGCCTAGGCTATAAGAAAAATAAATGATTGCACGGACAATTCCTATCCCCAGTGTCTCTCTTTCTGTAAGGGAAATTTAAAACATAGATTCTGGAAACAAAATCTAAATTTAGCTGGATCAGTCGGGTCGGGAATAAAATAATTTATAGCGGGTGAGCACGGAGTGAATTTTACGCGCGAGCGGAATGGTGCGGTGCGCAATAGCGGGAACGGGACGAAAATACAGCCCCGCGCAGATTATATTTTGAAGACTATTTAAAGGAAGTGTATGAAAAAAAAAGAAACAGCGGAAAGGGCGATAATGGACTGATTCTTGAGAGGACTTCTTGAGAGAATGGTTGAGAAATAAATAGCATTTAAAAATTGGGAAATTAAAGTTCATCTTGCTTGCTCAGGGCAGGGAACTGGGAACTGTGCGAATGCACTAAACGTTTTATTTACTTCAAGCGCTTGCGCTGTTGTGTTCAATAGTATCCAGGCAACACTTGAGTTACCGACCGCTACACCATCTTTAACTGGGAAATCTGATCGAGTGCCGAGGGAATGCGGATGGACCACCAGTGTGCTATGAATTCTGGGATAGGGAAGGCTGCGAAGTTGTGGGAAGGTTCCATCTGCTGTACCCTTCCTTTGCCTGAGAACCGAAGGGCGCATTTGAAGTCGCTCATGAATTGCGGCAGCCTTCGTCGCACCAGTGACACAATCGCACTTCAAATGTGGCCTTAAGAGGTGCAGCTTTCACTTTGGGACAGCCTTCGTAGTGCCGCTGTGACGTAATCGCACTTCAAATGTGGCCTTCAGAGGGTGCAGCCTTCACATTGAGACAGCCTTCGTAGTGCCACTGTGACGTAATCGCACTTCAAATCCGGCCTTCGAAGTGCGCGCACTTCACTTTGGGACACAGCTATACTGTTATGTGTCACACTCTGTCTTCACCTGTTGTTCATCACCATCAACGCTCTCGCTGCTTTGCGCCCACACCTGTGTCTTGTCTAATTACTCAGACCACTTCTGGTGTTCGTTCTCTCTGTTCTGTGTCGGAGTATTGTGTGAGTTATGTGAGTAACGCTCTCTTTTTTTGTCAGCCGTATATCTTACCTGTGTCTTGTCTTGTGAAGCAGCATTCGCCCTGTTGTCTCCCGTTGAGACGTTGTTGCCTCACCTGTAGAGTTCTCTGCTCAGCTGCCGTCTTCAGGGGCCTCTCTCTCTGAGAGCATTTTCTGTTCGTCGTTAACTCTCGTGGCAAAGTATCCACGGAGGAGCTGTCTTCCTGAGAGCACCTTTTTGAGTTTCAGCTCTGAGCTTTCTGTCTATACTGTAGACTGTTTTGTTGGACATTAAAGACTTTGCATTGTATCACCTTTGCGTTTGGATCCTTTTGTTTCACTTTCACTATGGATCCAGCGAAGGGGGAATCATTTTTTTCTGTGGTAGAGATTCAAGGAGTGATGCTGGGTCATCATGAGGAGGAGTTATCTGCTGCCAGAGATGCGGTGGAACGTTTGGCCGCGCAGGTTAATGATCTGTCCGTTCGCCTCCTTCATGCGCACCAAGAATCTCCTGTTGTTCATCATCCTCCATCTCTTCCTGAACCTCGTGTGAACAATCCTCCATGTTATGCAGGTGAGCCGACTGAGTGTAGAGCCTTTTTGACTCAGTGGCCCTCATTTATCAAAAGTGCGTACACAAAATTTCCAGCGTACACCTTGCGTACACCCAAACCCACGGTGACTTTGAGATTTATCAATATGGACGTTGGCGTACGGCATGCTCAAATCCTACGCCAGCTCAGGAGGCGGTGTACGCACGTTTAAGATACGTTAAAACGCACTGATAAGATATGCTATATGACCCACTGTTAAAAACCACAACAACAACATTCAGTGTTTATTTTCATGCAACATGAACGTCAATGTTTAATTTGTGTGACTTTACCAAAGCGTTTGATTTGTAGGCATATGTATTCCTCCAGTCGCGAGCCTGTGCGCTTTATCTGACATTTATGCGGTGATGTCACAATCACATTGCATTGTGGTATATGAAGCTGCCCGAAGTGTACATATGAAGTAGACTCGCTCCCTCGGTCAAAATCAAGGGAGCAAGGGTTTTTCCATATAAACTTCCCTTGTCCACCTCACAAAGTGGGTTGCACTTCAAAATGGTGGTGGAGTGGAGGGGAAGTGCTTATGGAAGTTTGCAAGTGCGTGTCTTAAAGTGGAGTGGAACGCAGCATATTTGTTAAACTGATCCCCGTTCACACGGATCGCTCAAAAAAGTGCTAAACAGGCTGTATTATGCATGCCAGGCGAGTGGTTGGCGCTAAAACTTTGTCAAGAAACACCCACCAAACCCGAAATACACATATTTACATTTACATTTATGCATTTAGCAGACGCTTTTATCCAAAGCGACTTACAGCTCAGGAGTACAAGAAGCGATCCATCAAGAAGAGGCAAAGAAACACAAAAAGTGCCCCAAATACCAAGATTTGTATACTGCTCAGAGTAGCAAAAAACAGAAAAGGGAAGAAGAAAAGAGAAATAGAGGAGGAAGAGGGGTTTTTTTATATGTAAGATTAAGTGCTCATGGAAGAGATTCGATTTTACCTGTCGTTTGAATGAAGCGAGTGATTCTGTCGTGCGTATGTAGGAGGACGGAAGATCGTTCCACCAACCAGGAACAATGAAAGAAAAAGTTCTGGAGAGGGATTTCATGACTCTCTGTGATGGTACCACAAGCCTTCGCTCATTAGCGGAGCGAAGGCTTCTGCTGGGGGTGTAGACTCGTAGGAGTGAGTCGAAGTATGCAGGTGCAGAGCTTGTGGAAGATCCATAAGCAAGAGTCAGAGCTTTTAATTTGATCCGGGCAGCGAGTGGTAGCCAATGCAGAGAGATGAATAGAGGTGTGACATGAGCCATTTTGGGCTCATTGAATACAAGACGTGCCGCAGCGGTTTGATTGCACAAGATGGAAGTCCAGCCAGAAGCGCATTGCAATAGTCAAGTCTAGAAATTACCAGGGCTTGGACAAGAAGCTGTGTTGCATGCTCTGTAAGCATGCAACACTGCATGACCGAGAATTGAATGCAAACCTGCATGACCGAGATGTGGTCTTTGAAGGACAGCTGGTCATCAAAGATTACTCCAAGATTTCTGACCGATACTGAAGGAGTAATCAAAGATGAACCTAGGCATATGACATCTGTTTTCAAAATTTCACGTTTTTGTTGTTTACACGGACGATGGTAAAATTTGTGTTTTCAAGCACACAAAATGGCGTTGTGTAAATTAACCCGATTCATATGTTTTTAGTTGAAGAGAGACAAATGGCTGCATTTACACTGATCTTTTGACCATGTACTTTGTTTCTTTTCTTTTTTTTTGTCCCAGCGGTTTACAATCACTTTACTCATGACTGGTAACTGATATCTGTGTTTGCATTAATCTCCATCCAAAATGGTTCTGTTGGTGATCGCTTTACAATGCAACTTGGTTGACCCTCATGATTTGAATGGCGTACTAAAATGATTTTATAATTCACGTCGGTTGACCATGATTAGTTTCAAGCTTGGATAAGTTCAAATCTGTCATTGATGTTTGCAGCTCAATCTGACAGAACAGATAGACTGGATAATAACAGTAGGGTGACCAAATGTCCTGTTATCCAAGGACATAGACATTTAGGTTATAGATAGTAATTTGTAATATAACAATAAATGTATTTAAATTAATCAGGCATCTTTGAGTAAACTTCAAGTATCACTTGAGTATCTCATTGCTGGGCCGAGCACATCTGCTTCATAGTACGACATAAAAATATATCTTTGGCGCCAAATGTGTTACTCTGGCCTTGTGGTGGCTTGGAATTCCAATGGATATTCAAATCGGATATTCGTATTTAGACGTTGGTCAGATGTCCAGATATCAGATATGTATATGATTTAAAACCACATTCGGGATTGGCTCAGGATGGATGCAAAAATGTGATTTTTGTGTTTAAATGCGTGCAACAAAATTTGATCTGGGTTAGAAGTGTGTGTGTGCGGGGGATCAGATTTTTTTTTTTGTGCCAGTGTAAACGCAGCCATACAAAAGTGCAGAGTTTCACTTGTGCAGGGCTGTGGATCCCAGAGATGCATAAACTCTACAGGTCCAGAGCAGAATCAAAGGTAATCAACTAAACTAAAAGGGGAGGTGACACCTTCATTCAAAGATGTACAAAATGGCAAAGCCAAGCACTGGTGTGTGTTGTGGCATTTGTGTCCAAGTTTGCTAGGATGGAGGTTCTAAAAGGTGTCTTAGTGGTGGCTGTGATTGTTGCATTTGATCTGCCTGATGCATGGGGAAGTTTGAGCTACAGTCAAAGTCCAAGAAGCATGGGGCCAAAATCAGATCCAGCTTCCAGAGGTCCTGCCCTTTCTCCTCCAGGGCTCTGGAACCCTTTGAAAGTTGCTCAGAGTCCTTTGGGTTCTGCCTCCAGAGGCCTTGCACAGGACCCTTTTGGCCTTCAGGAGAAGCAGCTGTTGCAGGGTCCAGTGAAGCCTTTGGATTGGAAGTATCCTGTCGTTCCCGAGGTGCAGAGTGAGTTGGCGGTGAACTTCCAGTTGAGGCAACCCGTGACTCCCAGCAGCGTAGCGGTTCAATGTGGAGAGAACCGGGTCCTTGTAGAGGTCCAGCAGGACTTGTTTAGCAATGGTCATTTGATCCAGCCAACTGGTCTGTCTTTAGGTGGATGTCCTGTTGTTGGTCAGGACTCTCAGTCTAAGGTGCTCATCTTTGAGTATGAGTTACAGGACTGCAACAGTGTGCAGATGGTAAGAACTCCTAAATCGTAATCAGTTTGTTCTAGTTGAGGATCTCCAAAATACTCAAAGAGTGTCGGTTCACATGGCTGTTGTCTTTGTAATGCCAGGGCATCTGGTACAAACCTTTCTTAAAGGTTAATGGTTCACCCAATCATCTTTGTGAGGAACCCTTTTGTTTTAACTACTTCAATCTCTTCCAGATGACTGAGGATGAGCTTGTCTACACCTTTTCTCTTACCTACACCCCTGAGGCTCTTGCAAGTACTGCAATTACCCGGACTGAGGGTGCAGTTGTTGGTGTTCAGTGCCACTATCAAAGGTAAGTGACCTCTGTGCCTTTCACTGCCTCTCGTGCAACTGGGAGACCATTTAATGGGTCCCTTCATGAACCACAGGCTTCAAAATGTAAGCAGTAATGCCTTGAGGCCAACATGGGTCCCTTATGCCTCAACGGAGATTGGTGAAGAAGCCTTGGTGTTCTCCCTGAAGCTCATGATGGGTTGGTACAGGTTTTTAATAAAATAATTCTTTATCCTTGTGATTTGTGCCTAAAATGTTCCCTTTTCTTATCTGTAGATGATTGGTCCAATCAGAGGCCTTCATACCTTTATTTCCTGGGTGGCGTTATTAACATTGAGGCATCTGTGAAGCAGTACAATCATGTGCCTCTGCGTGTGTTTGTGGACAGCTGTGTGGCCACTCAAGTGCCTGACGTGAACTCCCTTCCGAGATATTCCTTCATTGAGAATCATGGGTAAGGTTATGGCCCTTGGCGCTATAGGACCGTTTTAGTTGCTCTTTTTAAACTGTCACTAATGTCAACCAACTAGAAATTATCTGTGACTCTGAATTGATTCATGGGTTTCTCTTTGTGCTGACCTCATCAGGTGCTTTGTGGATGCCAAGGCTACAGCTTCCAGCTCCCGCTTCATGCCTCGGTCCCAGGCTGACAAGGTCCAGATCCAGCTGGAGGCATTCATGTTCCAGGAGAGCTCCAGTCCTTCTGTATGTACTACGCATATCATGAGTAAATTCAACTTTGGTTTTCTGACTTGTCTGTCATCCCTTGCAGATCTACATAACGTGTGTTGTGAAGGCAACTATTGCTTCTGCACCCAGTGACGCTCAGCACAAATCCTGTTCTTTCACCAATGGGTACGTTGCACTTTATCTTATTTTAAAGCTGACTTTGCTCATGTTGAAGGTGGTGTCTTTGTCCTGTTGCAGGTGGTTTGCTGCTGATGGAAATGACCAAGTTTGTGGTTGCTGTGACTCAACATGTGGTCCTGATGGTGGAATTGCTGCTGCTCCCTATGGAGGTTAGTATATCTTGCTATTTCTAAGGTTGCTTATGATGTTTTTATTGCTCTAACTTGTTTCTTCTCTCTAGGTGTTCAGTGGGAAGGCAAGGCCACACTTGGTCCTGTGGTGGTTCAAGGGCAAAAGAAAGTTCCTCAATAAAACTGACATCAATTCTAGCTTGTATCTGACTTGTCATTTTCCTTGTCTGGTTTAACTGCTTTTGCACATTCTGCCACTGGTGACCCTGACAGTCCTTCTGTACCTTTGCAAGTCCCATAATGCATAAAACCATAGGCTTCCAGATGTTGGGAATTTTAGAGTCTGACCCATTTAAATACTGCTCCATGGTTAACTGGTATTTGAAACAATCATTTTACAATATTTTTAGTATTTAACGGCAGACTTCCTTATGAAAAACACTACCCATGATGCTCAAGAATCTGGCAAGCAAATCATTGCAAGAGAGCTCTACAGGTAACGTTTTGTCCCATGAAGCACTGCAGACATGGTTGCATTGTGCTCCCTAAATTAATTCTCCTCAAAATGCTTGTTTGACTCGTGCAGCAACACACGGTGCACTCCGGTTAGAAATTGTCTGAATGGAGATTGCGCCTATGCCATCAAAGTGCTATAAGCGACTCGGGCTACGTTTACACGTGGGTGGCTACTGATTAAAGAAAGAACCAGCTTCCTTAATATAGTCTTGTGTTGAATTTCATTGTACAAACAGAGGCTGTAAGCAGTACATAAAAATTTGCATAACAGTCATGTCTCTGAAACATCTGTGTATTTGACAACTATTGCATTTTTCACTCCATCTGTGATAAAGTATTCAAACATTGTGCAAGCATCACTATTAGGATGTCCCGATCAGGTTTTTTTGCCCTCGAGTCCGAGTCATTTGATTTTTAGTATCTGCCGATACAGAGTCCCGATCCGATACTTCTATAATGCATAAAAAAAGAATAAAGAAGAGCGAAAAAACGAACCAGGATGTTCCTTATTTTTTATTTTATTCACCTTATTTTAACATTCAACAACTCTAAAAAACAGAGCACTTCTGTGAGGTAGCTTGAACAATCAAGTAATAAATAACAAATTCTTCACTTTTGGATTTTAGTGCTACAGTAAATATAAAGTCCGGGACCGGAGTTGCGCAGAGCAGGAAGTACAACGGTGATATAAAAAGCACACCCATACTCTCATAGATGCAGACCAATTAATGATGTTGGTGTGAAATAAAAAGTTATGGAAATTAAATTAAATTAAATTAAATAATCTGCTCCCAAAAATCCTGAAAAAATCTGTGCCTCAGTGACAACTTCACTCAGAGAAGACGTAGATCTCAGCTGTCAATCATGACATCACACAGCCGTTTTTATAGCATCAAATAACTAACTAAAGCTAAACTTATTTAAAAAACAAACACTTGAAATGAAATCATCGTGATGATAACTGCCTACAATGACATAAATCAACTTTGGGGAAAAAATATTTGAAGTGTAATTTGACTGAAGTGTAATTAACAATGCTTTTCAGGTTTTTATGGGTCTAACATTAGTTTTTAGGTAGAGAAATTGAATAAAGTAGGCTAATGAAATGTAAAATAGCTACATATTTAACTGTTTAAATTAAAGAATAATCCTTACAAAAGCTATTTAATCAAGAGCAGTAAGTGATTCCTTATCTTTTGTTTGACATTAAACAGACAGCAGTAAAGGTTACTGCCCCTTTAAGACCTAATGGAAGGCTCTGCGTCGTCTTTCTCGACTGTATAAAGTCCTCTTAAGGCATATTCAGACTATGTCTGCTTGGATACTCATCAAGATGGACATGCTGACATACTTCTTGTGTGAGTTGGTTGGTCCGTTTAAGCGCAAGTCTTGAAAGAGAACTCAATATTTGCGCGCTGTGAGACGAGTGCGCGCTTTCGGATGATGCACAGAGACAGATCAGCGTGTGCGTTCTCATTCGCGTCTTCTGGTGAATATACACGGCCCACGGGTGATATTAGCGCTGTTGTAATGTATCACCGAGGAGCTAGCACGTGTATCCATTTACAGAAACATACATAAAGCATTATTTTCAAGTTACAACCCATATTATTGATGCGTCATCATGCTCACCTCACCCCAGAATATACATTATATCCGAGTCCTGATCGGGATGTAACGTCCGATTCCGATCGAGTCTGAAATCACGTGATCGGGCCCGATTTCCGATCATGTGATCGGATCGGGACATCCCTAATCACTATAGGAAGCAGAAAGTGTCTGACTTCATGTTTCCGTTTTTAGCTCCTTGCTGATCGGTTGCATTCAGCCATCTTGTAGTTGAACACACCTATAGTGTGTGTGTGTGTGTGTATATGCATATGACCCTTAGGGTACATGACAATTTTAAACCAAGCGGCCACCTCCCCAGTTTCTCTTGACGCCAGTACGGGACTGCAATTCATCAACTGGCTGCTAGGGACAGGCTCCAGAAGGGAGCAGAATCTCATTGGGCTCCATGTTAAAATATCCAACTTTACAGCAGAAAAAAACAAGTTTACAGCCTGGTAAAATTTGTGGTTTTGGTCTACATAGCAATTTTTCCCCTTCATGACAACTGTGATGGGGGTGGATTTTTGTATAACTCATTTGTTTACATTATATAAAGCCTTAAGTTCTGCATAATTAAGGCCTTGGCCACTTTGAGGGACGGTTTGGTTTTCGTTTGTCTGCTGTCTGTTAGACGTCACGTCACGTCACCTCAGCTCAGCTCAGCCCAGCCCACGACCCCCCGTTTTCTGTTATCCGGGAGTGTCAAGCTGGCAAGATGTCAACAGTCAGCTCGTCTCTACTTTACACTTTAAAACTGTCTATTGCTGCGTTCCAGTTAGTTTGTATTATGCCCTTCACTCGCTAACTTCCCTTCGTCTTGATCACTCGGATGTACATCTTTGCTTACGTTGCATGAGTGTCCACTACTGGCGGAATATTAGCAATGGACTGAACTGGAATGCCCAAAGCCCTTGATCACTTGGAATCCACTATGGAGTTGATTGATTGATTTATTTATTCCTTCACGAAATTGTTTAAAGCTGCATTATATATGTATATAGGTGTGTTTGGGTTGTTTTAAATGTTTTTAAAAATATTAAAAACATCAGAGTTGTTTTTGGTGGGTTAAATTAAACATGATATGCGGTGATGTCACAATCACATTGCATTGTGGTATATGAAGCTGCTCGAAGTGCACATATGAAGTAGACTCGCTCCCTCGGTCAAAATCAAGGGAGCAAGGGTCTCTCCATATAAACTTCCCTTGTCCACCTCACAAAGTGGGTTGCACTTCAAAATGGTGGTGGGGTGGAGGGGAAGTGCTTATGGAAGTTTGCAAGTGCGTGTCTTAAAGTGGAGTGGAACGCAGCATATTTGTTAAACTGATCCCCGTTCACACGGATCGCTCAAAAAAGTGCTAAACAGGCTGTATTATGCATGCCAGGCGAGTGGTCGGCGCTGAAACTTTATCAAGAAACACCCACCAAACCCGAAATACACATATTTACATTTACATTTATGCATTTAGCAGACGCTTTTATCCAAAGCGACTTACAGCTCAGGAGTACAAGAAGCGATCCATCAAAAAGAGGCAAAGAAACACAAAAAGTGCCCCAAATACCAAGATTTGTATACTGCTCAGAGTAGCAAAAAACAGAAAAGGGAAGAAGAAAAGAGAAATAGAGGAGGAAGAGGTTTTTTTTATATGTAAGATTAAGTGCTCATGGAAGAGATTCGATTTTACCTGTCTTTTGAATGAAGCGAGTGATTCTGTCGTGCGTATGTAGGAGGACTGAAGATCGTTCCACCAACCAGGAACAATGAAAGAAAAAGTTCTGGAGAGGGATTTCATGCCTCTCTGTGATGGTACCACAAGCCTTCGCTCATTAGCGGA
Source organism: Pseudorasbora parva (assembly GCF_024679245.1). Taxonomy (NCBI): domain Eukaryota; kingdom Metazoa; phylum Chordata; class Actinopteri; order Cypriniformes; family Gobionidae; genus Pseudorasbora; species Pseudorasbora parva. The sequence goes on from NC_090184.1 coordinate 7,556,931, forward strand.
GCGAAGGCTTCTGCTGGGGGTGTAGACTCGTAGGAGTGAGTCGAAGTATGCAGGTGCAGAGCTTGTGGAAGATCCATAAGCAAGAGTCAGAGCTTTGAATTTGATCCGGGCAGCGAGTGGTAGCCAATGCAGAGAGATGAATAGAGGTGTGACATGAGCCATTTTGGGCTCATTGAATACAAGACGTGCCACAGCGTTCTGGATCATTTGCAGCGGTTTAATTGCACAAGATGGAAGTCCAGCCAGAAGCGCATTGCAATAGTCAAGTCTAGAAATTACCAGGGCTTGGACAAGAAGCTGTGTTGCATGCTCTGTAAGGAACAGTCTGATTTTCCTGATGTTGTGCAATGCAAACCTGCATGACCGAGATGTGGTCTTTGAAGGACAGATTGTCATCAAAGATTACTCCAAGATTTCTGACCGATCCTGAAGGAGTAATCAAAGATGAACCTAGGCATATGACATCTGTTTTCAAAATTTCACGTTTTTGTTGTTTACACGGACGATGGCAAAATTTGTGTTTTCAAGCACACAAAATGGCGTTGTGTAAATTAACCCGATTCATATGTTTTTAGTTGAAGAGAGACAAATGGCTGCATTTACACTGATCTTTTGACCATGTACTTTGTTTTTTTTGTTTTGTTTTTTGTCCCAGCGGTTTACAATCACTTTACTCATGACTGGTAACTGATATCTGTGTTTGCATTAATCTCCATCCAAAATGGTTCTGTTGGTGATCGCTTTACAATGCAACATGGTTGACCCTCATGATTTGAATGGCGTACTAAAATGATTTTATAATTCACGTCGGTTGACCATGATTAGTTTCAAGCTTGGATAAGTTCAAATCTGTCATTGACTACGTTTACATGGACAGCAGTAATCTAATTATTGACCTTATTCTAAATAAGACAATATTCTGATTAAGGTGTTTACATGAGTTGCTTTTAGAGTACTCCGTTCATGTTCCCGTTTTACATGTGATAGAACATAGATCGATTATGGCACGTCATCCCCATGCCACGCTATGTTCTCCAACATCCAATCATAGCGTGACTTTGGCAGGTGTGTTAATTTTATGGGCTCAGTAAACCCGCTAACTTCACCTGCGGGTGTCGCTGTTGGACAGTGTTACTTTACATTAAGAAGTATAACAAAACATGCGTTTTTTATAATGTTTTATATCTACATTTACGTTGATTTATTTTTTTAATATTATGTATTGCCTCTTTTTGTTTTTTTTTTGAAAAGACACTGCCCCTCTTTCCTCCTTATTGACAGCCTACATTTAGAATAATAGCTTTGATTAATTATGAAAAAGGTTTAAAAATCATGACTCTTTGGATTGTTTTTCCTGCCGTCGAGCCACAGGCGTTCACTGAATGACCCATCTGGTTTGCGATTACAGATACAAACTTATTGTATTTTACTTTTACAATGAGCATAATAATTACAACAAAAATAAAAATAGAGAGAGAGGACGCAGTGTTCAGAATGAACAGTCAAGTAAAACACACACCGCCCATAGCAACGACGTTTATGGCAACGACTTTTCAGACTGACAGATCCGTAAGATAAACGCGACTTTTCCACCATTTGTTACTGTTTTGTACAAGTTGTTATATTAAGTATAATTCCAATTTTGTTTTATTGGCCACAATATTATCGATGATTGTTGAAAGGGGCACTTTTGATTAATTTTCAAAAAGGGCAGAGGCTCGAACCCACAAAGCCTCCCCTCTGCACTCCCCTGTTGTGCGAAACGTTATGTGTCCTGACACAAAATGCGGTGAAATCTCCGACATGACATTAATAGTTAGATTAAGGTGTGTACATGTCTCTGATAATGCGACTAAAATAGGCATACTCCACATGTCTTAATCCGATTTATGTGTAGTTAGATTATGACTTTAATCAGATTAAGGTAATTAGAAATCGCTGTCTACATGCTAGCCTCTTAATCAGAGTATTGTCTTAATCAGATTAATATCGGAGTATTGTTGTCCATGTAAACGTAGTCATTGATGTTTGCAGCTCAATCTGACAGAACAGATAGACTGGATAATAACAGTAGGGTGACCAAATGTCCTGTTATCCCAGGACATAGACATTTAGGTTATAGATAGTAATTTGTAATATAACAATAAATGTATTTAAATTAATCAGGCATCTTTGAGTAAACTTCGAGTATCACTTGAGTATCTCATTGCTGGGCCGAGCACATCTGCTTCATAGTACGACATAAAAAGATATCTTTGGCGCCAAATGTGTTACTCTGGCCTTGTGGTGGCTTGGAATTCCAATGGATATTCAAATCGGATATTCGTATTTAGACGTTGGTCAGATGTCCAGATATCAGATATGTATCTGATTTAAAACCACATTCGGGATTGGCTCAGGATGGATGCAAAAATGTGATTTTTGTGTTTAAATGCGTGCAACAAAATTTGATCTGGGTTAGAAGTGTGTGTGTGCGGGGGATCAGATTTTTTTTTTTTTTTGTGCCAGTGTAAACGCAGCCATACAAAAGTGCAGAGTTTCACTTGTGCAGGGCTGTGGATCCCAGAGATGCATAAACTCTACAGGTCCAGAGCAGAATCAAAGGTAATCAACTAAACTAAAAGGGGAGGTGACACCTTCATTCAAAGATGTACAAAATGGCAAAGCCAAGCACTGGTGTGTGTTGTGGCATTTGTGTCCAAGTTTGCTAGGATGGAGGTTCTAAAAGGTGTCTTAGTGGTGGCTGTGATTGTTGCATTTGATCTGCCTGATGCATGGGGAAGTTTGAGCTACAGTCAAAGTCCAAGAAGCATGGGGCCAAAATCAGATCCAGCTTCCAGAGGTCCTGCCCTTTCTCCTCCAGGGCTCTGGAACCCTTTGAAAGTTGCTCAGAGTCCTTTGGGTTCTGCCTCCAGAGGCCTTGCACAGGACCCTTTTGGCCTTCAGGAGAAGCAGCTGTTGCAGGGTCCAGTGAAGCCTTTGGATTGGAAGTATCCTGCCGTTCCCGAGGTGCAGAGTGAGTTGGCGGTGAACTTCCAGTTGAGGCAACCTGTGACTCCCAGCAGCGTAGCGGTTCAATGTGGAGAGAACCGGGTCCTTGTAGAGGTCCAGCAGGACTTGTTTAGCAATGGTCATTTGATCCAGCCAACTGGTCTGTCTTTAGGTGGATGTCCTGTTGTTGGTCAGGACTCTCAGTCTAAGGTGCTCATCTTTGAGTATGAGTTACAGGACTGCAACAGCGTGCAGATGGTAAGAACTCCTAAATCGTAATCAGTTTGTTCTAGTTGAGGATCTCCAAAATCCTCAAAGAGTGTCGGTTCACATGGCTGTTGTCTTTGTAATGCCAGGGCATCTGGTACAAACCTTTCTTAAAGGTTAATGGTTCACCCAATCATCTTTGTGAGGAACCCTTTTGTTTTAACTACTTCAATCTCTTCCAGATGACTGAGGATGAGCTTGTCTACACCTTTTCTCTTACCTACACCCCTGAGGCTCTTGCAAGTACTGCGATTACCCGGACTGAGGGTGCAGTTGTTGGTGTTCAGTGCCACTATCAAAGGTAAGTGACCTCTGTGCCTTTCACTGCCTCCCGTGCAACTGGGAGACCATTTAATGGGTCCCTTCATGAACCACAGGCTTCAAAATGTAAGCAGTAATGCCTTGAGGCCAACATGGGTCCCTTATGCCTCAACGGAGATTGGTGAAGAAGCCTTGGTGTTCTCCCTGAAGCTCATGATGGGTTGGTACAGGTTTTTAATAAAATAATTCTTTATCCTTGTGATTTGTGCCTAAAATGTTCCCTTTTCTTATCTGTAGATGATTGGTCCAATCAGAGGCCTTCATACCTTTATTTCCTGGGTGGCGTTATTAACATTGAGGCATCTGTGAAGCAGTACAATCATGTGCCTCTGCGTGTGTTTGTGGACAGCTGTGTGGCCACTCAAGTGCCTGATGTGAACTCCCTTCCGAGATATTCCTTCATTGAGAATCATGGGTAAGGTTATGGCCCTTGGTGCTATAGGACCGTTTTAGTTGCTCTTTTTAAACTGTCACTAATGTCAACCAACTAGAAATTATCTGTGACTCTGAATTGATTCATGGGTTTCTCTTTGTGCTGACCTCATCAGGTGCTTTGTGGATGCCAAGGCTACAGCTTCCAGCTCCCGCTTCATACCTCGGTCCCAGGCTGACAAGGTCCAGATCCAGCTGGAGGCATTCATGTTCCAGGAGAGCTCCAGTCCTTCTGTATGTACTACGCTTATGAGTAAATTCAACTTCTCTTCCCATCTGCTTTGGTTTTCTGACTTGTCTGTCATCCCTTGCAGATCTACATAACGTGTGTTGTGAAGGCAACTATTGCTTCTGCACCCAGTGACGCTCAGCACAAATCCTGTTCTTTCACCAATGGGTACGTTGCACTTTATCTTATTTTAAAGCTGACTTTGCTCATGTTGAAGGTGGTGTCTTTGTCCTGTTGCAGGTGGTCTGCTGCTGATGGAAATGACCAAGTTTGTGGTTGCTGTGACTCAACATGTGGTCCTGATGGTGGAATTGCTGCTGCTCCCTATGGAGGTTAGTATATCTTGCTATTTCTAAGGTTGCTTATGATGTTTTTATTGCTCTAACTTGTTTCTTCTCTCTAGGTGTTCAGTGGGAAGGCAAGGCCACACTTGGTCCTGTGGTGGTTCAAGGGCAAAAGAAAGTTCCTCAATAAAACTGACATCAATTCTTGCTTGTATCTGACTTGTCATTTTCCTTAATGTCTGGTTTAACTGCTTTTGCACATTCTGCCACTGGTGACCCTGACAGTCCTTCTGTACCTTTGCAAGTCCCATAATGCATAAAACCATAGGCTTCCAGAAGTTGGGAATTTTAGACTCTGATTTAAATACTGCTCCATGGTTAACTGGTATCTGTATTTGAAACAATCATTTTACAATATTTTTAGTGTTTAACAGCAGACTTCCTTATGAAAAACACTACCCACGCTGCTCAAGAATCTGGCAAGCAAATCATTGCAAAAGAGCTCTACAGGTAACGTTTTGTCCCATGAAGCACTGCAGACATGGTTGCATTGTGCTCCCATATATTAATTCTCCTCAAAATGCTTGTTTGACTCATGCAGCAACACGCAATGCACTCCGGTTAGAAATTGTCTGAATGGAGATTGCGCCTACGCCATCAAAGTGCTATAAGCGACTCGGCCTATGTTTACACGTGGGTGGCTACTGATTAAAGAAAGAAGCAGCTTCCTTAATATAGTCTTGTGTTTCATTGTACAAACAGAGGCTGTAAGCAGTACATAAAGATTTGCATAACAGTCATGTCTCTGAAACCTCTGTGTATTTGACAACTATTACATTTATTTCACTCCATCTGTGATAAAGTATTCAAACATTGTGGAAGCAGAAAGTGTCTGAATTCATGTTTCCGTTTTTAGCTCCTTGCTGATCGTTTGCATTCAGCCCTCTTGTAGTTGAACACACCTATAGTGTGTGTGTGTGTATATGCATATGACCCTTAGGGTACATGACAATTTTAAACCAAGCGGCCACCTCCCCAGTTTCTCTTGACGCCAGTATGGGACTGCAATTCATCAACTGGTTGCTAGGGACAGGCTCCAGAAGGGAGCAGAATCTCGTTGGGCTCCATGTTAAAATATCCAACTTTTTTTGCAGCAGAAAAAAACATGTTTACAGCCTGGTAAAATTTGTGGTTTTGGTCTACGTAGCAATTTTTCCCCTTCATGACAACTGTGATGGGGGTGGATTTTTGTATAACTCATTTGTTTACATTATATAAAGCCTTAAGTTCTGCATAATTAAGGCCTTGGCCACTTTGAGGGACGGTTTGGTTTTCGTTTGTCTGCTGTCTGTTAGACGTCACGTCACGTCACCTCAGCTCAGCCCGGCCCACGTCCCCCCGTTTTCTGTTATCCGGGAGTGTCAAGCTGGCAAGATGTCAACAGTCAGCTCGTCTCTACACTTTAAAACTGTCTATTGCTGCGTTCCAGTTAGTTTGTATTATGCCCTTCACTCGCTAACTTCCCTTCATCTTGATCACTAGGATGTACATCTTTGCTTACGTTGCATGAGTGTCCACTACTGGCGGAATATTAGCAATGGACTGAACTGGAATGCCCAAAGCCCTTGATCACTTGGAATCCACTATGGAGTTGATTGATTGATTTATTTTATTCCTTCACGAAATTGTTTAAAGCAGCATTATATATGTATATAGGTGTGTTTGGGTTGTTTTAAATGTTTTTAAAAATATTAAAAATATCATAGAGTTGTTTGTGGTGGGTTAAATTAAACGTGATATGCGGTGATGTCACAATCACATTGCATTGTGGTATATGAAGCTGCCCGAAGTGTACATATGAAGTAGACTCGCTACCTCGGTCAAAATCAAGGGAGCAAGGGTCTCTCCATATAAACTTCCCTTGTCCACCTCACAAAGTGGGTTGCACTTCAAAATGATGGTGGGGTGGAGGGGAAGTGCTTATGGAAGTTTGCAAGTGCGTGTCTTAAAGTGGAGTGGAACGCAGCATATTTGTTAAACTGATCCCCGTTCACACGGATCGCTCAAAAAAGTGCTAAACAGGCTGTATTATGCATGCCAGGCGAGTGGTCGGCGCTGAAACTTTGTCAAGAAACACCCACCAAACCCGAAATGCACATATTTACATTTACATTTATGCATTTAGCAGACGCTTTTATCCAAAGCGACTTACAGCTCAGGAGTACAAGAAGCGATCCATCAAGAAGAGGCAAAGAAACACAAAAAGTGCCCCAAATACCAAGATTTGTATACTGCTCAGAGTAGCAAAAAACAGAAAAGGGAAGAAAAAAAGAGAAATAGAGGAGGAAGAGGGTTTTTTTTATATGTAAGATTAAGTGCTCATGGAAGAGATTAGATTTTACCTGTCTTTTGAATGATTCTGTCGTGCGTATGGAGGACGGAAGATCGTTCCACCAACCAGGAACAATGAAAGAAAAAGTTCTGGAGAGGGATTTCATGCCTCTCTGTGATGGGACCACAAGCCTTCGCTCATTAGCGGAGCGAAGGCTTCTGCTGGGGGTGTAGACTCGTAGGAGTGAGTCGAAGTATGCAGGTGCAGAGCTTGTGGAAGATCCATAAGCAAGAGTCAGAGCTTTGAATTTGATCCGGGCAGCAAGTGGTAGCCAATGCAGAGAGATGAATAGAGGTGTGACATGAGCCATTTTGGGCTCATTGAATACAACCCAGATAGCAAGCATGTTTGGTCCACATGTGGGTTTTATATGGCACATATGGCCCAGATATGGCATCGCTGAACAGATGTGGGCCAGAATTTGACCATATTTGTTTTTCCATAACTTTAAAATCGGTGGTAAATGTTCTCTTGGTTCACAACTCATTTTGAGGTATGTGGCCCAGATAACAATGTACACATAAGGGCCATATGTGTTTGAGCTATGGCACAAAGTGAGAAAGGCTGACTTGTGGTAAACCTTTGGATTATATATGGAAAAACACAGGACACCTGAAATCAAGTGCAGCTAACATCCGATGTTTCACACCTCAGGTGGTTGCATCTCATTTGTGGAATGAATCTGACTGATACGGCACCATTTTCTCATCTGCTCTCATGAGTTTTCGGTCACGCATATCTTCAGGTAAGTGAGGTTTTGGCATTTCAAAGTCTTTTTAAGGTTATTTTGTGCAGCATTATGCATTTGTTTGAGGAGGGTGTCGAATTAGCCTCAGTTGAGTGTATTTACTATTTCAATCCCATGTGTAATGCAGCACACAGTCACCAAACGAGTCATGGATTGATGATTTAAAACTCTGGACTAGTTTTCCTGTATGTGTCCCTTTTTAACGCGCCTCAACTATCGTACAGTCTGACATTTATGACAGTTTTGATTTTACAGTGTGACATGGCTTACAGATTATGTTTGTTCAGCCTGACATGGAACAATCGTGAAGGACTATAAATAAATCTGACAGTGTGCACCCGGGTTAAGTTTTGTTGTGGCCGGAACAAAGTTGGTTAGGTTTTTTTTAGCGCAAAAAATAAATTAATAAATTCAAATCTTAACCTGGCTAATGATAAATTACAATGATTAAAAAAAGTATGACAGAATTATATATTTGGTTGAACTATCCCTTTAGTTTAAGATTTATTTGAATCATAATTATGCAGACCTAGCTTCCAGGTTGTATTGCTGTTAACATTATTTAAATGTAACTTTTTATTGCAGGTGCAGTCGGATGAAACAACAGGAGTCCCAGCAACACTTCCAACACTGTTTAGTGTCACAATTCACCAGTGTGAGTGCCCGTGCTCACCACCAGAGGGCACACCAATCCGGACTGTCGCTCTATCATAAACTACATTACCCATTATCCTTTGCCTGGACTCATTAGCACTCACTGTTTACACCTGTGTCTTATTATTCTGTTTTCCGCCTGGTTATCTCTGTTATTTACTGTGAAGTCTTGTTTTGTGTGCACTGCGTTTCTGATCATTTTCCCCAGTTTAATGTCTCTTGGCTTGTTGGATTTCTTGCCTGTTTCCCGGATTACCCGTTTGCCTGTCTCTCCTGTCTTGTTTGCCTTTTTGGACTGTTTGCTTGTGTATGACCTTTTGCCTGCTTTTGACTACGATAGTGGATTACCCTGTTAATAAATACTGCATTTGGATCTCCTACATTCTGTCTCAGAGCGGTTCTTTACAATTAGAGACTTTTTTTCTCTTGTGAAGTTGTTGTTTGTTATCTTTAGCAAGTTACTGTGATTCCCCCTCCCTTCTACTTCAACTCTCATTGCTAGTTTAGCATAATACACACTTGAAATTTTGTGTCACACTTTGAATGTTATTTATATTAATATAAATGGTTTCTGATTAACTGTAAATATTTGTCAAAAGTAAATTATTGAATACATTTTTTTGTTGAGTGTCTTATTTATCATGGAGTTAATAAGATTTTTACATAATGCTCAAAGTTGCATGTGGGCCACATAAGGGCCATTAGATTTTAACAAAACTCAGCCATACTAAAATTCCATATAAGGGCCACATACAATTGTATAGTTTGGCTCACGTTTGGTGGAGTTATGGCACTGCTTTGGCTGTGCTGTGGTAAAGAAGAAGTGGGCCAGATCTGGGCCGGCAAACACAATCTCATCTGGGCCACATCTAAGCTGTTTATCTGGGCCAGATCTGGGCCAAAGGAAATTTGCTGACTGGGTATTTTATCAAGCCAGAACACATCTATTTTACTGTAGCGTCCCATTGCCAAATCCTGGCTCCCCACCGAAACTAAGTTGGTTCTAGCCTGGATGTAATGTGAACCTGAGACTTTTTTTCAAAAACTCAATTGTTATTAGAGGATGCCTTGGGTAGTTAACTCTTAGTTGTTTACTCACAAGCCTGTATTGCAGTTACATGAAAGTGAGACCTTTTTGGAAAAAACTCAATTGTTATTGAAAGATTATTTAGTGAGGCCAGTAGGGTGTTTTCACACTAGCAGAATATGTGGGAAAGAGTTGCTATAGTTTGAGTACACTGTAAAACAATACAGGTGGTAGCTCATTCTGAGGGGCATTTTAAACCCCTCAGAATTTGCTACCTTTATGGACCATTTTATCAAGCCAGAACACAGCTATTCTACTTTAGCATCCCATGGCCAAGCCCTGGCTTCCCACCGAAACTTAGCAGGTTCTAGCCCTGGTGTAATGTGAACTGGAGAGTGTTTTTCCAAAAACTCAATTGTTATTAGAGGATGCTTTGGGTAGTTAACTCTTAGTTGTTTACTTACAGGCCTGTATTGCAGTTACATGAAAGTGAGACCTTTTTGGAAAAAACTCAATTGTTATTGAAAGATTATTTAGTGAGACCAGTAGGGTGTTTTCACAATAGCAGAATATTTGGGAGATAGTTGCTATAGTATGAGTACACTGTAATGCAATTCAGGTGGTAGCTCATTCTGAGGGGCATTTTGAGCCCCTCAGAATTTGTTGCCTATCCATATGGACCATTTTATCAAGCCAGAACACATCTGTTCTACTGTAGCGTTCCATGGCCAAAGCTTGGCTCCCCACCAAAACTAGGCTGGTTCTAGCCTGGATGTAATGTGAACTGAAGAGGTTTTTTCAAAAATGGAATTGTTATTAGAGGATGTTTTGGGAAATCAACTCTTAGTGTCACATGCCTGTCCTGTCTTGTGTGCACATGTGGGTTTTGTCAGTATGGTCTTTGTGCTTCTGTCATTGTCTGATCCCTCCCCCCTTGTTATCTGATTAGTGTTTCATTTCTCCCACCTGTTCCCTCTTAATTTCTTCCCTTTATAAGCTCCTTGTGTTTGTCAGTCTTTGTGGAATCCTTGTTATGTCTACATATCCTGTTTCCCCTATGTTGGTGTGGTTTGAGTTTATGGTTTTGGAACCAGTTGTTTAGCCCCCTCGTGGGTTTTGTTTTGTGTTGTTTATTTTATGTTTAATAAATTCACATTTCCCTGCAACAGAGTTCTCACCTTAGTGTTTTTTAGTGTAACGTGACAGATGCATTTAACATTAACATATAACATTTATTCACCTATATATCTGCTTATTGATTTACATATTTGCATATTTATACATTTATTGACTTATTCATTCATGAATTTATTTATTTTTAATTTATGCAGGTTTGGTCCTCCATACATGTCGTCCGACATCCGTAAGACCTTTGTTCATCTTCAGATACAAATGAAGATATTTTTGTTGAAATCCGATGGCTCAGAAAGGCTTTCATTGACACCAATGTCATTTCCTCTCTTAAGACTCATAAAGGCACTAAAGATGTCATTACAAAGCCCATCTCACTACAGCGGCTCTACAATCATTTATGAAGCGGCGAAATAACCCTAAATAACGATTTCTGTAGTGATGGGCCGATTTCAAAACAGCTTCCCGAAGCTTCAAATCGTTATGAATCAGTGTATCGATTCATGATTCAGATCGCCAAAGTCACGTGATTTCAGCAGTTTGGCGGTTTGACACGCGATCTGAAACGTGAATCGTTACACTGATTCATTATGCTTCGAAGCTTTGGGAAGCTCTTTTGAAATCATATATATATATATATATATATATATATATATATATATATATATATATATATATATATATATATATATATATATATATATATATATATATATATATATATATATATATATATATATATATATATATATATATATATATATATATATATATATATATATATATATATATATATATATATATATATACACTCAAAATTGTTGGTACCCCAGGTAAATATGATCAAATATGGCTGTAAAAAATAAATCTGCATTGTTTGTCCTTTTGATCTTTTATTAAAAAAAATCACAAAAATCTAACCTTTCATTGAAGCAAAAGAATTGAAAATGGGGGTACATCACATTGTGAAATTAACGCTTTTCTCCAAAACACTTTGGCCACAATTGTTGGTACCCTTTTATGAAATACTTTTTGAAACCTCCTTTTCCGAAGATAACAGCTTTTATTCTCCTTCTATAATGCCTGATGAGTTTGAAGAACACCTGACGAGATCAGAGACCATTCCTCCATACTGAATGCCAGCAGCCATATCAACCTGTTGCCCAAGACTGGTTTCCCACTGAAGCTAAGCAGGGCTGAGCCTGGCCAGTACCTGGATGGGAGACCAACTGGGAAAACCAGGCAGTTGCTGGTAGAGGTGTTAGTGAGGCCAGCAGGGGGTGCTCACCCTGTGGTCTGTGTGGGTCCTAACACCCCAGTATAGTGATGGGGATACTGTACTGTCAAAGAGCACCGTCTTTCGGATGAGATGTTAAACCGAGGTCCCGACTCTCTGTGGTCATTAAAAATCCCAGGATATCCTTCGATAAAGAGTAGGGGTGTAACCCCGGCATCCTGGCCAAATTTGCCCATTGGCCCCTGTCCATCATGGCCTCCTAATCTTCCCCCTCTCCTGATTGGCTTCATCACTCGGTCTCCTCTCCACCATAAGCTGGTGTGTGGTGAGCGTTCTGGCGCAATATGGCTGCCGTCGCATCATCCAGGTGGATGCTGCACACTGGTGGTGGTTGAGGAGATTCCCCCTTCTATGTAAAGCGCTATATAAATGTAACGAATTAGGAATCTCCCCAGATCCAATGCTGGTGCTTCTTCTCTTCAGTTCAGCCACACATCTTCTATAGGGTTCAGGTCAGGGAACTTGAATGGTCATGGGAGAAGCTTCATTTTGTGCTCAGTGACACATGTGTGTGTTGATTTTGATGTTTGTTTTGGATCGTTGTCCAAACGGGAGATCCAACCATGGCCCATTATAAGATTTGTAGCAGAATCCATCAGGTTTTGATTTTTTATCTTTCGGTATTTGCTAGAATACATGATACCATGTATCTGAACAAGATGTCCAGGACCTCCAGCAAAAAAAAAAAAGGCCCACAACACTAAAGATCACGTGGTATTTTTAGCCGTGGGCATGGGGCACTTTTTATCCCTGTTTGCACCAAACCCATCTGTTAGATTTGCTGCCAAAAAGCTATTTTATAGTTTCATCTGACAGGGTTGTTTGATTTTTTTTTTTTTCTGACCCCAAGACTCAACTAATCTCTGCGGTTCTCCATCTGTGATCCTTGGAGAGTCTTTGTGCACTCAATCGTTCCTCCTCGCCGTGCATTAGGACAATATACACACACGTGTATTTTGTAACATATTTAGTTAAATGGAGCTTCTTAATTATTGCCCTGATGGTGGAAATGGGGATTTTCAATGCTTTAGCTATTTTCCTACAGCCCTTTTTCTATTTTGTGAAGCTCAAAAATCTTTTGCTGCACATCAGAACTATATTCTTTGGTTTCACTCATTGTGATAAATGATTAAGGGAATTTGGCTTTTATGTCTCCTTATATTTATACTCCTGTGAAACAAGACATCATAGCTGGACACTTTCATGTTCCTTGTCACCCTGGTGTGCTAATATATATATATATATATATATATATATATATATATATATATATATATATATATATATATATATATATATATATATATATATATATATATATATATATATATATATATATATATATATATTAATGTAAATATACTTTTTTACTCATTTGAAATTCTGGCCAACGTGCTTTAGAGAAAATAATTTATTTCATAAATTGATTTACCCCCCATTTTCAATTATTTTACTTAAATGAAAGGTTGGATATTTGTGATTTTTTTAAATAAAAGATCAAAGGGATAAACAATGGAGATTATTTTTTTACAGCCATATATATATATATATATATATATATATATATATATATATATATATATATATATATATATATATATATATATATATATATATATATATATATACACTTTCTCCCTGAAAATCACTGGAAGTATGACCAGAGCTGTACATATCTGTACGACAGAAGGTGTTAGGGATGTAACAGTTTAAATAAAAAAAGTTGTTTGTATCATAGTTTTAGAGTCACGATAAATAATTGTAGAGCCACAGTAGTGAGATGGGCTTTGTAACGACGTCTTTAGTGCCTTTATGGGTCTTCCGAAGATGAACGGAGGTCTTACGGGTGTCGGACGACATGTATGGAGGACCAAACCTGCATTTTTTTGTAACTCATTGTCATGGATCAGTAGATGTTATAGTCCATAACTACATAATATTCTCTGTAAAGTGTCGTGTAGAGCTGAAAATCATGATTTCTTGTTGTGTTGATTGGTCAATGTCAGTTATGTTACCAAGGTAGAGTTACAGTTTGTAACTGAACTGACAGTCATTCACAGAGAAACACACTCTCTCCCTCTCTCACACCTCAGACTGTCAACATGCTCACTCTACCTTGGTAACAGAGTTTGACGGAAACAAAAGCGACTGACTAATTAGAAAAACAAAAATCACGATTTCAGAATATATAATATATTTCTATAGATATATAGAAATATATAGATATTAAACTTGAGTATTTTGCAATCAGTTGTTGAAAGGGTGTCATTCAATAGAAAAATTGCCTTTTTATAAGGAACAAATTTGACACAGTTAAGGTACAAACGGGCTTGTCCCTGGGGTAGTATAATGGTTTTTTATATTAATACATATTTTTTATTTAATCATATTTTAGTTAGTTAGGTCTTATTTTATCATTCCCGTAATGGTTTAGTATTTTATGAGTTAAAGAACTCTGCCTCGTCTTTTGTCCAAACATACCACGCCATCTTTACTGACGTCAGGTGACCTGTAAATGGGAAAAACTGTTTCCATTGCAGTTTTGTGAAATATTCCTTTTTCGAATTGTCTGAGAAACCACCTCATGCAAGCGTAAAAACTTTTTTATGATATATGGGTGTTTTGGCGAAATGTACGTTTCCATGGGGCGTATTTTCAATTCGTAATTTACATTAAATAAGAAGGCAGAATTTGTGAAGAAATGCCAAAAGATCTGCCATAGGACAGATGTAGGTTGTGTCTTATTCTGGCTCTGATTGGATTAAATGCAAACTTTTGTTAAGAACTCCATTACAATATATAAGTAGTGGAACATCTTAGGCACATCTGTTGAGTGAGTTGTTGAATTATTCAATAAATAGAGTCTTTCAAAACAATAATTCATTCAGGAATAAAGCAACGCTATTGTGTATTGCTCTGAGATGCTCAACTGGTTATCCTGATGAAAATAATGATTAAAATCTACATTACTTCTTGTTTATGGATGTTGTACTATTGACTGTTGATAATGACCGTTTAATGACAGGAGTGTGTGTGTGTGTGGGCATATTTTTGTGACATATGAGGACACAAATGTGTATAATGACATGGGTATGACACAGGTATTACAGGAGAGGGTGAAATATGAGGACATTGGCCATATCCCCACTTTTCAAAATGCTTACAAATCATACAGGATGAGTTTTTTTGAGAAAGTAAAAATGCAGAATGTTTCCTGTGATGGGTAGGTTTAGGGGCAGGGGCAGTGTAGGGGGATAGAAAATACGGTTTGTACAGTATAAAAACCATTACGCCTATGGAATGTCCCCATATGTCACAAAAACAAACTGTGTGTGTGTGTGTGTGCGTGCGTGCGCGCGTGTGTGCGTGTGTGTGTGTGTGTGTGTATTCATTTTTTAATTGAATTACAGTTACTTCTGATGTAACTTAGTACACTATAGACTAGGATATAACAATTCTATATAAAACAATCCTACTAGATATTCATAAATGTTTTTAATGATATTTTTTTTGAGAGCGAGAGTAATGGTAGTAATCTAACACTGTTGCAGAAGATAGTAATTAATTTTTTTTTTTAAAGAAAAACTTACCCAATCGTGTGCATAAACCTACATTATATTAGAAGATTAATGTTTTAAAGAATTAGAATTAGTAGGCTACGCCCCAAATAGTAGTTGGCCTTTGGTAAAAAGAGTGTTCCAAAGGTACCCGGATGGTTTACTATTTCCGGCCAGAATTTGAAGTGCGGATCGATGTACACTCTAACAGCAAATATTGCCCACAATCCATTGCACGATGGACTAGAATTCGATTAGAACGACAAACATGGATAAAAAGTTTTTAAAAAATACAAACATTTGCGAGTGTTTGAGCTCACTGTGACATCATAGTGGAGATTCCGTTCTGGCAGCTGTAAATTGCAGATCTGACTCTGGTTTGCAGTTAGTGCGTTTTGAATGAATAGAGCGAAAGACTTTCGAGACTTTGCAGATATCGACGACAAGTATTGAATTATCTCTCAGCATTCAGTGTCCATAATGGCGCTGGTTAGCAGTTTATTAAGACAACTGTTTGATTGTTTTGCTCCCTTCTTGCGAAGAAGGGATGCACCACAGCAGTGTGTGGAGCAAGAATCAGCGGCAGTAGAGAAACTTCCAGAGGAGCGTGAGGCCTTCGACGGCACTGCCAATGACAGGAAGAGACGCCGCAAGGTACCTACACTGTAAAAAAATTATTTAGAAAAAAAGTTACCTGGTTGCCTTAAAATTTTGAGTTCATTGAAATTAAAATTTGTAGTTAATACAATGAACATTTGTTTTGAGATTTGACAACATTTATTATAATATTATTAAAAGATTTTGTAAGCATATTGGGTAATTGTGTGTGTTTTATTTCTGATGACGCAGTGAAACATGCCAAATAGTGCTATTTTCATGATTTATCACATTTTGTATGTGGTTCAGATACAATAATATTTTGATTTTCTATTTATTAAACAAATTTCCTTCATTGTATCAACTCAAATTTTTAATTTCAATAAACTCAAAATTTTAGGGCAACCAGGTTACTTACTTTTTAAAGTTAAACCAACAAAAACCAACATTTTTTTTTTACAGTGTAAGAATTGCCCGCTTGGAGAGAGAGAGGAGGAAAGAGAGGTGGAGATCAGTAAGGGAGGCAGTCACAAAGAGGAAGCTGAAATAACACAGAGAGGACGTGTACATCAGAAAAAAAGAGAGGTGCACAGTCTGGAAAATTTGATGGAGGGAGGAAGTGAGCTTCAAGTGGATCCCCCCAAACTGTTGGCGGTTCCTTCATGTTCCGATGAAGTTGTTTCCCTCCAACGCTCTTCATCCCAGATGCTTCCTGTGGTGGTTCCTCCACGCCCCACTCCAGCACCTGATGAAATGTTTTCCATCCGACACTCTTCATCACAAGTACGTCATCCCAAACGGCTTCCTCCGAGCCCCACTCCTGCACATGAGGAAGTGGTTGCTCTTCAGCATCCTCCCAGCCGGAAGCCTCTGCCGTTCGCTTGTTCCCCGTTTGAGCCACTGAGCCCCACTCCTGCACATGAGGAAGTGGTTGCTCTTCAGCGTCCTCCCAGCCGGAAGCCTCTGCCGTTCGCTTGTTCCCCGTTTGAGTCAGCTCCAGAACTCATTCTGGTGGACATAGAGGATGACGAGAGCGAGTATGTGACGTTTACAGGGAAGACCTTCTGCGCCAGTGACTTAGTCAAGTCTGAGCGCCCTCAAATGCCGGAGCTTGAAAAGAAACCGAGACTAATGGTTGCTTGGATGGAGAAGGACTGCGAGGTGCAGGAGGAAGTGTGGGCAGACGAAGTGGTGGAGGTCCAGGAATTTGTGGAAGAGGAAGGTGACCCCAGTGAAATCGGAGATGCTCACGCCATACAAGGCCATTTGGATGATGCTTTTCAGATTGATGAACGTGTAGACTCTCCTGAGGGTCCCCAGAATAAGACCCAGGACAATGCGACCGTCCAGAAAATGTGCAAAAGAAAAGGGCCACTTGTTCTGTTCACCTGGGCAGCGAAGAAGGCCAAGAAAATACAGGAGAAGAAATTACTCAAGGAGAAGGAGCAACAAGAAAAAGAGTTACTGCTTGAACGCTACATAAATGAACCGAAACTGAAACACTTGTGGATAAATAAGCATAACCGCAACTACTGCTCCTCCTAGTGCAGCTCATCCCTCTTTACCTTTACCCTCTGTAAATAAAAAAGAGTGCATACTAAAAGTTGAAAGATCCATGACTCTTCCTGACTTTTAAATAAATAAATAAATCACTTTATTTTGACGATAATGATGTATATTAAAATATAGTTATTTTTGCTTAAAATAAGGTATCAACATTTTTGATACGACTGAAATGTCATAATTCTTATCACCATTTTCAATATCATTTAAAAATCTAATATAGCCTAAAATAAACTCTCAAGCTTACTGAAGACAACCACACACAATAGAACAAAAACACTAATAAAACAGACCTTCCGTATTTAATTGTAATATTGTATATTGTCTAAAGAAAGCAAAAAATTGTGGTGTGACAGGCAGCGGGGCGAGGGACCGCGAAAGCGGGCAGGTGTTGACGAGTGCCAGCTGCATGGCACACTGGTCTCGTCTCGCGGCCATGTGACGGGAGCATAAAAGAAGGAGCAAGGGCTGCGGAAGACGAGAGAGGACCAGGCCTGGATTTTACGTTATGTTTTGTTTATGTTTTATTATGTTTATGTGGGCAGTCGTCCGTGAGGGGCTGCCCGCGGTTTTACTTTCGTTTTGTTTATTTATGTTGAATTAAAGTTTTGAAAAGTTCGCCGGTTCCCGCCTCCTTCCTTCCGATCTAAGATTCGTTACAAAAATACAGATGTTTTCTTTCTTTGGTTTTCAGGTTTTTCCAGTTATGATACGACTTGAATAGTAATGACTATTATAACTCCATGTATGTACATGATGTTAATATTATGTATTTCAAAGCTACACTGTGTAACTTTTTTAGTTTATTCTTAGCTAAAAAAACGTTGTTCTTTCAAAAATATATGTGCTCATTAATGTATATTTACTTCTTTCAAGTAATAAAGTATTCTCGTAAGTTTATAATATGCCATTTAAAATACATACGGGTGAGGGGTTCGAATGCCGGTCGCCATGTTGCCCCTCCATCTTGAAAGTACATTAGCCAAAGAGGGACATACCCGTAAATTCAAGCTTCGCCTTTCGCGTTTTAACACTCGGTGGCACTCATGGTTGAGGTCGAACTGGAAGCCATGTTAATCTTGGGCTAAATCGGCCACCATAGGCGTTAAAATGAAATTGGAATTGAGTGGAACAGAAACTAATTTTCACTGGATGGCCATATACTGGGACATCGTTCAGCCTATTTTAGGGGGGCTGAAGCTACCCTAAAATGTTCCTAATCCCCACTATCACTAACCATATCATCCTTCATATCTAGACACAACAAATGATGTATATCCAGCTACCAAAAATACCCGAAAAATTGGAAGTTGGACAGAAGTACAAAGAGTCGTTGTGCTATCAATATGATGCATCGCTAGCCCAGAAATCTAGACGCACCCTAGCGGCAGCAAATTTAATCTGCCCGCGAGTGTCGTCTAGCAACTCTCAATACCCTTCTGAGCTGTATTCGCCTAACTCTTGCCGGGCCAATCACATCGTGTATAGAGTCGGTGGGCGGGGCCATAATGACGACGGCTGAGTTGCGTTTGCGTGCTTCTAGTAAACACAGAAACTGGCGACCGGCGGTCTTTCGAATCAGCTTAGACTGCGACTCTGGAAGACTTGGAGTTAAGCTTTTCTCTGAGAAAAGAACAGCACTGAAGTCATTGTTAAGAAGGGAAGATGTGTTCGGAGTTTTGCTGACCGGATACGGCGAATGTTTAATCTATCAACAAGCTCTGTTTCACCTTCATTGCTCTGGTTGGTTGTAGCACTATCCTATCGTGTGCAGAGGTAGTTTGAAAGACAACCGTTTATCCCGCCCCTCGGATTGAGCTGTCAATGGTGAGTTTCCAGACCAATCATCTTGATGTGGGTCTGGCTTGTCAGGCTAATGCATCGCACCATCTCGTTGCAACTGTGGCAGCTTTCAGAGCGTTAATTGCAGACCAGAGTGCTGCTGTAAGTGACGGCCATTGCACACATACTCCGTTTGCCGTGCATATGCAGTGTGTATTTTTTCCCGTACCCATTGTCAACGGATGACAGCGGACGCGGTCCGGCGAACCGTTCCAGGAGCGGTGCGTAAAGAGCAGTGCTGCGATCGTTTTCGCACCAGACGCATATGATGTGAATATAGTCTATAATTCTATTCCGTTTCAAAGTCATGAGGCCTTTTGCCTTGGGTAAATCAAGGAAAACAACATCATACCTGGCATTTAGCTAAATAAGAAGACATAATGGATAGCACTCGTCCTCCTTTCTTTTTGGAGGTAGAAAAACAAAGTTCTTTATGACCTGCTGGATTTCTTAAAACAAAAAAGAGATTTACAAAATAAAAGACACAATTTTTTGTCTATTGTAATGTGTGATTTTTAACATTGACTAGGCCTATAACATATGTTTAAATGTTATGCCACTTGCGTTGTGTGAGCGACTTAATATATAAATCTAAAGGCTATATAAATATAAAGGAATTGGAGTAAAGGGATTGAATAAAACGTTGTTTATATTATAATAGTGCTTTTAAACATGCCATCTATGAAAGAGTGTATACAAGAGAATTGCAATGATCACAAGCCATGTTCAATAGCCTAACAACTCTTAAATTTGACATAAAAAATAATTAATAAATGCTGTGTTTGTGGCATACAGCCGCGGATCAGTTGCGCTCTGCAAACGCTGCAAATATGAAAGCACATCAGCGCACTTCTGCATCGGCAACTTTACTTTGGTCTGAGCTCGTTATCCACCCTCCCGCCCACATACACCGATACACGCTAATGGTGAAAGAAGATCGGTAAGTGCCGTGAGTCGTGTGATACAGTCAAATTGTAAGTTGTTTTTAATGACCTGCTTTCCTTTAGCTACGTTTTCTTGAGGTAAAGGAAAGGGGATATTTTGGTTTGATATGGAAAACTATAGTCTAGCTAGAGTGAACAGGCAAAATACAAGATTTTGCAAACGCAAATTTCAAATAGCCTACCCTGGGGCTAAGCCCCCCCTGTCTTCCAATCCTAGTGAGGTCCCTGGTCATATACCTTTTCACCGCTAGATGAGGGAAAATATCACACAGTGTAGCTTTAATGAATAAAGAGAAAATTATTGAATTCATGTGTTTTATTGTATGTTTAATGAAAATAATACAAAAATATATATTCTTAGCATTCTTTCTATTGCTGCCAGGTTAGACTTGTGTTGTAATGATTTATGCCTGTACAGTGTGCGTAAAGAAGATGATGATATAATGCCTTTTAATAAATGAAGGTAAAACAATACATATAATGAATTAAATATGCAGTACATTACAGTTTTTAGTGTATTCCAAAATAGAGAAAATAGAGGACCAGGACCAGCATAATCCAGCTGCCATGCTTCAAAAACCTAACCAGCATATGTTGTTTTTTTCAACAGAGGTCTTGCCTGAGCAACTGTTGGTGCAAGCCATTGCGGTGGCTGCACTAGGAGTAGGGGCGATATACCTGTAGACCCGATTAACCGGTAGAAATTTGTCAACCGGTAGATTTTGGAATACGCTCATGTGATGTTACTGTGCTGCACGGTCACAAAAGTTTATCGTTTGCATGTGTTTTTAAGCACCGCAGTTTAAAAACAGGTGTGCTCCTAGTACAGCCACCTAGCCTGACAAGCCAGACCCACATCAAGATGTTTGGTCTGGAAACTCACCATTGACAGCTCAATCCGAGGGGCGGATAAACGGTTGTCTTTCAAACTCCCTCTCCATGGCGTGCACGCAATAGGATAGTGGTAAAACCAACCAGAGCAACGAAGGTGAAGCAGAGCTAGTTGACAGATTAAACTTTCATCGTATCCGGTCCCTTTTTAAGAATGACTTCAGTGCCGTTCTTTGTTCTTTTCTCAGAGAAAAGCTTAACTCCAAGTCTTCCAGAGTCGCGGCCAAAGCTGATTCGAAAGACCGCCATTCGCCAGCTTCTGTGTTTACTAGAAGCACGCAAGCAGAACTCGGCCCTCATTATGTTAAGCCCCGCCCACCAACTCTATACACGATGTGATTGGCCCGACCCGAGTTTTTACAGCTCAGGGGTCTCATTTATAAAACTTTGTGTATATTTCATCCTAAAAGTGTACATACGTACAAAAGCTAGATTTTGCGTACACACAAAAAAATTCTGATTTATAAAACACGAGAAGCTGCGCAAAAATCCCTTTATAAATCACAGCCAGCAACAGATTGTGCGTACGTGCTTCTCCACCCTTTCTCCTCCCCGAAACCACCAAATATGGAGCTTACAACGCCTAGTTTTACTATGCATGACCTCATCTGCATATCATTTGCATGCATATTCCCATCCACGTCACACCATGTTTAACACTGTCAAAGGTAAAAGACATTGAAAATATTAGATACAGACTATAAATGCCACATTACATTACTGAATATCATTCAATATCCTTTTTATGTTTTAGAATAAATATATCAAAATATCCATAAGAAAACATAAATAAATAGTGTTATTTTAGGCTAATTAAACGGCCATTATCAACAGTCAATAGTACAACATCCATAAACAAGAAGTAATGTAGATTTTAAACATTATTTTCATCAGGATAACCAGTTAAGCAATAGCGTTGCTTTATTCCTGAATGAATTATTGTTTTGAAAGACTCTATTTATTGAATAATTCAACAACTCACTCAACAGATGTTCCTAAGATGTTCCACTACTTATATATTGTAATGGAGTTCTTAACAAAAGTTAGCATTTAATCAAAACAGAGCCAGAATAAGACACAACCTACATCTGTCCTATGGCAGATCTTTTGGCATTTCTTCACAAATTCTACCTTCTTATTTAATGTAAATTACGAATTGAAAATACGCCCCATGGAAACGTACATTTCGCCAAAACACCCATATATCATAAAAAAGTTTTTACGCTTGCATGAGGTGGTTTCTCAGACAATTCGAAAAAGGAATATTTCACAAAACTGCAATGGAAACAGTTTTTCCCATTTACAGGTCACCTGACGTCAGTAAAGATGGCGTGGTATGTTTGGACAAAAGACGAGGCAGAGTTCTTTAACTCATAAAATACTAAACCATTACGGGAATGATAAAATAAGACCTAACTAACTAAAATATGATTAAATAAAAAATATGTATTAATATAAAAAAACCATTATACTACCCCAGGGACAAGCCCGTTTGTACCTTAACTGTGTCAAATTTGTTCCTTCTAAAAAGGCCATTTTTCTATTGAATGACACCCATTCAACACCTGATTGCAAAATACTCAAGTTTAATATCTATATATTTCTATATATCTATAGAAATATATTGTATATTTTCTGAAATCGTGATTTTTGTTTTTCTAATTGGTCAATCGCTTTTGTTTCCGTCAAACTCTGTTACCAAGGTAGAGTGAGCATGTTGACAGTCTGAGGTGTGAGAGAGGGAGAGAGTGTGTTTCTCTGTGAATGACTGTCAGTTCAGTTACAAACTGTAACTCTACCTTGGTAACATAATTGACATTGACCAATCAACACAACAAGAAATCATGATTTTCAGCTATACACGACACTTTACAGAGAATATTATATAGTTATGGACTATAACATCTTCTGATCCATGACCATGAGTTTCAAAAAAATGCAGGTTTGGTCCTCCATACATGTCGTCCGACACCCGTAAGACCTCTGTTCATCTTCGGAACACAAATTAAAATATTTTAGTTGAAATCCGATGGCTCAGAAAGGCATTCATTGACACACCGATATCATTTCCTCTCTTAAGACCCATAAAGGCACTAAAGACGTCGTTACAAAGCCCATCTCATGACAAGAAAATACAAAAATATATAAATGTGTTTAATGTAGCGACAAATTATAACGTGCATTACAGAAATAAACAATGTCTAGAACAACCACTTCTCTTTAATTTAGCCTACATTTGAAGTTAACGAAAATGAACAATAGACAGTAGTTTCTTTGTTTAATTCACAAATAACTTGCATAAAAAAATTATAATAAACTAATAATATAGCCTAGCCCTTTAAATTGTTCTGTGTCGGCCACGCATTCAGCCTTAGGAGTATCGATCTTTCGGTGACCGTGGTCAGTGAACATTCATTCATTCATTCATATAAATAAAAACTTTATTTTAGCATATAAGTCAGCAGTTTTCGTTTATTTGCATTTTGTCTTATAATTCTGAGTGACAGATGTCACATTTGATTTAGCCTATTTTTCTGTGATATTTGTTTTAGTTACGGTGTTGACAGGAGCCTAGGCTATAAGAAAAATAAATGATTGCACGGACAATTCCTATCCCTAGTGTCTCTCTTTCTGTAAGGGAAATTTAAAACATAGATTCTGGAAACAAAATCTAAATTTAGCTGGATCAGTCGGGTCGGAAATAAAATAATTTATAGCGGGTGAGCACGGAGTGAATTTTACGCGCGAGCGGAATGGTGCGGTGCGCAATAGCGGGAGCGGGACGAAAATACAGCCCCGCGCAGATTATATTTTGAAGACTATTTAAAGAAAGTGTATGAAAAAAAAAGAAACAGCGGAAAGGGCGATAATGGACTGATTCTTGAGAGGACTTCTTGAGAGAATGGTTGAGAAATAAATAGCATTTAAAAATTGGGAAATTAAAGTTCATCTTGCTTGCTCAGGGCAGGGAACTGGGAACTGTGCGAATGCACTAAACGTTTTATTTACTTCAAGCGCTTGCACTGTTGTGTTCAATAGTATCCAGGCAACACTTGAGTTACCGACCGCTACACCATCTTTAACTGGGAAATCTGATCGAGTGCCGAGGGAATGCGGATGGACCACCAGTGTGCTATGAATTCTTGGATAGGGAAGGCTGCGAAGTTGTGGGAAGGTTCCATCTGCTGTACCCTTCCTTTGCCTGAGAACCGAAGGGCGCATTTTGAAGTCGCTCATTAATTGCGGCAGCCTTCGTCGCACCAGTGACACAATCGCACTTCAAATGTGGCCTTCAGAGGGTGCAGCCTTCACATTGAGACAGCCTTCGTAGTGCCACTGTGACGTAATCGCACTTCAAATGCGGCCTTCGAAGTGCGCGTACTTCACTTTGGGACACAGCTATACTGTTATGTGTCACACTCTGTCTTCACCTGTTGTTCATCACCATCAACGCTCTCGCTGCTTTGCGCCCACACCTGTGTCTTGTCTAATTACTCAGACTACTTCTGTTGTTCGTTCTCTCTGTTCTGTGTCGGAGTATTGTGTGAGTTATGTGAGTAACGCTCTCTCTTTTTGTCAGCCGTATATCTTACCTGTGTCTTGTCTTGTGAAGCAGCATTCGCCCTGTTGTCTCCCGTTGAGACGTTGTTGCCTCACCTGTAGAGTTCTCTGCTCAGCTGCCGTCTTCAGGGGCCTCTCTCTCTGAGAGCATTTTCTGTTCGTCGTTAACTCTCGTGGCAAAGTATCCACGGAGGAGCTGTCTTCCTGAGAGCACCTTTTTGAGTTTCAGCTCTGAGCTTTCTGTCTATACTGTAGACTGTTTTGTTGGACATTAAAGACTTTGCATTGTATCACCTTTGCTTTTGGATCCTTTTGTTTCACTTTCACTATGGATCCAGCGAAGGGGGAATCATTTTTTTCTGTGGTAGAGATTCAAGGAGTGATGCTGGGTCATCATGAGGAGGAGTTATCTGCTGCCAGAGATGCGGTGGAACGTTTGGCCGCGCAGGTTAATGATCTGTCCGTTCGCCTCCTTCATGCGCACCAAGAATCTCCTGTTGTTCAGCATCCTCCATCTCTTCCTGAACCTCGTGTGAACAATCCTCCATGTTATGCAGGTGAGCCGACTGAGTGTAGAGCCTTTTTGACTCAGTGGCCCTCATTTATCAAAAGTGCGTACACCAAATTTCCAGCGTACACCTTGCGTACACCCAAACCCACGGTGACTTTGAGATTTGTCAATATGGACGTTGGCGTACGGCACGCTCAAATCCTACGCCAGCTCAGGAGGTGGTGTACGCACGTTTAAGATACGTTAAAACGCACTGATAAGATATGCTATATGACCCACTGTTAAAAACCACAACAACAACATTCAGTGTTTATTTTCATGCAACATGAACGTCAATGTTTAATTTGTGTGACTTTACCAAAACGTTTGCTTTGTAGGCATATGTATTCCTCCAGTCGCGAGCCTGTGCGCTTTATCTGATGTTTATGCGGTGATGTCACAATCACATTGCATTGTGGTATATGAAGCTGCCCGAAGTGTACATATGAAGTAGACTCGCTCCCTCTGTCAAAATCAAGGGAGCAAGGGTCTCTCCATATAAACTTCCCTTGTCCACCTCACAAAGTGGGTTGCACTTCAAAATGGTGGTGGAGTGGAGGGGAAGTGCTTATGGAAGTTTGCAAGTGCGTGTCTTAAAGTGGAGTGGAACGCAGCATATTTGTTAAACTGATCCCCGTTCACACGGATCGCTCAAAAAAGTGCTAAACGGGCTGTATTATGCATGCCAGGCGAGTGGTCGGCGCTGAAACTTTGTCAAGAAAAACCCACCAGACCTGAAATACACATATTTACATTTATGCATTTAGCAGACGCTTTTATCCAAAGCAACTTACAGCTCAGGAGTACAAGAAGCAATCCATCAAGAAGAGGCAAAGAAACACAAAAAGTGCCCCAAATAACAAGATTTGTATACTGCTCAGAGTAGCAAAAAACAGAAAAGGGAAGAAGAAAAGAGAAATAGAGGAGGAAGAGGGGTTTTTTTATATGTAAGATTAAGTGCTCATGGAAGAGATTCGATTTTACCTGTCTTTTGAATGAAGCGAGTGATTCTGTCGTGCGTATGTAGGAGGACGGAAGATCGTTCCACCAACCAGGAACAATGAAAGAAAAAGTTCTGGAGAGGGATTTCATGCCTCTCTGTGATGGTACCACAAGCCTTCGCTCATTAGCGGAGCGAAGGCTTCTGCTGGGGGTGTAGACTCGTAGGAGTGAGTCGAAGTATGCAGGTGCAGAGCTTGTGGAAGATCCATAAGCAAGAGTCAGAGCTTTGAATTTGATCCGGGCAGCGAGTGGTAGCCAATGCAGAGAGATGAATAGAGGTGTGACATGAGCCATTTTGGGCTCATTAAATACAACCCAGATAGCAAGCATGTTTGGGCCACATGTGGGTTTTATATGGCACATATGGCCCAGATATGGCATGGCTGAACAGATGTGGGCCAGAATTTGACCATATTTGTTTTGCCATGACTTTAAAATCGGTGGTAAATGTTCTCTTGGTTCACAACTCATTTTGAGGGATATGGCCCAGATAACAATGTACACATAAGGGCCATATGTGTTTGAGCTATGGCACAAAGTGAGAAAGGCTGACTTGTGGTAAACCTTTGGATTATATATGGAAAAACACAGGACACCTGAAATCAAGTGCAGCTAACATCCGATGTTTCACACCTCAGGTGGTTGCATCTCATTTGTGGAATGAATCTGACTGATACGGCACCATTTTCTCATCTGCTCTCATGAGTTTTTGGTCACGCATATCTTCAGGTAAGTGAGGTTTTGGCATTTCAAAGTCTTTTTAAGGTTATTTTGTGCAGCATTATGCATTTGTTTGAGAAGGGTGTCGAATTAGCCTCAGTTGAGTGTATTTACTATTTCAATCCCATGTGTAATGCAGCACACAGTCACCAAACGAGTCATGGATTGATGATTTAAAACTCTGGACTAGTTTTCTTGTATGTGTCCCTTTTTAACGCGCCTCAACTATCGTACAGTCTGACATTTATGACAGTTTTGATTTTACAGTGTGACATGGCTTACAGATTATGTTTGTACAGCCTCACATGGAACAATCGTGAAGGACTATAATAAATCTGACAGTGTGCACCCGGGTTAATTTTTGTTGTGGCCGGAACAAAGTTAGTTAGGGTTTTTTTAGCGCAAAAAATAAATTAATAAATTCAAATCTTAACCTGGCTAATGATAAATTACAATGATTAAAAAAAAGTGACAACAATTATGACAGAATTATATATTTGGTTGAACTATCCCTTTAGTTTAAGATTTATTTTAATCATAATTATGCAGACCTAGCTTCCAGGTTGTATTGCTGTGAACATTATTTAAATGTAACTTTTTATTGCAGGTGCAGTCGGTTGAAACAACAGGAGTCCCAGCAACACTTCCAACACTGTTTAGTGTCACAATTCACCAGTGTGAGTGCCCGTGCTCACCACCAGAGGGCACACCAATCCGGACTGTCGCTCTATCATAAACTACATTACCCAATATCCTTTGCCCGGACTCATTAGCACTCACTGTTTACACCTGTGTCTTATTATTCTGCTTTCCGCCTGGTTATCTCTGTTATTTACTGTGAAGTCTTGTTTTGTGTGCACTGCGTTTCTGATCATTTTCCCCAGTTTCATGTCTCTTGGCTTGTTGGATTTCTTGCCTGTTTCCCGGATTACCCGTTTGCCTGTCTCTCCTGTCTTGTTTGCCTTTTTGGACTGTTTGCTTGTGTATGACCTTTTGCCTGCTTTTGACTACGATAGTGGATTACCCTCTTAATAAATACTGCATTTGGATCTCCTACATTCTGTCTCAGAGCGGTTCTTTACAATTAGAGACTTTTTTTCTCTTGTGAAGTTGTTGTTTGTTATCTTTAGCAAGTTACTGTGATTCCCCCTCCCTTCTACTTCAACTCTCATTGCTAGTTTAGCATAATACACACTTGAAATTTGGTGTCACACTTTGAATGTTATTTACATTAATATAAATGGTTTCTGATTAACTGTAAATATTTGTCAAAAGTAAATTATTGAATTTATTTTTTTGTTGAGTGTCTTATTTATCATGGAGTTAATAAGACTTTTACATAATGCTCAAAGTTGCATGTGGGCCACATAAGGGCCATTACATTTTAACAAAACTCAGCCATACTAAAATTCCATATAAGGGCCACATACAATTGTATAGTTTGGCTCACGTTTGGTGGAGTTATGGCACTGCTTTGGCTGTGCTGTGGTAAAGAAGAAGTGGGCCAGATCTGGGCCGGCAAACACAATCTTATCTGGGCCACATCTAAGCTGTTTATCAGGGCCAGATCTGGGCCAAAGGAAATTTGCTGACTGGGTATTTTATCAAGCCAGAACACATCTATTTTACTGTAGCGTCCCATTGCCAAATCCTGGCTCCCCACCAAAACTAAGCTGGTTCTAGCCTGGATGTAATGTGAACCTGAGTCTTTTTTTCAAAAACTCAATTGTTATTAGAGGATGCCTTGGGTAGTTAACTCTTAGTTGTTTACTCACAGGCCTGTATTGCAGTTACATGAAAGTGAGACCTTTTTGGAAAAAACTCAATTGTTATTGAAAGATTATTTAGTGAGGCCAGTAGGGTGTTTTCACAATAGCAGAATATTTGGGAGAGAGTAGCTATAGTTTGAGTACACTGTAATGCAATTCAGGTGGTAGCTCATTCTGAGGGGCATTTTGAGCCCCTCAGAATTTGCTGCCTCTCCATATGGACCATTTTATCAAGCCAGAACACATCTGTTCTACTGTAGCGTTCCATGGCCAAAGCTTGGCTCCCCACCAAAACTAGGCTGGTTCTAGCCTGGATGTAATGTGAACTGAAGAAGTTTTTTTCAAAAATGGAATTGTTATTAGAGGATGTTTTGGGAAATCAACTCTTAGTGTCACATGCCTGTCCTGTCTTGTGTGCACATGTGGGTTTTGTCAGTATGGTCTTTGTGCTTCTGTCATTGTCTGATCCCTCCCCCCTTGTTATCTGATTAGTGTTTCATTTCTCCCACCTGTTCCCTCTTAATTTCTTCCCTGTATAAGCTCCTTGTGTTTGTCAGTCTTTGTGGAATCCTTGTTATGTCTACATATCCTGTTTCCCCTGTGTTGGTGTGTTTTGAGTTTATGTTTTTGGAACCAGTTGTTTAGCCCCCTCGTGGGTTTTGTTTTGTGTTGTTTATTTTATGTTTAATAAATTCACATTTCTCTGCAACAGAGTTCTCACCTTAGTTTTTTTTAGTGTTACGTGACAGATGCATTTAACATTAACGTTTACATTTATATTTAATCATTTAGCAGACGCTTTTATCCAAAGCGACTTACAAAAAAGGGGATTGCAATAGAAGCAACGAAACAGACAAGGCCAACAACCTGTAAGAGCTGTAAGAAATCTCAATTAATTAGCACAGTACACAATTTTTTTTATTTTTTATTTTTATAGACATCTACAACAAAAACTCACGTACGCAAAATACAAAACACTGGATTTTGATAGCTATGATAACATAACATTTATTCACCTATGTATCTGCTTATTAATTTACATATTTGCATATTTATAAATTTATTGACTTATTCATTCATGAATTTATTTATTTTTAATTTATGCAGGTTTGGTCCTCCATACATGTCGTCCGACATCCGTAAGACCTTCGTTCATCTTCAGACACAAATGAAGATATTTTTGTTGAAATCCGATGGCTCAGAAAGGCTTTCATTGACACCAATGTCATTTCCTCTCTCAAGACTCATAAAGGCACTAAAGATGTCATTACAAAGCCCATCTCATTACAGCGGATCTACAATCATTTATGAAGCGGCGAGACTAGTTTTTGTGCGCAAAAAACCCCCTAAATAACGATTTCTGTAGTGATGGGCCGATTTCAAAACAGCTTCCCGAAGCTTCAAATCGTTATGAATCAGTGTATCGATTCATGATTCAGATCGCCAAAGTCACGTGATTTCAGCAGTTTGGCGGTTTGACACGCGATCTGAAACGTGAATCGATACACTGATTCATTATGCTTCGAAGCTTTGGGAAGCTCTTTTGAAATTATATATATATATATATATATATATATATATATATATACACACAGTGGTGGTCAAAATTGTTGGTACCCCTGGTAAATATGATCAAATATGGCTGTAAAAAATAAATCTGCATTGTTTGTCCTTTTGATCTTTTATTAAAAAAAAATCACAAAAATCTAACCTTTCATTGAAGCAAAAGAATTGAAAATGGGGGTACATCACATTGTGAAATTAACGCTTTTCTCCAAAACACTTTGGCCACAATTGTTGGTACCCTTCTATGAAATACTTTTGAAACCTCCTTTTCCGAAGATAACAGCTTTTGTTCAATCAATCAATCAATCAACTTTATTTATATAGCGCTTTTACAATCACGATTGTGTCAAAGCAGCTTCACAGTGTCAAACAGGATAATATTGCGACAAAATTAGATTTGGCTGTACAGTCGTACTGGAGAAAACAGTAATGTTATCAGCTTAGTTTAATTTATCATATAGCAACAATGTTGGCAGATCAGTATTTAAGTTTATAGAATTAAATAAGACCTAATTCATACATTTTATTTGTATAATAAGTTGAATAACTTTAATCATATTTTTAGTGTCCCCAACTGAGCAAGCCAAGCCAAAGGCGACAGTGGCAAGGAACCAAAACTCCATCAGGGCATGATAGAGAAAAATAAACCTTGGGAGAAACCAGACTCAGTCGGGGTGCCAGTTCTCCTCTGGCCTATTAACACACCGTGTAAGATTATTATTCTGGCAACCTTACAGGTCAGAAATCATATTAGATCGGAATATTCAAAATTTCAGGGTATAACGGAAGGGACAGATTTATTTGGAAATAAATGATGGGATGGAGCGTCGATTACACAAGAGTATGAATACATGAAAGATCGGAATTATTGCGCCGAAGACGGGTTTTGAGCATGTCGTGCCAGTGAGGCAAATTCGGAGGAGACACCATTTGACACGGCTCAGCAGACACTCCAGGATGAGCTGGTCATGTCCAGGCAGGTCCACCATCCGATCCGGACAGGGCCCAGATCCGGGATAAACCTCGGGATAAACAGAGAGACAACATTAGCGTAGATGCCACTCTTTTTATGATGTAACGAGTACATCAGGTGTTATGGGAAGTGTTCCCGGTTCCGGCTGACCTAGTTAATGCAGCCTAACAATCAGTCAATTGAATTGAATTATAAAAAGTTAAAAATGTTCTGTGTGTATGCCGTAGTAAAGAGATGTGTTTTTAGTCTAGATTTAAACTGACAGAGTGTGTCTGCTTCCCGAACAATGCTAGGAAGACTATTCCACAGTTTAGGAGCTAAATAGGAAAAGGATCGACCGCCTGCAGTTGATTTAGATATTCTAGGTATTATCAACTGGCCAGAGTTTTGAGACCGCAATAGACGTGATGGAGTATAATGCGTTAAGAGCTCGCTTAAGTACCGGGGAGCTAAACTATTTAGTGCTTTGTAAGTAATAAGCAAGATTTTAAAATGTATGCGATGTTTAATAGGGAGCCAGTGCAATGTTGACAGAACTGGACTAATATGATCATACTTCCTGGTTCTAGTAAGAACTCTAGCTGCTGCATTTTGGACTAGCTGGAGTTTGTTTATTAAGCGAGCAGGGCAACCACCCAGTAGAGCATTACAATAATCTAGCCTTGAGCTCATGAACGCATGTACTAACTGTTCAGCATTTTGCATTGAAAGCATGTGCCGTAATTTAGATATATTTTTAAGATGATAAAATGCGGTTTTACAGATGCTAGAAACGTGGCTTTCAAATGAAAGATTGGTATCAAAGAGCACACCCAGGTTCCTCACTGACGACGAGGGCTTGACAGAGCAGTCATCAAGTGTTAGACAGTATTCTGTCTAATGTTCTCCTTCTATAATGCCTGATGAGTTTTAAGAACACCTGACGAGATCAGAGACCATTCCTCCATACTGAATGCCAGCAGCCATATCAACCTGTTGCCCAAGACTGGTTTCCCACTAAAGCTAAGCAGGGCTGAGCCTGGTCAGTACCTGGATGGGAGACCAACTGGGAAAACCAGGCAGTTGCTGGTAGAGGTGTTAGTGAGGCCAGCAGGGGGTGCTCACCCTGTGGTCTGTGTGGGTCCTAACACCCCAGTATAGTGATGGGGACACTATACTGTCAAAGAGCACCGTCTTTCGGATGAGACGTTAAACAGAGGTCCCGACTCTCTGTGGTCGTTAAAATCCCAGGATATCCTTCGATAAAGAGTAGGGGTGTAACCCCGGCATCCTGGCCAAATTTGCCCATTGGCCCCTGTCCATCATGGCCTCCTAATCTTCCCCCTCTCCTGATTGGCTTCATCACTCGGTCTCCTCTCCACCAATCAGCTGGTGTGTGGTGAGCGTTCTGGCGCAATATGGCTGCCGTCGCATCATCCAGGTGGATGCTGCACATTGGTGGTGGTTGAGGAGATTCCCCCTTCTATGTAAAGCGCTATATAAATGTAACGAATTAGGAATCTCCCCAGATCCAATGCTGGTGCTTCTTCTCTTCAGTTCAGCCACACATCTTCTATAGGGTTCAGGTCAGGGAACTTGAATGGTCATGGGAGAAGCTTCATTTTGTGCTCAGTGACACATGTGTGTGTGTTGATTTTGATGTTTGTTTTGGATTGTTGTCCTAACGGGAGATCCAAACACGGCCCATTATAAGATTTGTAGCAGAATCCATCAGGTTTTGATTTTTTATCTTTCGGTATTTGCTAGAATACATGATACCATGTATCTGAACAAGATGTCCAGGACCTCCAGCAACAAAAAAAAAAGGCCCACAACATTAAAGATCCAGGGGTATTTTTAGCCGTGGGCATGAGGCACTTTTTATCCCTAAAAGCTATTTTATAGTTTCATCTGACCACAGGATCTGGTCCCTTTTGACTTTCCAGTCGTGTCTGACAACTGAATATGCTGGAGTTTGTTTATGGGTGAGCAAGGAGGATTTCTCTTAAATCCCTCTCAAACAACATGTGGTGATGTAGGGATTGTTGTATTTTTTTTTCTTTCTGACCCCAAGACTCAACTAATCTCTGCGGTTCTCCATCTGTGATCCTTGGAGAGTCTTTGTGCACTCAATCGTTCCTCCTCGCCGTGCATTAGGACAATATACACACACGTGTATTTTGTAACACTTTTAGTTGAATTGAGCTTCTTAATTATTGCCCTGATGGTGGAAATGGGGATTTTCAATGCTTTAGCTATTTTCCTACAGTCTCTTTCTATTTTGTGAAGCTCAAAAATCTTTTGCTGCACATCAGAACTATATTCTTTGGTTTCACTCATTGTGATAAATGATTAAGGGAATTTGGCTTTTATGTCTCCTTATATTTATACTCCTGTGAAACAAGACATCATAGCTGGACACTTTCATGTTCCTTGTCACCCTGGTGTGCTAAAAATATATATATATATATATATATATATATATATATATATATATATATATATATATATATATATATATATATATATATATTAATGTAAATATACTTTTTTACTCATTTAAAATTCTAGGGGTACCAACATTTGTGGCCAACGTGCTTTAGAGAAAATTATTTATTTCATAAATTGATTTACCCCCCATTTTCAATTATTTTACTTAAATGAAAGGTTGGATATTTGTGATTTTTTAAAATAAAAGATCAAAGGGATAAACATTGCTGATTATTTTTTTACAGCCATATTAACCAGGGGTATATATATACACTTTCTCCCTGAAAATCACTGGAAGTACGACCAGAGCTGTACAGAAATCCATATCTGTACGACACTGAGAAGGTGTTAGGGATGTAACAGTTTAAATAACAAAAGTTGTTTGTATCATAGTTTTAGAGTCACGATAAATAATTGTAGAGCCACAGTAGTGAGATGGGCTTTGTAACGACGTCTTTAGTACCTTTATGGGTCTTCCGAAGATGAACTTACGGGTGTCGGACGACATGTATGGAGGACCAAACCTGCATTTTTTTTAAACTCATGGTCATGGATAAGAAGATGTTATAGTCCATAACTACATAATATTCTCTGTAAAGTGTCGTGTAGAGCTGAAAATCATGATTTCTTGTTGTGTTGATTGGTCAATGTCAGTTATGTTACCAAGGTAGAGTTACAGTTTGTAACTGAACTGACAGTCATTCACAGAGAAACACACTCTCTCCCTCTCTCACACCTCAGACTGTCAACATGCTCACTCTACCTTGGTAACAGAGTTTGACGGAAACAAAAGCGACTGACTAATTAGAAAAACAAAAATCACGATTTCAGAAAATATACAATATATTTCTATAGATATATAGAAATATATAGATATTAAACTTGAGTATTTTGCAATCAGTTGTTGAATGGGTGTCATTCAATAGAAAAATGGCCTTTTTAGAAGGAACAAATTTGACACAGTTAAGGTACAAACGGGCTTGTCCCAATAATGTTTTTTTTTCATTTTTTATATTAATACATATTTTTTATTTAATCATATTTTAGTTAGTTAGGTCTTATTTTATCATTCCCGTAATGGTTTAGTATTTTATGAGTTAAAGAACTCTGCCTCGTCTTTTGTCCAAACATACCACGCCATCTTTACTGACGTCAGGTGACCTGTAAATGGGAAAAACTGTTTCCATTGCAGTTTTGTGAAATATTCCTTTTTCGAATTGTCTGAGAAACCACCTCATGCAAGCGTAAAAACTTTTTTATTATATATGGGTGTTTTGGCAAAATGTACGTTTCCATGGGGCGTATTTTCAATTCGTAATTTACATTAAATAAGAAGGTAGCATTTGTGAAGAAATGCCAAAAGATCTGCCATAGGACAGATGTAGGTTGTGTCTTATTCTGGCACTGATTGGATTAAATGCTAACTTTTGTTAAGAACTCCATTACAATATATAAGTAGTGGAACATCTTAGGAACATCTGTTGAGTGAGTTGTTGAATTATTCAATAAATAGAGTCTTTCAAAACAATAATTCATTCAGGAATAAAGCAACGCTATTGTGTATTGCTCTGAGATGCTCAACTGGTTATCCTGATGAAAATAATGATTAAAATCTACATTAATTCTTGTTTATGGATGTTGTACTATTGACTGTTGATAATGACCGTTTAATGACAGGAGTGTGTGTGTGTGTGGGCATATTTTTGTGACATATGAGGACACAAATGTGTATAATGACATGGGTATGACACAGGTATTACAGGAGAGGGTGAAATATGAGGACATTGGCCATATCCCCACTTTTCAAAATGCTTACAAATCATACAGGATGAGTTTTTTTGAGAAAGTAAAAATGCAGAATGTTTCCTGTGATGGGTAGGTTTAGGGGCAGGGGCAGTGTAGGAGGATAGAAAATACGGTTTGTACAGTATAAAAACCATTACGCCTATGGAATGTCCCCATATGTCACAAAAACAAACTGTGTATGTGTGTGTGCGTGCGTGCGCGTGTGTGTGTGTGTGTGTGTGTGTGTGTGGTCATTTTTTAATTGAATTACAGTTACTTCTGATGTAACTTAGTACACTATAGACTAGGATATAACAATTCTATATAAAACAATCCTAGTAGATATTCATAAATATTTTTAATGATATTATTTTTTGAGAGCGAGAGTAATGGTAGTAATCTAACACTGTTGCAGAAGCTAGTAATTTTTTTTTTTTTTAAAGAAAAACTTACCCAATAGTGTGCATAAACCTACATTATATTAGAAGATTAATGTTTTAAAGAATTAGAATTAGTAGGCTACGCCCCATATAGTAGTTGGCCTTTGGTAAAAAGAGTGTTCCAAAGGTACCCGGATGGTTTACTATTTCCGGCCACAATTTGAAGTGCGGATCGATGTACACTCTAACAGCAAATATTGCCCACAATCCATTGCACGTTGGACTAGAATTCGATTAGAACGACAAACATGGATAAAAAGTTTTAAAAAAATACAAACATTTGCGAGTGTTTGAGCTCACTGTGACATCATAGTGGAGATTCCGTTCTGGCAGCTGTAAATTGCAGATCTGACTCTGGTTTGCAGTTAGTGCGTTTTGAATGAATAGAGCGAAAGACTTTCGAGACTTTGCAGATATCGACAAGTATTGAATTATCTCTCAGCATTCAGTGTCCATAATGGCGCTGGTTAGCAGTTTATTAAGACAACTGTTTGATTGTTTTGCTCCCTTCTTGCGAAGAAGGGATGCACCACAGCAGTGTGTGGAGCAAGAATCAGCGGCAGTAGAGAAACTTCCAGAGGAGCGTGAGGCCTTCGACGGCACTGCCAATGACAGGAAGAGACGCCGCAAGGTACCTACACTGTAAAAAATTATTTAGAAAAAAAGTTACCTGGTTGCCTTAAAATTTTGAGTTCATTGAAATTAAATTTTTTAGTTAATACAATGAACATTTGTTTTGAGATTCGACAACATTTATTATAATATTATTAAAAGATTTTGTAAGCATATTGGGTAATTGTGTGTGTTTTATTTCTGATGACGCAGTGAAACATGCCAAATAGTGCTATTTTCATGATTTATCACATTTTGTATGTGGTTCAGATACAATAATATTTAGATTTTCTATTTATTAAACAAATTTCCTTCATTGTATCAACTCAAATTTTTAATTTCAATAAACTCAAAATTTTAGGGCAACCAGGTTACTTACTTTTTAAAGTTAAACCAACAAAAACCAACATTTTTTTTTTTTACAGTGTAAGAATTGCCCGCTTGGAGAGAGAGAGGAGGAAAGAGAGGTGGAGATCAGTAAGGGAGGCAGTCACAAAGAGGAAGCTGAAATAACACAGAGAGGACGTGTACATCAGAAAAAAAGAGAGGTGCACAGTCTGGAAAAGTTGATGGAGGGAGGAAGTGAGCTTCAAGTGGATCCCCCCAAACTGTTGGCGGTTCCTTCATGTTCTGATGAAGTTGTTTCCCTCCAACGCTCTTCATGCCAGATGCTTCCTGTGGTGGTTCCTCCACGCCCCACTCCTGCACCTGATGAAATGTTTTCCATCCGACACTCTTTATCACAAGTACGTCATCCCAAACGGCTTCCTCCGAGCCCTACTCCTGCACATGATGAAGTGGTTGATTTTCAGCATCCTCCCAGCCGGAAGCCTCTGCCGTTCGCTTGTTTCCCGTTTGAGCCACTGAGCCCCACTCCTGCACCTGATGAAGTGGTTGCTTTTCAGCGTCCTCCCAGCCGGAAGCCTCTGCCGTTCACTTGTTCCCCGTTTGAGTCAGCTCCAGAACTCATTCTGGTGGACATAGAGGATGATGAGAGCGAGTATGTGACGTTTACGGGGAAGACCTTCTGCGCCATCGACTTAGTCAAGTCTGAGCGCCCTCAAATGCCGGAGCTTGAAAAGAAACCGAGACTAATGGTTGCTTGGATGGAGAAGGACTGCGAGGTGCAGGAGGAAGTGTGGGCAGACGAAGTGGTGGAGGTCCAGGAATTTGTGGAAGAGGAAGGTGACCCCAGTGAAATGGGAGATGCAAACGCCATGCAAGGCCATTTGGATGATGCTTTTCAGATTAATGAACGTGTAGACTCTCCTGAGGGTCCCCAGAATGAGACCCAGGACAATGCGACCGTCCAGAAAATGTGCAAAAGAAAAGGGCCACTTGTTCTGTTCACCTGGGCAGCGAGGAAGGCCAAGAAAATACAGGAGAAGAAATTACTCAAGGAAAAGGAGCGACAAGAAAAAGAGTTGCTGCTTGAACGCTACATAAATGAACCGAAACTGAAACACTTGTGGATAAATAAGCATAACCGCAACTACTGCTCCTCCTAGTGCAGCTCATCCCTCTTCACCTTTACCCTCTGTAAATAAAAGAGTGCATACTATAAGTTGAACGATCCATGACTCTTCCTGACTTTTAAATAAATAAAAAAATCACTTTATTTTAACGATGATGTATATTAAAATATAGTTATTTTTGCTTAAAATAAGGTATCAACATTTTTGATACAACTGAAATTTCATAATTCTTATCAGCATTTTCAATATCATTTAAAAATCTAATATAGCCTAAAATAAACTCTCAAGCTTACTGAAGACAACCACACACAATAGAACAAAAACACTAATAAAACAGACCTTCCATATTTAATTGTAATATTGTATATTGTCTAAAGAAATTAGAAAATACAGATGTTTTCTTTCTTTGGTTTTCAGGTTTTTCCAGTTATGATACGACTTGAATAGCAATGACTATTATAACTCCATGTATGTACATGATGTTAATATTATGTATTTAAAAGCTACACTGTGTAACTTTTTTAGTTTATTCTTAGCTAAAAAACGTAGTTCTTTCAAAAATATATGTGCTCATTAATGTATATTTACTTCTTTCAAGTAATAAAGTATTCTCGTAAGTTTATAATATGCCATTTAAAATACATACGGGTGAGGGGTTCGAATGCCGGTCGCCATGTTGCCCCTCCATCTTTAAAGTACATTAGCCAAAGAGGGACATACCCGTAAATTCAAGCTTCGCCTTTCGACACTCGGTGGCACTCATGGTTGAGGTCAAACTGGGAGCCATGTTAATCTTGGGCTAAATCGGCCACCATAGGAGTTAAAATGAAATTGGAATTGAGTGGAAAAGAAACTAATATTCACTGGATGGCCATATACTGGGACGTCGTTCGGCCTATTTTAGGGGGGCTGAAGCTACCCTAAAATGTTCCTAATCCCCACTATCACTAACCATATCATCATTCATATTTAGACACAACAAATGATGTATATCCAGCTACCAAAAATACCCGAAAAATTGGAAGTTGGACAGAAGTACAAAGAGTCGTTGTGCTATCAATATGATGCATCGCTAGCCCAGAAATCTAGACGCACCCTAGCGGCAGCAAATTTAATCTGCCCGCGAGTGTCGTCTAGCAACTCTCAATACCCTTCTGAGCTGTATTCGCCTAACTCTTGCCGGGCCAATCACATTGTGTATAGAGTCGGTGGGCGGGGCCATAATGACGACGGCTGAGTTGCGTTTGCGTGCTTCTAGTAAACACAGAAACTAGTGACCGGTGGTCTTTCGAATCAGCTTAGACCGCGACTCTTGAAGACTTGGAGTTAAGCTTTTCTCTGAGAAAAAAACAGCACTGAAGTAGAGGTCTTCACGGGTCCAAAAATTCGCACCCGAACCCGAAGAGACCCGCAATGTTCAACACAGATCCGACCCGGACCCGTCTATTATTTCAAAAACTGGACCCGGACCCGTGCAGATCCGAAAAATGCCAAAAATATATTACCCGGAACCGACATGGACCCGTCTATTATTTGATAGCTGGAACCGAACCCGCCGGGAAGACACAGACGCGACTGGACCCGATTGTCTCATATTACACAATATAGCCTAACGTTACTGCTGGTAACAAGTTAATGAACAAGCTGCGAAAAATAACTTTGTCTCAGTCAGCCTACCTAACGATATAGCCGTTGTCTCCCTTGTACCTTGATTGTGATGTATTACAATATTCCTCATTAATTGTTCCAACTCCAAGCATGCTTAATTCACTCATTTCAGCTGTAAAAGTCAATTTTATTTCACAGTGACGGATTTATGAGTTAATTCGCATAATAACTTTTACTGTTTGCCCTTTTGAACTAATAACTATTGCTCGTTTAGTGCCATATGGCCGCTTGCGTTACCATTATTTATTTGCCATAATCTCTCTGAGTCTGACTAGCAGAACTTTAAGATTAAACAAGACGGTTCATTCATATTATTTTTAAAGTCATTACAGTCACTGCGGTCTGCGGAAGCTCGGGTTGCCATAGAAACATGACACGCGCTTGAGACTGCACTCGCGCGTCAGCTGGAGCAACCTGAAATATGAGCCTTTTTTTACGCAATTTGAGCATCACAGAAAACATTTATGTGACAGTTCACCTGAGGTCTTGTTGCTGATTTGAAATATATTCTTGAGTACATTATTACCGCGCGCATGCATTAAATCTGCCCGCTTTCTAAAAGGCTGAGAGAGCGCGCGCGCGAGA
This sequence comes from Pseudorasbora parva, assembly GCF_024679245.1. Taxonomy (NCBI): domain Eukaryota; kingdom Metazoa; phylum Chordata; class Actinopteri; order Cypriniformes; family Gobionidae; genus Pseudorasbora; species Pseudorasbora parva. The sequence continues at coordinate 7,597,273 of NC_090184.1, forward strand.
GAGAGAGAGAGAGAGAGAGCGCGCGCGCGAGAGAGCGCTTGTGTTTTTGTTGTTGTTGTGTATTTCTAAACCTCATTTCCCGGCTCACACTTTTCTTATCCTAATTTAGCAATTTGTAAGTTACACAAAACACACAAGCCGCGCTGACTCTCACGGCCAGGTGTTCTCCGAGTCCGATTCACGTATTACATAGGCTACAACATTAACAGACCCGGGAACCGAAGTAATAGATTAGGACCCGACCCGGACCCGGCTGACCATTTAAAAAATAGACCCGAACCCGTACGGGTCCCGGGTCGGATCCCGGGTCCACGGGTCTCGGGTGCCCCGTGAAGACCTCTACACTGAAGTCATTCTTAAAAAGAGAAGATGTGTTCAGAGTTTTGCCGACCGGATACGGCGAATGTTTAATCTATCAACAAGCTCTGTTTCACCTTCGTTGCTCTGGTTGGTTGAAGCGCTATCCTATCGCGTGCAGAGGGAGTTTGAAAGACAACCGTTTATCCCGCCCCTCGGATTGAGCTGTCAATGGTGAGTTTCCAGACCAAACATCTTGATGTGGGTCTGGCTTGTCAGGCGAATGCATCGCACCATCTCGTTGCAACTGTGGCAGCTTTCAGAGCATTAATTGCAGACCAGAGTGCTGCTGTAAGTGACGGCCATTGCACACATACTCCGTTTGCCGTGCATATGCGGTGTGTATTTTTTCCCGTACCCATTGTCAACAGATGACAGCGGACGCGGTCCGGCGAACCGTTCCAGGAGCAGTGCGTAAAGAGCAGTGCTGCGATCGTTTTCGCGCCAGACGCATATGATGTGAATATAGTCGATAATTCTATTCCGTTTCAAAGTCATGAGGCCTTTTGCCTTGGGCAAATCAAGGAAAACAACATCATACCTGGCATTTAGCTAAATAAGAAGACATAATGGATAGCACTCGTCCTCCTTTCTTTTTGGAGGTAGAAAAACAAAGTTCTTTATGACCTGCTGGATTTCTTAAAACAAAAAAGAGATTTACGAAATAAAAGACACAATTTTGGTCGACTTCCGGAAGGCAAATGGAGTAGACGTGTTTGCGTACATCTCCCGCTTACTGTTTCGCTTGAGCCACTTTAAAAGCCTATTTCGGCTTTAAACTGACCACACGGACTAAATTGATAATCTTCTGTTAACATGACCTCCAAATCGAGTAAACAAAGCAAAAAAGAAACCAGATCGGACATTGCTGACAGCGATTCCTGCGAGCTCAATATGGCGGGGATTGCTAAACTACTGGATGAACATCGTCAGGCCCTCTCGTCCGAATTTAAGTCGACTATATCGTCACTCGAGGCCAAGATCGACTGCCTTCAAACTGCAGTATCTGACCATTCCTACAAGACTGCCTCCCTTGAGACAAATGCCAATGCTCTGGATCAACGCATGCTTGCGCTGGAAGCTACTTGTACCGCTCTGTCTGACAGCAACGCTAAACTACTAGCTAAAGTTTCGGATCTTGAATCTCGCAGCCGCCGCAATAACATTCGCATTGTTGGCCTACCGGAATCGATTGAGGGTCCCCGTCCTTCTGCCTTTTTCTCTCAGCTCTTAGTTGATGTTTTGGGAGAGGATGTTTTGTCTTCTCCACCAGAGATTGATCGGGCCCATAGGGCTCTCGTCAGCAAACCCGCGGCCGGAGAGAGGCCGCGTGCTGTCATCATCCGGCTTCATCGCTATCAGCAAAAAGAGCGGATAATCCGCGAGGCTCAAGTTAAAAGAGGCAAGTTGCTGTTTCAAGGCAGCCCGATCGCCATATATGAAGACTATGCACCTGAAGTGATGGCACAACGGTCTAAATATCGGCGGGTGATGACAGATCTGTACAACCTGGGATTTAGACCAACCCTACTATTCCCTGCGAGGCTATCCATCAGGACCAGAGATGGGAGCAAAAGATCGTTCTCATCGGTGAATGAGGCTGAAGAGTACGTGACATCTGTCCGGGCCGACTTTCCTTTGGAATGAGATTAGTTCCATACGCTTTTTTTCCTCTTTAACATATACGCATCTCAAATATGTATAGGCCTACTGCATATAATGTGCTTTTGTTGGTATATGAGACGTGCACATGTATACTTTAAGATATTTTATGGGACTGGTCCGAACCAGACCATTGGTTTAAAGGGGGGGTGAAATGCTGTTTCATGCATACTGATCTTTTTACACTGTTAAAGACATGGAATCCCATACTAAACATGGACAAAGTTTCAAAAGTTAAGGTGGACGTTTGATGGGAGTATTTCTTTGTCAAAAATACTACTTCTGGTTAGTCATAAGTTTCGGCAAGTTTTTTGCGATCATGCGTCCCCATTGACGTTAGTGGGGGCGGAATTTCCTTGTATGGGCCTTACGGACAATTCTACCGGAAGCGTGTGAGAGAGAGAGAGGGAGAGAGAGAGAGGGAGAGAGCGAAAGCAACAGGCTATGCCCATCAAAGCGCTCGTAGGCTGCGCTGCACAGGTAATGTGCACAATTAACAATGACATCAAAAAGTGCGTTTTTGGTTGCCAGACCAAGACAGTCCTGCACAGATTCCCCCAAAACCCCGCGGTAAGGCAACAGTGGATGTAATTTGCTTTTCCGGATCAGCAACTGAGTTGCGCGAATGTTTATATCTGTTCGCTGCATTTCGGTGCCGACTGTTTCATAAACAAGGCCCAGCTCGACGCCGGCTTTTCCCAATCGCCTAATGCTGAAGGATGGAGCAGTCCCAACGTTAGAACCGCGGGCGGTGAGTTAGACTGCTTCAAATGTCTGTGTCTATGCTCATCAAGTAGCCCAAACATGATCACGTATAGTTACTATATATATTACTATATATAGAAATTGATCAATGGAGCATGCGATGTGTAGTGCGTGTACATTTGTTTAGCTGGCCACTATATGTGTAACTTTATGTTTGTGTATTGTAAAAGCACTCAACAATACACAAAGAGGGGGGAAATGTGTTGAACTAAATAAGCACGCTTCTTCATTCAAATGCGCTACTATTCCGTGTCTATCTATGTAAACACTAACTTAACCTGTCTACACAAACCACGTGTAAACACACAAACACACGTGCACAACTGCACTTCCCACATGTACACCTTCAAAGACAAAAATACGACGATATAATTCAAGTATAAATATGTAAATAACACAAGCCGCTAAGCATATTATATAGTTAGTGTATATCGTACCACATAGAGACGTCCTGCTCTAGTCGTTTTTGCTGCTGCTCCTGTTCAACTGCAGCCTCTGGGTCTGATTCCGGATCATAGATGTATGGCTGTATCTGATTAAAAGCCATATTTTTATTTTGAATAAAGTTTTTTCCCCGCTGTTAGGGATGACAGCTTTACGACGCACTCGACGCACTCAACACAATAGCAGCAGCGAGCACACGTCATTATTTAGGTCCGCTCACACGACACGCCCCCACCCGCTCGGCTTTTTTCGGAAAGACTCGGAACAGCGCATCTTTCTTATATAATTATAAAAAAAATAAAGACTTTTCGGAGATATGCAGGATGCAATGCTACTCTATAGGTACTCAAGATTGACATGACACTGACTGAAACTGAGTGTTTCACCCCCCCTTTAACAGTCATGTTAACTTTGAATTCATATTTCACATTAAGTTCAATGGATGGCTCACTGAGGGGCTGTACATCTTGTTCGTGTTTCATATGTAGATGCTGCACTGTAAAAAAATGCTGTAAAAAAACGGCCACATTTTGACAGTAAAATGCTGTTTTCCATTAAAACAGTAATATACTGTAGAAAACAATGCATTCTGGGTAATATTTGTCATTTTCGAGAAAATAGCCAACAGTAATATACTGTGAATTAACACGCTTAAAGTCGACACTCAGAGGCTGTGTTCAAAATCACTCTCTATTCCCTTATTCACTATTCCCTACACTAGTTCACTGATATAGACCACTCGACAGAGAGAGAGGAAAGAAGAGAGTGAATTCAGACACTGATGAACACCTGCTGTTATCACTGAAGGAAAGAGAAACATGATTTCATCAACTGAAGATAAAGAGAAGACATTAAATCTCTGAAGATCTCAGCAGAGGATTAAACAACTCCACAAACAGCATTACCAGCTTCACACATTACTAACCAGACTGACTTTATTTCTGTCAGACGTCTACAGAAGCTCTCATTGAGAATTATCAGATGTTGTTTGATTGTTTCTTCTGACGTTACCATTATGGTGATCAGTGTTTGCTTTAGTTGGGCTCTTGAACATTGACACAATAACATTAGTTTTTCTCTCGCTGCTGTAATGGTGTGTTTTCAATACATTTGATTTAGCAAGCAAAGCTGAGAAAAAAACATGAGTTGGTTATGTTGACTATTTAATAATGGTTTAATTCACTAATAATTTACTAGTCTTATCTATAAACATATAGCTGATGCTTAATTTTTTGTAAAACTTGAACCCAATAATTTTATAACATCAGCATTGCAACAACCAGATAATTTGAAGAGCATGGAAACAGCTTGTGGTCAAAACATCTGAATTAACCTGACTCACACAGACATCAAGAATCGGCGTATGAATCTCAGCCATGGTGACACTCAAAACACCCAGCATGCATTGCGGCACGAATAAATTATGCTGCTGAATAGCCTGGTAATTTTCTTTAATTCTTACTATTTGCCTTTATTTTTGCTGCTGTTGTTGTGTTGACTTTAAGTGGTGTTTTGTGATGTTCAGAGTTGCTCTGTTCGTTTTTTTTTATTGATTGTCACCATTTTTGAGATTCATATGCTGATTCTTCATCTCTATGTGAGTCTATGTGACAGCAGAGAGCAAACAATTTGTTAAAATCACGACTTTATAAATAATTTATAACTAATTCCTAATCAGTGGTTGATAATTTCAGAAGGGTTCCAGTTTAATAACATAAAATAAGGGTAAATGTGTGTGTTTTTGAAAGAACGAGTTTGTTTAGGGAAGAAACACTGGACAAGATTAACAAACTTAACATCCTATTACAATTATAACAAAACACAGCCAATAACTTCTGACCTTTTTTTTTCTTAGCTACAATAAATGTGTTTAAGAAACACACAGTTATAGCAGACAAAGAAAGACTATCATTACAAAGTCAAGGGCCAAGAGCCCAACTGAAGCAAACACTGATCACGATAATGGTGACCAAATATTTTCTATTAAACATCAACACCTAAAGATCTGATAATTCCCAATAAGAGCTTCTGTAGTCGTCTGACAGAAATAAAGTCAGTCTGGTTGGTAATGTGTGAAGCTGGTCATGCTGTTTGTGGAGTTTAATCCTCTGATGAGATCTTTAATGTCTTTTTTTATCTTCAGTTGATTTCATCTAAAGCTGTGGCTGAAGTCAGTTGTAGTTCTTGTGTTTCTCTGTCCTTCAGTGATTCTTGTTAGGTGTTCTCAGTTATCACTTAATTAATCTCTTAATTATCTCATTAACATCAATGCTTCAATTACTCTAACACTCTGTAGTGTGTACACTCTTCAGTGTTCATTTAAAACTGAAGATTTTGCTGTGGGGTTATAAGGGTTAAAGGGGTTAGATGAAAAAACCCACAGTGGGAACCATAAATTAACAGTAAGAAACTGTAAATTCATTTACGGAAAAGTACTGTAAAAAAAACGGCACTTTACTGGAACCAGAGCTGCCAGTAGATTACCGTTAAATCAAGGAAAAACAGTAATATACTGTAAAACGTAACACTCAGATCTACCAGATGAATCAAGATATTTTCACTGACATATTAGTGCAGGTTATTAGAAAAAAGTTGTGCAGAGTCAGTAACTGATAAGGAGAGTAAATATTAAAATGACCTGTGTTTATGTGTTGTTGCACAAGATGATATAGAAGAGATCTTTTAGTTGAATTCATTAGTTTTGTGGGTTACCATTGCTGTGAAGAGTAGAGCCTGTGCTTCAGTCCAGGATGAGCAGAGAAACAGTGATGATATGCTGCCTGATGCTTTATTTAACGGCAGTGACTGTGTTTGCTGATGCAGTTATAAGCCGTTTGTTGAGTAATTTATCACATACGTGTGTGCTATTGCTCACAACGAACCGCAAAAAGTGAAGTTAAAGTCATGTTTCTAAATCATTTTACTACTACACCTTACAAGTGTGTAATGACTCAAATTAAGTTTTACGATACAAACACCTATAAATACTAGTTTTAAAATGAGAACTGTTTGAAGCGATCAGTTTTCCAAATTAAAAGTTACCTTTCATGGTATTATTACGGTAAAATACTGTAAAAAATGAGAGCTGTATATAAACAGTAGAGGGCTGTAAATTAACAGTACATTGCTGGAACCACAGCTGCCAGTAGATTACTGTTATTTTACGACACAATTTTTTACAGTGTGGCAGTTTGTTTAATTTTTTTTTATTATTATTTTTTTTAAATGAATTATTTTTTATAATTTAATGCAACAGGACTTTGTTGATTCTTCTTTTAATTTGACAGTGGGCCATTTGCTCCATTTACACTAATGCAGTGTTGGGCTTATATTATGACAGTTTTACTGTTTATTTAAGTTCTGTCATTGATCTAGACTGGACCACTGGTTAAGGGACCACGTTAACTTTTAATTTTAGATTTAATTTTACTTTTAATGTATGCCTCTTTAAAAGGTTGCTCATTTTGTTTAGGTTTCACCTAGGTGCCTTGCTTTGTTAATAATCTGTTTCTAAACCAGCAGCTCATTTGCGTCCTAACAACAGGATACATATACGAAGTTCGTGTGGTTATTTACACATGTGTGTGAATGCTCTAATTATTGATAACATGGGGAGATTGACCTAGAGAGAGATAAAAGTGGTAGAAGATGTGGAGCCTGAGTGCTCAGTCAAGTCAAGTTTTTCTATTGGGTGGGTTTTTTCACAGTGTTTCCTGTATTTTTTTTTTTCCTTTGTTCATTTTCCTCTCCCTCTTTTTTTGCATCCTCCTCACTCTTCATCCAACTTTCCTTCAGTATTGGCCTTACCAGAATTCATTACGATTTTAATTTGGTAAAATGGCTAGTATCGCTATGAAGACAGGTCAGAGACTACGTCTGGTCTCATGGAATGTCAAAGGACTGAATAATAATGTCAAGGCTGGTAAGGTGTTATTGCATTTACAGCACCTAAAGACTGATATTATGTTTCTGCAGGAAACACACTTGCGAACTACAGATTTACTACGCATCAAGAGAGCCTGGATGGGTCACTTGTATCATTCCAAATTCTCTCAGAGATCCCGTGGGGCTGCTATCATTATACATAGGAAGGTCATGTTTGAAGAGACCAATACCATCTCTGACCCTAATGGCCGTTTTGTGATGGTCTCAGGTAAACTTTGTAATGTGCCAGTCATTTTAGTTTCAATTTACGCTCCTAACTGGGACGACGACAAATTCTTTGTTAAGTTTTTTTCAAGCCTTCCAAATGTTGATGATCACCATATAATTATTATATGTTTTTTCATACTTTTCACACGTACATCATACATTTTCAAGGATTGATTTCTTCCTCTTAGACAACAAATTGTTAAATTGTGTTGATACTTGTACATATCACACAGTAGTAATTTCGGACCATGCTCCCGTATCTATTGATGTGGTTTTATCCCCTAATAGACCTGCACCTCCTACCTGGAGATTTGACTCCTCTAAATTATCAGACAACAAATTTAAAGATTTTGTTGCTTCGCAGATCAGTCTATATTTTGAACTTAACCAGACTCCAGATATCAGTAGTCTTACTCTTTGGGAGGCTTTCAAGGCTTTTATTAGAGGGCAGGTTATTTCCTTTGTTTCTCATTTAAGAAAGACTGAAACATCTAGGCTGTCTACGATTGCAGATGATCTGTTCAAATTAGATGCATTGTATGCCATTTCACCCTCTCATTCCCTTTATACTAAATGGGTACATTTGCATGCAGAATATGACCTTCTGATGACAAATATAACAGCGAGGCAACTTAGACAATGTAGGCAACGTTTTTTTGAGCATGGTGACAAAGCGGGGAAATTATTGGCTCATCAGGCTTGCATGGCTAGTGCTTCTAGGTGGATTGCGAAAGTAAAATCGACAGCAGGTGAACTGGTATCAGATCAGATGGGAATTAATTCTATATTTTTAGATTACTATTCTACATTATATACTTCAGAGAGCTCCTCAAATCCTTCGGCAAGCTTTGAGTGTCTCAACTCGTTAACTTTTCCAAAAATTGATGAAGGCCCTGCCAATAATTTAGGTGGTCCAATCACTGAGGCAGAGATAAAAGAGGCGATTAAATCTATGCAATCTGGAAAGTCCCCTGGCCCAGATGGCTATACAACTGTGTTTTACAAATCTTTTGCATCCTCACTAACCCCGATCTTAGCAAGGCTGTATAATGACTCTTTCAAGGAAGGACACCTCCCTCCAACCTTATGTGAGGCTTCCATTTCCCTGCTTCTCAAGAAAGATAAAGACCCCACCTCTTGTGGCAGTTACAGACCAATTCCCCTTCTCAATGTTGATTTTAAGATTTTAGCCAAAATTTTATCCTCGCGCCTTCAGTTGGTACTACCATCTTTAATTTGCTCAGATCAGACTGGTTTTACACCAGGGAGACATTCATTCTTTAACACTAGAAGGCTTATGAACATTATTTTCTCCCCCTCATCTGGCTCACCAGAAATAATTCTGTCTTTAGATGCCGAAAAGGCTTTTGATAGGGTTGAATGGGTTTATTTATTTTTTATTTTAGAAAAGTTTGGGTTTGACTCCAATTTTATCTCTTGGATTCAGCTTCTTTACTCATCACCAGTTGCTTCTGTACATACTAACGGCTTACATTCACCTCTTTTTTCTCTCCAGCGCGGGACGCGTCAGGGTTGCCCCCTTTCCCCTTTACTTTTTAATCTCGCTATTGAGCCTCTTGCAATTTGGCTGCGTAGCCATAATGACTTTGAAGGTATATCACGTTATGGTTTAGTTCATAAACTTTCTCTCTATGCCAATGACCTTTTGTTGTACATTTCTAACCCTGTCTCCTCCTTGCCGGTAATATTAGATATCCTGGATAAATTTGGCCGCCTCTCTGGCTACAAAATAAATTTGCAAAAGAGTGAACTATTGTTTGTCAACTCTGAGGCCAGTAAGATACAGTATTCTCCTTTTCCTTTTAAGATAGCTTCAGGGGGATTTAAATACTTGGGGGTGTTTTTCACAAATTCATTTAACAATTTATTTGTCCGAAATTTTCAACCGTTGGTCGATAAAACCAAGTTAGATATGTCTAGATGGACTTCACTTCCCCTCTCCCTTGTAGGGCGCATTAATCTAGTTAAAATGGTTATTTTGCCCAAATTTCTTTATCTGTTTCAACATATTCCAATTTGCATAAATAAGTCTTTTTTTAATACGTTTGATGGTATTCTGCGTTCATTTATTTGGGGAAACAAGCCAGCGCGACTTAAGAAATCATGTCTTCAACTGCCTAAATCTAAAGGAGGACTTGCACTTCCCAACTTCCAACAATATTACTGGGCCTGTAATATTTATAAGATCCTTTATTGGAACAATTCTGCCCATGCTGATATATGCCCCCCTTGGGTCCATTCAGAGATTGCCTCAACAAAAGGCACTTTATATTCTGTTATTTGCTTCCAACTCCCCTTAGCTATTAGTAGAATTTCAGCTAATCCAGTCGTCTCAAGCACGATCAAAATTTGGGACCAGTTTAGGAAACATTTTGGCTTACACAGAGCATCTATTCACACACCTATCTTAAATAATTACTTCTTCTACCCATCTTGCTCTGATCCCGCTTTCCGAATTTGGTCAGTAAATGGACTTGTCGAGCTCAATGACTTGTATGATGATGGGCGGTTTGCATCCTTTTTATTTTTGTCTGCTAAATACAGTCTGCCCAATAGTCATTTGTTTCGGTTCTTTCAGATTAGACACTTTGTTCAGAAGTTGTTTCCCCACTTTCCCAACCGTCCTCCTGAATGCCCTCTTGATAATTTTCTCGCTCTAAGAGCAGGCCAGAAGCATCTAATTTCAGTTATTTACAACTTAATAAGTTCACTTAATGTGGACCCCACTGTTTCTCTGAGAGAATCGTGGGAGAATGACCTAGGTATCTCTATCACAGATGATCAGTGGTTCAACATTTTAAAGTTAGTTCATTCCTCTTCTATATGTGCCAGACATGGCCTATTACAGTGCAAAGTGCTGCACCGGGCTCATCTAACTAATGCCAAGCTGGCAAAAAAATTTCCAGACAGGAGTGATGCTTGCCATCGTTGCAAGCAGTCTCCTGCCAACCACATTCACATGTTCTGGAGCTGTCCTCGGTTGACAGACTTCTGGTCCAATGTCTTTGACACGCTTAATAATGCTCTTAACATAGATTTGGACCCAAACCCCTTGACTGCTCTTTTTGGCATCTCCTTGAGACCCGGCTTAACTCTCTCATCTCGCCAGGTTATCGCCTTCACTACTATTTTAGCCAGACGAGCCATTCTTCTTAAATGGAAACATGTCACCCCTCCATCGCATGATAGGTGGATTCAAGAAATCTTTAACTGTATAAGGCTTGAGAAGCTAAGATTTTTGCTTTCAGGATCTCTCAAAACTTTTCATAAGACTTGGGAACCTGTTTTAGACCACATAAAAGGTTTACTCTGTTCTCCGGATACTAGTGCCAATACACAATAACTGACTTCTATTGGAAAGAGGAAGGACAGATACTAGAGAGAGGATTTTTTTTTTTTTTTTTTCATATCGCTATTTATGTCTATTACGCATGTTTTTTTTATTTTTTAATTATTATTATTATTATTATTATTTTTTTTTTTTTTTTTTTTTTTTTGCTTTTATATTGCATGTATAATTCGGGGTGGGAGGGTTCTAAAAGGGGTTTATAATGAGACAATTTGTGATCTCTTATTTTTCATTGAATGTATAACTATGTCTTGTTAAATACCAATAAAAAAGATTGAAAATAAAAGACACAATTTTTTGTCTATTGTAATGTGTGATTTTTAACATTGACTAGGCCTATAACATATGTTTAAATGTTATGCCACTTGCGTTGTGTGAGCGACTTAATATATAAATCTAAAGGCTATATAAATATAAAGGAATTGGAGTAAAGGGATTGAATAAAACGTTGTTTATATTATAATAGTCACTGCATGAAAAGTGGGATTTTCGTCAGTAAGCGGCACTGTAGATTGTCGTGGAAGATCAGGTTTACGACTGTACACGGCAGTTTGCAGGCGACACCGAAAACTGCCGTGAATTGTCAGAAATTGACGTGGGCCTTGCTTGGCAGTTGTCCCCCCCAAGACCCCCCTTCCCTTAACTCCAGGGGAGGCTTTAACATGTAAATGAACATGCTGTGAGCTATACAAATGCAAATCAGGGTAGCAGGAGTTTTAACCCATGTGACATTTAAAAGGTATTAACTTCCTTCTAAGAAAATCTCTTAGATAGATCAGGCTCAGTATAGCCTAATTGTAAAATCTTAACCTTAAGCTTGAATTTATATATTTGATGAAAGTATTCTAGATTATTTATTGTGTGTCATTAGCAATCAGTCCCCGTGAATTCAGTGCGACTCGCAATTTTGACCAATCACCGCAACTTTTACCAATCATTGCGGTCTCCTGCTAATAAGCGGCGTCATACATCAGCAAACTTTATATATTATATATCATTGCCTGTCAAAATTAACGTGTTAACGCAAATTAATTTTAACGGCACTACATATATATATATATATATATATATATATGTATGTATGTATGTATGTGTGTGTGTGTGTGTGTGTGTGTGTGTATATATATATATACATACAGGGGTTGACATTAACTTTTTTGCTCACCGGCCACCGTGGCTAGTGGTTTTCCAAAGTTACTAGCCACTCAGCATTTTCACTGGCCACAATTTTGCTGTTTGGAAATTACATTGTATATGTTTAAAGTTGACTTTGGCATATATAAATTACTTGATTTTGAATCATTTTACTTTATTTAGAAAACCCTTTCAAACTTTCAAATGCAGAATGACCCCCCAAATCTTGTATATCAGCTGGGATGTGCAGGTGGGCAAGGGGTGGGCAATATAATAGATTATAATAGAATATAATAGGCTAATATGAGAAAGGTAATATGACAGGCTATGAGTTATTTTAGTTAGGATATATATATATATATATATATATATATATATATATATATATATATAATATATATATATATATATATATATATATATAATTTAAAAAATACCCTAAGCAAATTACAAAAACAGTAGTTATTAAAAATAAAATAAAAATTCCGATACGACACAATGTAATTTATTGAATGTAATTGTCATTGGATACGACTTTCATCGAAAAGAATGTAACAAAATGTGGGCGTGGTCTGTGTTGTGAACTGAAACCACATTAAAAAATTCCCTTAAACTGCGTTTGAAACATACAGCAAAGCAGCGACAGAAGAAAACACAGAGCCTGATAATGTGGAAAGCGTTTTAAATCTGTTCAGTGGAAAATCCGCTGTGACGAATCTGTCCTCGTCTAACATCTGCTGTAAATCCAGGTAAAACTAGCTGCGTGCACGCGCCCGTCCCCAGATAACATGATCCCCAGTTGATCCGTAACACCGGCGGGAAGAAACAGCTGAATGCAATCAGTGGGCTATCTCGTCAGCTTGCTCAGTTTGCTGCCGATTTTAACGAGCAGTTAACTTTAGTAATCTCCAGGTTGCTGTCCATAGATGATAGGTTGCTTGCTTTGGAGTCGAAAAACTGTGTGGAAGATACTAACTTTAAGAAGAGAAGACGAGTGCCTAAGAGAAGACCAGTCCTAAGATTGCGGTAAGACTGTTATCTAAGCTAAAGTAACCTAAAGCAAAGCTTTTTAAGTAGCACAAGCTGAAATTAGCCTTGTAAAAGAACAAATGTAAGTTGCTTTATAAAAGTGTTTTCTTTTTCTGGTCATTTTACAGGAAGCAGTACGCCGTCTTCACAACTTCGTCATAACACTCATTTAATTGTTTTCCAGCTGCATGTAAGACATAGAGACGGTACGCAGGAGGTACAAACATCCAGTTCTTGCATCGCACGCAGAAGCTGTGAAGAGTTCACCTCGGAGTCGATTGAGAAGAAAGAGGGTAAGATTTATTAGATTAGATCCGTTTTTGGTCAGTGTGACTATTTTTCAGGTGCATTTTACGCAGTACATCGCGCAATACTGATTGTCTTTGTTGTTTGTTTTTACAGCTGCTACAAGCAAGAAAGAGTGTGTTAGCTGAGGATGAGGTGGGCCTTTGGAAGTGCGCTACCATAGACCTGATGTCTGATGAGGAAGACGCCATCGTTCGTGCGGTGTCTGGATGGACTGTTTGACCAGCCAGGAGCTCGCCGAGCTCTGTGCCACGCTGCAATCGAGATTAGAGGCGATTCCAAAGAACAGGGCAACGCACGACAGACGTCTGAAAAATGGACTTAAAACAGACAGAATGGCGCTAGTTACCTACAGCTCTGAAGCGGAAAACAGAGACTTCATGGTGCTGTAGGATTTTGGGCTTCTCGTGAGCTTCCTATTGTTGTGTGGGCAGATCTCACACGTTTTGCATTTGGTTGTGTGTTTGTGTTTGTTCTAATAAAGCTCTTTCTTTGAATAAACTGCACGTCCCTGGCATATTTTCCTTTCCTCAATAAATGAATGTCCTTGATGGTTATAATAGCGTAGTCCATAGGATAACAATGACATGAATATAAAACATAATAGCATATCACATGAATATGAATATATACAATTAAAAATTAATATGCAAATCATAATTTTATATATATATATATATGTGTGTGTAAAATTATTATAATTTGGGGGTTTACATTTATTAATTTATTACCCAGGTTGACCAATAATAACAGATCTGCCAACCAATCACGAGTGATATTTCTTGTTTCAATGTAGTAGTTTCAACCAATACTGAGTGAGGAAATTCAAGCCATTCCGGCAAGGCGCCGCCCAGAGCTGCTATTCATATGCTAATTAGAGCCATTAGCGCCGGCGCCAGCATGCCTCCGCAAGCTCCACATACGTCATGGTTCGTTTCCGTCAATATGTGGCACAGACGAACGCGACGTTCACAGGCTGTAAACTGACGTTAATTGTCGAAAATCAGGGAGATTTCCGGCCGTTTACGGGGACGAAAATCCCACTTTTCATGCAGTGAGTGCTTTTAAACATGCCATCTATGAAAGAGTGTATACAAGAGAATTGCAATGATCACAAGCCATGTTCAATAGCCTAACAACTCTTAAATTTGACATAAAAAATAATTAATAAATGCTGTGTTTGTGGCATACAGCCGCGGATCAGTTGCGCTCTGCAAACGCTGCAAATATGAAAGCACATCAGCGCACTTCTGCATCGGCAACTTTAGTTTGGTCTGAGCTCGTTATCCACCCTCCCGCCCACATACACCGATACACGCTAATGGTGAAAGAAGATCGGTAAGTGCCGTGAGGCGTGTGATACAGTCAAATTGTAAGTTGTTTTTAATGACCTGCTTACCTTTAGCTACATTTTCTTGAGGTAAAGGAAAGGGGATATTTTGGTTTGATATGGAAAACTGTAGTCTAGCTAGAGTGAACCGGCAAAATACAAGATTTTGCAAACGCAAATTACAAATAGCCTACCCTGGGGCTAAGCCCCCCCTGTCTTCCAATCCTAGTGAGGTCCCTGGTCATATACCTTTTCACCGCTAGATGAGGGAAAATATCACACAGTGTAGCTTTAATGAATAAAGAGAAAATGATTGAATTCATGTGTTTTATTGAATGTTTAATGAAAATAATACAAAAAAATATATTCTTAGCATTCTTTCTATTGCTGCCAGGATAGACTTGTGTTGTACTGATTTATGACTGTACTGTGTGCGTAATGAAGATGATGATATAATGACTTTTAATAAATGAAGGTAAAACAATACATATAATGAATTAAATATGCAGTACATTACAGTTTTTAGTGTATTCCTAAATAGAGAAAATAGAGGACCAGGACCAGCATAATCCAGCTGCCATGCTTCAAAAACCTAACCAGCATATGTTGTTTTTTTCAACAGAGGTCTTGCCTGAGCAACTGTTGGTGCAAGCCATTGCGGTGGCTGCACTAGGAGTAGGGGCGATATACCGGTAGACCCGATTAACCGGTAGAAATTTGTCAACCGGTAGATGTTGGACTACGCTCATGTGATGTTTCTGTGCTGCACGGTCACAAAAGTTTATCGTTTGCATGTGTTTTTAAGCACTGCAGTTTAAAAACAGGTGTGCTCCTAGTACAGCCACCTAGCCTGACAAGCCAGACCCACATCAAGATGTTTGGTCTGGAAACTCACCATTGACAGCTCAATCCGAGGGGCGGATAAACGGTTGTCTTTCAAACTCCCTCTGCATGGCGTGCACACAATAGGATAGTGCTACAACCAACCAGAGCAACGAAGGTGAAGCAGAGCTAGTTGACAGATTAAACTTTCATCGTATCCGGTCCCTTTTTAAGAATGACTTCAGTGCCGTTCTTTGTTCTTTTCTCAGAGAAAAGCTTAACTCCAAGTCTTCCAGAGTTGTGGCCAAAGCTGATTCGAAAGACCGCCGTTTGCCAGTTTCTGTGTTTACTAGAAGCACGCAAGCACAACTCGGCCCTCATTATGTTAAGCCCCGCCCACCAACTCTATACACGATGTGATTGGCCCGACCCAAGTTTTTACAGCTCAGGGGTCTCATTTATAAAACTTTGTGTATATTTCATCCTAAAAGTGTACATACGTACAAAAGCTAGATTTTGCGTACACACAAAAAAAATCTGATTTATAAAACACCAGAAGCTGCGCAAAAATCCCTTTATAAATCACAGCCAGCAACAGATTGTGCGTACGTGCTTCTCCACCCTTTCTCCTCCCCGAAACCACCATATATGGAGCTTACAACGCCTAGTTTTACTATGCATGGCCTCATCTGCATATCATTTGCATGCATATTCCCATCCACCACCATGTTTAACAATGTCAAAGGTAAAAGACATTGAAAATATTAGATACAGACTATAAATGCCACATTACATTACTGAATATCATTCAATATCCTTTTTATGTTTTAGAATAAATATATCAAAATATCCATAAGAAAACATAAATAAATAGTGTTATTTTAGGCTAATTAAACGGTCATTATCAACAGTCAATAGTACAACATCCATAAACAAGAAGTAATGTAGATTTTAATCATTATTTTCATCAGGATAACCAGTTGAGCATCTCAGAGCAATACACAATAGCGTTGCTTTATTCCTGAATGAATTATTGTTTTGAAAGACTCTATTTATTGAATAATTCAACAACTCACTCAACAGATGTTCCTAAGATGTTCCACTACTTATATATTGTAATGGAGTTCTTAACAAAAGATTGCATTTAATCCAATCAGAGCCAGAATAAGACACAACCTACATCTGTCCTATGGCAGATCTTTTGGCATATCTTCACAAATTCTACCTTCTTATTTAATGTAAATTACGAATTGAAAATACGCCCCATGGAAACGTACATTTCGCCAAAACACCCATATATCATAAAAAAGTTTTTACGCTTGCATGAGGTGGTTTCTCAGACAATTCGAAAAAGGAATATTTCACAAAACTGCAATGGAAACAGTTTTTCCCATTTACAGGTCACCTGACGTCAGTAAAGATGGCGTGGTATGTTTGGACAAAAGACGAGGCAGAGTTCTTTAACTCATAAAATACTAAACCATTACGGGAATGATAAAATAAGACCTAACTAACTAAAATATGATTAAATAAAAAATATGTATTAATATAAAAAACCATTATACTACCCCAGGGACAAGCCCGTTTGTACCTTAAAGGGGGGGTGAAACACCCAGTTTCAGTCAATCTCATGTCAATCTTGAGTACCTATAGAGTAGTATTGCATCCTTCATATCTCCGAAAAGTCTTTAGTTTTATCATATTTATAAAAGAAATATAGGCTGTACCGAGTCTTTCCGGAAAAAAACGAGCGCCTGGAGGCGTATCGTGTGGGCGGAGCTAAAGAATGACAAGCGCGCAAAGCGGTGACGTCCTCAAGCGTGGACAAACCCATCGCTATCTCAGCTAATACAGATAATGATCCAGAATCAAATCTGAGGGAGAAATAAATTGAACAGGAGAAACGGCAACATCAGGACGTCCGTCTCTGTGGTATGTAAGTTACTGTATTTAATGGCCTCTCCACATTTCTGTGTGTTTACTCGCAGTTTATGAGGACATGATTCGGTTTATGGACTATTGTATGCGACTAGACCTTAGCAGTAGCAAGCAAAACGGTTTTGCACGTCAGAATACTGTAACGTTATACAGAGAACAACAATGGAGTAACCGTTAGCGCATTTGAATGACGAAGCACACGATCGTGTCGTTTACTGATGTTTACTCATGCGTCCGTAGCCAAAAGCAGAGACATTTGAAGCAGTTTAAGTTAACTCACCGGCTGCTTCCAAAGCTGGACCGAAGCTTTATCGCTGGGACTGCTCCGTCAAAAACACACTTCTTTGGTATGATTTGGTAAAGTCCTGACAGCAGTGGCGTGTAAATCCATTTTGAGACGCAACTGAAACGATGTTGTGAAGCTTCCCGTCATTTCTGCGTTCAAATCGGTTCAAATGCAGCGCTGCCTTCCCGGAATGCTGTGCTGAAGCGTTGAAGTCGCTCGACGTCACCCATAGGAATAAAGAGAAACGCGGCGCCACATAAGTGTTCACGGACGACTGGATCTGCATCTGAGGGACTGTTTACGCCGTGCTCTAGTCACGCGCGCGCGCACCCTACCGGGAGAAGAGCCCGTACGGCCCATACAAGGACCTTCCGCTCTTATTAACGTCAAGTAGACCCATACTCGAAAAAAACTCGCCGAAACTTGTGAGAAACCGGAAGGAGTATATTTGACACAGAAATACTCCATCAAACGTCTAACATTAGTTTTTAAAACTTTGTCTATGTTTAGGATGGGAATCCAAGTCTTTAACAGTGTAAAAAGCTCAGTATGCATGAAACAGCATTTCACCCCCCCTTTAACTGTGTCAAATTTGTTCCTTCTAAAAAGGCCATTTTTCTATTGAATGACACCCATTCAACAACTGATTGCAAAATACTCAAGTTTAATATCTATATATTTCTATATATCTATAGAAATATATTGTATATTTTCTGAAATCGTGATTTTTGTTTTTCTAATTAGTCAGTCGCTTTTGTTTCCGTCAAACTCTGTTACCAAGGTAGAGTGAGCATGTTGACAGTCTGAGGTGTGAGAGAGGGAGAGAGTGTGTTTCTCTGTGAATGACTGTCAGTTCAGTTACAAACTGTAACTCTACCTTGGTAACATAACTGACATTGACCAATCAACACAACAAGAAATCATGATTTTCAGCTATACACGACACTTTACAGAGAATATTATGTAGTTATGGACTATAACATCTACTGATCCATGACCATGAGTTACAAAAAAATGCAGGTTTGGTCCTCCATACATGTCGTCCGACACTCGTAAGACCTCTGTTCATCTTCGGAACACAAATGAAGATATTTTAGTTGAAATCCGATGGCTCAGAAAGGCTTTCATTGACACCGATATCATTTCCTCTCTTAAGACCCATAAAGGCACTAAAGACGTCGTTACAAAGCCCATCTCATGACAAGAAAATACAAAAATATATAAATGTGTTTAATGTAGCGACAAATTATAACGTGCATTACAGAAATAAAAAATGTCTAAAACAACCACTTCTCTTTAATTTAGCCTACGTTTGAAGTTAACGAAAATGAACAATAGACAGTAGTTTCTTTGTTTAATTCACAAATAACTTGCATAAAAAATAATAATAAACTAATAATATAGCCTAGCCCTTTAAATTGTTCTGTGTCGGCCACGCATTCAGCCTTAGGAGTATCGATCTTTCGGTGACCGTCGTCAGTGAACATTCATTCATTCATTCATATATAAAAAAAAACTTTATTTTAGCATATAAGTCAGCAGTTTTCGTTTTTTTGCATTTTGTCTCATAATTCTGAGTGACAGATGTCACATTTGATTTAGCCTATTTTTCTGTGATATTTGTTTTAGCTACGGTGTTGACAGGAGCCTAGGCTATAAGAAAAATAAATGATTGCACGGACAATTCCTATCCCCAGTGTCTCTCTTTCTGTAAGGGAAATTTAAAACATAGATTCTGGAAACAAAATCTAAATTTAGCTGGATCAGTCGGGTCGGGAATAAAATAATTTATAGCGGGTGAGCACGGAGTGAATTTTACGCGCGAGCGGAATGGTGCGGTGCGGAATAGCGGGAGCGGGACGAAAATACAGCCCCGCGCAGATTATATTTTGAAGACTATTTAAAGAAAGTGTATGAAAAAAAAAGAAACAGCGGAAAGGGCGATAATGGACTGATTCTTGAGAGGACTTCTTGAGAGAATGGTTGAGAAATAAATAGCATTTAAAAATTGGGAAATTAAAGTTCATCTTGCTTGCTCAGGGCAGGGAACTGTGCGAATGCACTAAACGTTTTATTTACTTCAAGCGCTTGCGCTGTTGTGTTCAATAGTATCCAGGCTACACTTGAGTTACCGACCGCTACACCATCTTTAACTGGGAAATCTGATCGAGTGCCGAGGGAATGCGGATGGACCACCAGTGTGCTATGAATTCTGGGATAGGGAAGGCTGCGAAGTTGTGGGAAGGTTCCATCTGCTGTACCCTTCCTTTGCCTGAGAACCGAAGGGCGCATTTTGAAGTCGCTCATGAATTGCGGCAGCCTTCGTCGCACCAGTGACACAATCGCACTTCAAATGTTGCCTTAAGAGGTGCAGATTTCACTTTGGGACAGCCTTCGTAGTGCCGCTGTGACGTAATCGCACTTCAAATGTGGCCTTCAGAGGGTGCAGCCTTCACATTGAGACAGCCTTCGAAGTGCCACTGTGACGTAATCGCACTTCAAATGTGGCCTTCGAAGTGCGCGCACTTCACTTTGGGACACAGCTATACTGTTATGTGTCACACTCTGTCTTCACCTGTTGTTCATCACCATCAACGCTCTCGCTGCTTTGCGCCCACACCTGTGTCTTGTCTAATTACTCAGACTACTTCTGGTGTTCGTTCTCTCTGTTCTGTGTCGGAGTATTGTGTGAGTTATGTGAGTAACGCTCTCTCTTTTTGTCAGCCGTATATCTTACCTGTGTCTTGTCTTGTGAAGCAGCATTCGCCCTGTTGTCTCCTGTTGAGACGTTGTTGCCTCACCTGTAGAGTTCTCCGCTCAGCTGCCGTCTTCAGGGGCCTCTCTCTCTGAGAGCATTTTCTGTTCGTCGTTAACTCTCGTGGCAAAGTATCCATGTCTTCCTGAGAGCACCTTTTTGAGTTTCAGCTCTGAGCTTTCTGTCTATACTGTAGACTGTTTTGTTGGACATTAAAGACTTTGCATTGTATCACCTTTGCTTTTGGATCCTTTTGTTTCACTTTCACTATGGATCCAGCGAAGGGGGAATCATTTTTTTCTGTGGTACAGATTCAAGGAGTGATGCTGGGTCATCATGAGGAGGAGTTATCTGCTGCCAGAGATGCGGTGGAACGTTTGGTTAATGATCTGTCCGTTCGCCTCCTTCATGCGCACCAAGAATCTCCTGTTGTTCAGCATCCTCCATCTCTTCCTGAACCTCGTGTGAACAATCCTTCATGTTATGCAGGTGAGCCGACTGAGTGTAGAGCCTTTTTGACTCAGTGGCCCTCATTTATCAAAAGTGCGTACACCAAATTTCCAGCGTACACCTTGCGTACACCCAAACCCACGGTGACTTTGAGATTTATCAATATGGACGTTGGCGTACGGCATGCTCAAATCCTACGCCAGCTCAGGAGGTGGTGTACGCACGTTTAAGATACGTTAAAACGCACTGATAAGATATGCTATATGACCCACTGTTAAAAACCACAACAACAACATTCAGTGTTTATTTTCATGCAACATGAACGTCAATGTTTAATTTGTGTGACTTTACCAAAGCGTTTGATTTGTAGGCATATGTATTCCTCCAGTCGCGAGCCTGTGCGCTTTATCTGATGTTTATGCGGTGATGTCACAATCACAATGCATTGTGGTATATGAAGCTGCCCGAAGTGTACATATGAAGTAGACCTGCTCCCTCGGTCAAAATCAAGGGAGCAAGGGTCTCTCCATATAAACTTCCCTTGTCCACCTCACAAAGTGGGTTGCACTTCAAAATGGTGGTGGAGTGGAGGGGAAGTGCTTATGGAAGTTTGCAAGTGTCTTAAAGTGGAGTGGAACGCAGCATATTTGTTAAACTGATCCCCGTTCACACGGATCGCTCAAAAAAGTGCTAAACAGGCTGTATTATGCATGGCAGGCGAGTGGTCGGCGCTGAAACTTTGTCAAGAAACACCCACCAAACCCGAAATACACATATTTACATTTACATTTATGCATTTAGCAGACGCTTTTATCCAAAGCGACTTACAGCTCAGGAGTACAAGAAGCGATCCATCAAGAAGAGGCAAAGAAACACAAAA
This sequence comes from Pseudorasbora parva, assembly GCF_024679245.1. NCBI lineage: Eukaryota > Metazoa > Chordata > Actinopteri > Cypriniformes > Gobionidae > Pseudorasbora > Pseudorasbora parva. Next base: position 7,618,953 of record NC_090184.1, read on the forward strand.
AGTGCCCCAAATACCAAGATTTGTATACTGCTCAGAGTAGCAAAAAACAGAAAAGGGAAGAAGAAAAGAGAAATAGAGGAGGAAGAGGGTTTTTTTTATATGTAAGATTAAGTGCTCATGGAAGAGATTCGATTTTACCTGTCTTTTGAATGAAGCGAGTGATTCTGTCGTGCGTATGTAGGAGGACGGAAGATCGTTCCACCAACCAGGAACAATGAAAGAAAAAGTTCTGGAGAGGGATTTCATGCCTCTCTGTGATGGTACCACAAGCCTTCGCTCATTAGCGGAGCGAAGGCTTCTGCTGGGGGTGTAGACTCGTAGGAGTGAGTCGAAGTATGCAGGTGCAGAGCTTGTGGAAGATCCATAAGCAAGAGTCAGAGCTTTGAATTTGATCCGGGCAGCGAGTGGTAGCCAATGCAGAGAGATGAATAGAGGTGTGACATGAGCCATTTTGGGCTCATTGAATACAAGACGTGCCGCAGCGTTCTGGATCATTTGCAGCGGTTTGATTGCACAAGATGGAAGTCCAGCCAGAAGCGCATTGCAATAGTCAAGTCTAGAAATTACCAGGGCTTGGACAAGAAGCTGTGTTGCATGCTCTGTAAGGAACAGTCTGATATTCCTGATATTGTGCAATGCAAACCTGCATGACCGAGATGTGGTCTTTGAAGGACAGCTGGTCATCAAAGATTACTCCAAGATTTCTGACCGATCCTGAAGGAGTAATCAAAGATGAACCTAGGCATATGACATCTGTTTTCAAAATTTCACGTTTTTGTTGTTTACACGGACGATGGCAAAATTTGTGTTTTCAAGCACACAAAATGGCGTTGTGTAAATTAACCCGATTCATATGTTTTTAGTTGAAGAGAGACAAATGGCTGCATTTACACTGATCTTTTGACCATGTACTTTGTTTCTTTTCTTTTTTTTTTGTCCCAGCGGTTTACAATCACTTTACTCATGACTGGTAACTGATATCTGTGTTTGCATTAATCTCCATCCAAAATGGTTCTGTTGGTGATCGCTTTACAATGCAACATGGTTGACCCTCATGATTTGAATGGCGTACTAAAATGATTTTATAATTCACGTCAGTTGACCATGATTAGTTTCAAGCTTGGATAAGTTCAAATCTGTCATTGATGTTTGCAGCTCAATCTGACAGAACAGATAGACTGGATAATAAGAGTAGGGTGACCAAATGTCCTGTTATCCCAGGACATAGACATTTAGGTTATAGATAGTAATTTGTAAAATAACAATAAATGTATTTAAATTAATCAGGCATCTTTGAGTAAACTTCGAGTATCACTTGAGTATCTCATTGCTGGGCCGAGCACATCTGCTTCATAGTACGACATAAAAAGATATCTTTGGCGCCAAATGTGTTACTCTGGCCTTGTGGTGGCTTGGAATTCCAATGGATATTCAAATCGGATATTCGTATTTAGACGTTGGTCAGATGTCCGGATATGTATCTGATTTAAAACCACATTCGGGATTGGCTCAGGATGGATGCAAAAATGTGATTTTTGTGTTTAAATGCGTGCAACAAAATTTGATCTGGGTTAGAAGTGTGTGTGTGCGGGGGATCAGATTTTTTTTTTTTTTTGTGCCAGTGTAAACGCAGCCATACAAAAGTGCAGAGTTTCACTTGTGCAGGGCTGTGGATCCCAGAGATGCATAAACTCTACAGGTCCAGAGCAGAATCAAAGGTAATCAATTAAACTAAAAGGGGAGGTGACACCTTCATTCAAAGATGTACAAAAAGGCAAAGCCAAGCACTGGTGTGTGTTGTGGCATTTGTGTCCAAGTTTGCTAAGATGGAGGTTCTAAAAGGTGTCTTAGTGGTGGCTGTGATTGTTGCATTTGATCTGCCTGATGCATGGGGAAGTTTGAGCTACAGTCAAAGTCCAAGAAGCATGGGGCCAAAATCAGATCCAGCTTCCAGAGGTCCTGCCCTTTCTCCTCCAGGGCTCTGGAACCCTTTGAAAGTTGCTCAGAGTCCTTTGGGTTCTGCCTCCAGAGGCCTTGCACAGGACCCTTTTGGCCTTCAGGAGAAGCAGCTGTTGCAGGGTCCAGTGAAGCCTTTGGATTGGAAGTATCCTGTCGTTCCCGAGGTGCAGAGTGAGTTGGCGGTGAACTTCCAGTTGAGGCAACCCGTGACTCCCAGCAGCGTAGCGGTTCAATGTGGAGAGAACCGGGTCCTTGTAGAGGTCCAGCAGGACTTGTTTAGCAATGGTCATTTGATCCAGCCAACTGGTCTGTCTTTAGGTGGATGTCCTGTTGTTGGTCAGGACTCTCAGTCTAAGGTGCTCATCTTTGAGTATGAGTTACAGGACTGCAACAGCGTGCAGATGGTAAGAACTCCTAAATCGTAATCAGTTTGTTCTAGTTGAGGATCTCCAAAATCCTCAAAGAGTGTCGGTTCACATGGCTGTTGTCTTTGTAATGCCAGGGCATCTGGTACAAACCTTTCTTAAAGGTTAATGGTTCACCCAATCATCTTTGTGAGGAACCCTTTTGTTTTAACTACTTCAATCTCTTCCAGATGACTGAGGATGAGCTTGTCTACACCTTTTCTCTTACCTACACCCCTGAGGCTCTTGCAAGTACTGCGATTACCCGGACTGAGGGTGCAGTTGTTGGTGTTCAGTGCCACTATCAAAGGTAAGTGACCTCTGTGCCTTTTCCCTCTCGTGCAACTGGGAGACCATTTAATGGGTCCCTTCATGAACCACAGGCTTCAAAATGTAAGCAGTAATGCCTTGAGGCCAACATGGGTCCCTTATGCCTCAACGGAGATTGGTGAAGAAGCCTTGGTGTTCTCCCTGAAGCTCATGATGGGTTGGTACAGGTTTTTAATAAAATAATTCTTTATCCTTGTGATTTGTGCCTAAAATGTTCCCTTTTCTTATCTGTAGATGATTGGTCCAATCAGAGGCCTTCATACCTTTATTTCCTGGGTGGCGTTATTAACATTGAGGCATCTGTGAAGCAGTACAATCATGTGCCTCTGCGTGTGTTTGTGGACAGCTGTGTGGCCACTCAAGTGCCTGATGTGAACTCCCTTCCGAGATATTCCTTCATTGAGAATCATGGGTAAGGTTATGGCCCTTGGCGCTATAGGACCGTTTTAGTTGCTCTTTTTAAACTGTCACTAATGTCAACCAACTAGAAATTATCTGTGACTCTGAATTGATTCATGGGTTTCTCTTTGTGCTGACCTCATCAGGTGCTTTGTGGATGCCAAGGCTACAGCTTCCAGCTCCCACTTCATGCCTCGGTCCCAGGCTGACAAGGTCCAGATCCAGCTGGAGGCATTCATGTTCCAGGAGAGCTCCAGTCCTTCTGTATGTACTACGCATATCATGAGTAAATTCAACTTCTCTTCCCATCTGCTTTGGTTTTCTGACTTGTCTGTCATCCCTTGCAGATCTACGTAACGTGTGTTGTGAAGGCAACTATTGCTTCTGCACCCAGTGATGCTCAGCACAAATCCTGTTCTTTCACCAATGGGTACGTTGCACTTTATCTTATTTTAAAGCTGACTTTGCTCATGTTGAAGGTGGTGTCTTTGTCCTGTTGCAGGTGGTTTGCTGCTGATGGAAATGACCAAGTTTGTGGTTGCTGTGACTCAACATGTGGTCCTGATGGTGGAATTGCTGCTGCTCCCTATGGAGGTTAGTATATCTTGCTATTTCTATGGTTGCTTATGATGTTTTTATTGCTCTAACTTGTTTCTTCTCTCTAGGTGTTCAGTGGGAAGGCAAGGCCACACTTGGTCCTGTGGTGGTTCAAGGGCAAAAGAAAGTTCCTCAATAAAACTGACATCAATTCTTGCTTGTATCTGACTTGTCATTTTCCTTCATGTCTGGTTTAACTGCTTTTGCACATTCTGCCACTGGTGACCCTGACAGTCCTTCTGTACCTTTGCAAGTCCCATAATGCATAAAACCATAGGCTTCCAGAAATTGGGAATTTTAGACTCTGACCCATTTAAATACTGCTCCATGGTTAACTGTTATCTGTATTTGAAACAATCATTTTACAATATTTTTAGTATTTAACAGCAGACTTCCTTATGAAAACCACTACCCATGATGCTCAAGAATCTGGCAAGCAAATCATTGCAAGAGAGCTCTACAGGTAACGTTTTGTCCCATGAAGCACTGCAGACATGGTTGCATTGTGCTCCCTAAATTAATTCTCCTCAAAATGCTTGTTTGCCTCATGCAGCAACACACGGTGCACTCCGGTTAGAAATTGTCTGAATGGAGATTGCGCCTATGCCATCAAAGTGCTATAAGCGACTCGGGCTACGTTTACACGTGGGTGGCTACTGATTAAAGAAAGAACCAGCTTCCTTAATATAGTCTTGTGTTGAATTTTATTGTACAAACAGAGGCTGTAAGCAGTACATAAATATTTGCATAAGTCATGTCTCTGAAACATCTGTGTATTTTACAACTATTACATTTATTTCACTCCATCTGTGATAAAGTATTCAAACATTGTGGAAGCATCACTATAGGAAGCAGAAAGTGTCTGACTTCATGTTTCCGTTTTTAGCTCCTTGCTGATTGGTTGCATTCAGCCATCTTGTAGTTGAACACACCTATAGTGTGTGTGTATATGCATATGACCCTTAGGGTACATGACAATTTTAAACCAAGCGGCAGCCTCCCCAGTTTCTCTTGACGCCAGTACGGGACTGCAATTCATCAACTGGCTGCTAGGGACAGGCTCCAGAAGGGAGCAGAATCTCATTGGGCTCCATGTTAAAATATCCAACTTTACAGCAGAAAAAAACATGTTTACAGCCTGGTAAATTTGTGGTTTTGGTCTACATAGCAATTTTTCCCCTTTATGACAACTGTGATTGGGGTGGATTTTTGTATAACTCATTTGTTTACATTATATAAAGCCTTAAGTTCTGCATAATTAAGGCCTTGGCCACTTTGAGGGACGGTTTGGTTTTCGTTTGTCTGCTGTCTGTTAGTAGTCACGTCACCTCAGCTCAGCCCAGCCCACGTCCCGCCGTTTTCTGTTATCCGGGAGTGTCAAGCTGGCAAGATGTCAACAGTCAGCTCGTCTCTACTTTACACTTTAAAACTGTCTATTGCTGCGTTCCAGTTAGTTTGTATTATGCCCTTCACTCGCTAACTTCCCTTCGTTTTGATCACTCGGATGTGCATCTTTGCTAACGTTGCATGAGTGTCCACTACTGGCGGAATATTAGCAATGGACTGAACTGGAATGCACAAAGCCCTTGATCACTTGGAATCCACTATGGAGTTGATTGATTGATTGATTGATTTATTCCTTCACGAAATTGTTTAAAGCAGCATTATATATGTATATAGGTGTGTTTGAATTGTTTTAAATGTTTTTAAAAATATTAAAAATATCATAGAGTTGTTTGTGGTGGGTTAAATTAAACGTGATATGCGGTGATGTCACAATCACATTGCATTGTGGTATATGAAGCTGCCCGAAGTGTACATATGAAGTAGACTCGCACCCTCGGTCAAAATCAAGGGAGCAAGGGTCTCTCCATATAAACTTCCCTTGTCCACCTCACAAAGTGGGTTGCACTTCAAAATGGTGGTGGGGTGGAGGGGAAGTGCTTATGGAAGTTTGCAAGTGCGTGTCTTAAAGTGGAGTGGAACGCAGCATATTTGTTAAACTGATCCCCGTTCACACGGATCGCTCAAAAAAGTGCTAAACATGCTGTATTATGCATGCCAGGCAAGTGGTCGGCGCTGAAACTTTGTCAAGAAACACCCACCAAACCCGAAATACACATATTTACATTTACATTTATGCATTTAGCAGACGCTTTTATCCAAAGCGACTTACAGCTCAGGAGTACAAGAAGCGATCCATCAAGAAGAGGCAAAGAAACACAAAAAGTGCCCCAAATACCAAGATTTGTATACTGCTCAGAGTAGCAAAAAACAGAAAAGGGAAGAAGAAAAGAGAAATAGAGGAGGAAGAGGGTTTTTTTATATGTAAGATTAAGTGCTCATGGAAGAGATTAGATTTTACCTGTCTTTTGAATGAAGCTAGTGATTCTGTCGTGCGTATGGAGGACGGAAGATCGTTCCACCAACCAGGAACAATGAAAGAAAAAGTTCTGGAGAGGGATTTCATGCCTCTCTGTGATGGTACCACAAGCCTTCGCTCATTAGCGGAGCGAAGGCTTCTGCTGGGGGTGTAGACTCGTAGGAGTGAGTCGAAGTATGCAGGTGCTGAGCTTGTGGGAGATCCATAAGCAAGAGTCAGAGCTTTGAATTTGATCCGGGCAGCGAGTGGTAGCCAATGCAGAGAGATGAATAGAGGTGTGACATGAGCCATTTTGGGCTCATTGAATACAACCCAGATAGCAAGCATGTTTGGGCCACATGTGGATTTTATATGGCACATATGGCCCAGATATGGCATGGCTGAATAGATGTGGGCCAGAATTTGACCATATTTGTTTTGCCATAACTTTAAAATCGGTGGTAAATGTTCTCTTGGTTCACAACTCATTTTGAGGGATATGGCCCAGATAAGCAATGTACACATAAGGGCCATAAGCAATGTACACATAAGGGCCATATATGTTTGAGCTATGGCACAAAGTGAGAAAGGCTGACTTGTGGTAAACCTTTGGATTATATATGGAAAAACACAGGACACCTGAAATCAAGTGCAGCTAACATCCGATGTTTCACACCTCAGGTGGTTGCATCTCATTTGTGGAATGAATCTGACTGATACGGCACCATTTTCTCATCTGCTCTCATGAGTTTTCGGTCACACATATCTTCAGGTAAGTGAGGTTTTGGCATTTCAAAGTCTTTTTAAGGTTATTTTGTGCAGTATTATGCATTTGTTTGAGGAGGGTGTCGAATTAGCCTCAGTTGAGTGTATTTACTATTTCAATCCCCTGTGTAATGCAGCATACAGTCACCAAACGAGTCATGGATTGATGATTTAAAACTCTGGACTAGTTTTCTTGTATGTGTCCCTTTTTAACGCGCCTCAACTATCGTACAGTCTGACATTTATGACAGTTTTGATTTTACAGTGTGACATGGCTTACAGATTATGTTTGTTCAGCCTGACATGGAACAATCGTGAAGGACTATAATAAATCTGACAGTGTGCACCCGGGTTAAGTTTTGTTGTGGCCGGAGTTAGTTAGGTTTTTTTTAGCGCAAAAAAATAAATTAATAATTTCAAATCTTAACCTGGCTAATGATAAGTTACAATGATTAAAAAAAAGTGACAATTTTTTGACAGAATTATATTTTTGGTTGAACTATCCCTTTAGTTTAAGATTCATTTTAATCATAATTACGCAGACCTAGCTTCCAGGTTGTATTGCTGTTAACATTATTTAAATGTAAAACTTTTTTTAAATGTAACTTTTTATTGCAGGTGCAGTCGGTTGAAACAACAGGAGTCCCAGCAACACTTCCAACACTGTTTAGTGTCACAATTCACGAGTGTGAGTGCCCATGCTCACCACCAGAGGGCACACCAATCCTGACTGTCGCTCTATCATAAACTACATTACCCATTATCCTTTTCCCGGACTCATTAGCACTCACTGTTTACACCTGTGTCTTATTATTCTGTTTTCCACCTGGTTATCTCTGTTATTTACTGTGAAGTCTTGTTTTGTGTGCAATGCATTTCTGATCATTTTCCCCAGTTTCATGTCTCTTGGCTTGTTGGATTTCTTGCCTGTTTCCTGGATTACCCGTTTGCCTGTCTCTCCTGTCTTGTTTGCTTGTGTATGACCTTTTGCCTGCTTTTGACTACGATAGTGGATTACCCTCTTAATAAATACTGCATTTGGATCTCCTACATTCTGTCTCATAGCGGTTCTTTACAATTAGAGACTTTTTTTTTTCTCTTGTGAAGTTGTTTGTTATCTTTAGCAAGTTACTGTGATTCCCCCTCCCTTCTACTTCAACTCTCATTGCTAGTTTAGCATAATATGTCACAGGTCGGAGCGGACCGCCACTAGCGCGAGTCCCGCTCCTCCCCCAGTTTCCACCCCGAGGAGGTCCCAGAAACACGCCAATGACCAGACAGACGAGGACAGGGTAAGTTAAAAACAATGTTTATTAATTTAAAAAGAGATTTATAGGAAAGGGGAGAAAGGGATACTAAAAGAGGGGGAACCAGCCCTCTAGGACTGGGGCCTTGGGATCTGAGTCGCTTCTGACTCTCAACGGATCTTCCCAGCTCTCTCTCTTCTTCGTACAAGCCTAGGTTTGTAGGTGAATATACAGACGGTACACTAGACTCTTAGTCTTGGGCGTACAGGTGGGTACACAGGCGGTACACTGGGCTCTTAGCTTTGGGCATACAGGTGAGTATACAGGCGGTACACTGGGCTCTTAGCTTGAGACGTACAGGTGAGTATACAGGACCATACACTGGGCTCTTAGCTTTAGACGTGCAAGTGAGTATACAGGACAGTACACTGGGCTCTTAGCTTTAGGCATACAGGTGAGTATACAGGCGGTACACTGGGCTCTTAGCTTTAGACGTACAGGTGAGTATACAGGACCGTACACTGGGCTCTTAGCTTTGGACGTGCAGCTGAGTATACAGACAGTACACTGGGCTCTTAGCTTTGGGCGTACAGGTGAGTATACAGACGGTACACTGGGCTCTTAGCTTTGGGCGTACAGGTGAGTATACAGGCGGTACACTGGGCTTTTAGCTTTGGGCGTACAGGTGAGTATACAGGCGGTACACTGGGCTTTTGGCTTTGGGCGTACAGGTGGGTATGCGGCGGTACACTGGGCTCTTAGCTTTAGTGTGTTTACACACAGCGGACTTCCAGCCTTCCTCACTAGGACAGACTTCTAAGGAACACGTTGACTTCCCACACATAGTAGAACAGTCCCACGATGACGCAGAGCCCTTGGCTCAGTCCTGAAAGCACTTCACAGACATATGATCATACAGAGACAGCGCATAAGATCCTTCTACGCATCAGCCAATTCAAACTTCCCGTCCTTTTATACTCCACACACTATTCACAGCAAGCTCTTACTTCATACAGTTGCCCGCCACCACCAGGTGGGGGAAAGGGGTTGACGAGTCACAGTCAGGTGTATATACATATATATGCAACAATCGCCCATCGTCACCAATTTGCTTCCTCTAATGCAGGGCTTCCTTTTCGGCCTGGGGAGGGATCGCTGACAACGTTTGCACAGCACAACACTATAATTCTTCAGGTGGACACACATCAAAAAAGACTCACCCACTGTACTCCACACACACTCACGGTGAATTAGGGTCAGGATCACCACGTTGGGCCGGGAAATAGGTCCTGGATCGTGGAAAGGGTCGGTGCAGAGGATGATCATATGGAAACGTCAAGACCACGACCTTTTAGCACACTCCTTCCTCTTCTCAATACGTTCCCAATGACTTCTCAATGTAAACAATCTCTTCAAGGCAGTAATAATACATATCAACACAGTTGCTCCAACAAGGGAATGCTTCAAACACTTAGCTCCATGTTTTCTTCAGCCCAGTACTCTGTTTTCACTTCGCCCAGTCTGTACCATCCACCTCAATCCGTCCCTCCAACCCACCGATCGCTCCATCTCGCCCACGGCATTTGCCGGGATAAACTTCACCCACCCTGCAGCGTTGGCCAGAATCAACTTCACCCCCCTCTCCTGTTCTCCGGTTACCTTATTTATATGCCTCCTTTTCTCTGAATTGTCCAACCATCAATCGCCACGTCCATTCGCACACCTGTTCTTAATAATCCTCCCTTTCAGTTGCCCGGAGTTACCGGAACTGGTCGCGTGTTTCATGGACAACGGTCCGGGCGGAACAATCTCCGCCATTTTAGGTTCCGCCACATTAAGTCACTCTGTTGCTGCGTTCCAGTTCGTTTTTATCATGCCCTTCACTCGCAAACTTCCCTCCGTCTCGTTCACTCAGATGTGCGTCATGCCTACGTTGCATGAGTGCCCACTACTGGCGGAAACTTTGCAAATGGACTGAACTGGAACGCCCTAAGCCCTTGATCACTTGGAATCCACTATGGAGTTGATATATTATTTAATTTTTACCTTTACGAAATTGTTTAATGCAGCATTCTATATGTATATGGATGTGTTTGGGTTGTTTTAAATGTTTTTAAAAATAGTTATAGTTGTTTGTGGTGGGGTAAATTAAACGTGATATGTGGTGACGTCACAATCGCGCTGCATTGTGGTATATGAAGCTGCCTGAAGTGTACATATGAAGTAGACTCGCTCACTCGGTCAAAATCGAGGGAGCAAGGGTCTGTCCATACAAACTTCCCTTGTCCACTTCACGAAGTGGAACGCACTTCAAAATGGTGGCAGGGATTCCCCCAAGGGGAAGTGCTTAGGGAAGTTTGCAAGTGCGTGTCTTAAAGTGGAGTGGAACGCAGCATGTGACATAATACACACTTGAAATTTGGTGTCACACTTTGAATGTTATTTATATTAATATAAATGGTTTCTGATTAACTGTAAATATTTGTCAAAAGTAAATTATTGAATAAATTTTTTTGTTGAGTGTCTTATTTATCATGGAGTTAATAAGACTTTTACATAATGCTCAAAGTTGCATGTGGGCCACATAAGGGCCATTACATTTTAACAAAACTCAGCCATACTAAAATTCCATATAAGGGCCACATACAATTGTATAGTTTGGCTCACGTTTGGTGGAGTTATGGCACTGCTTTGGCTGTGCTGTGGTAAAGAAGAAGTGGGCCAGATCTGGGCCGGCAAACACAATTTAATCTGGGCCACATCTAAGCTGTTTATCTGGGCCAGATCTGGGCCAAAGGAAATTTGCTGACTGGGTATTTTATCAAGCCAGAACACATCTATTTTACTGTAGCGTCCCATTGCCAAATCCTGGCTCCCCACCGAAACTAAGCTGGTTCTAGCCTGGATGTAATGTGAACCTGAGTCTTTTTTTCAAGAACTCAATTGTTATTAGAGGATGCCTTGGGTAGTTAACTCTTAGTTGTTTACTCACAGGCCTGTATTGCAGTTACATGAAAGACCTTTTTGGAAAAATCTCAATTGTTATTGAAAGATTATTTAGTGAGGCCAGTAGGGGGTTTTCACACTAGCAGATGTGGGAGAGAGTTACTATAGTTTGAGTACACTGTAAAACAATACAGGTGGTAGCTCATTCTGAGGGGCATTTTAAGCCCCTCAGAATTTGCTGCCTATCCATATGGACCATTTTATCAAGCCAGAACACAGCTATTCTACTTTAGCATCCCATGGCCAAACCCTGGCTTCCCACCGAAACTTAGCAGGTTCTAGCCCTGGTGTAATGTGAACTGGAGAGTGTTTTTCCAAAAACTCATTTGTTATTAGAGGATGCTTTGGGTAGTTAACTCTTAGTTGTTTAATCACAGGCCTGTATTGCAGTTACATGAAAGTGAGGCCTTTTTGGAAAAAACTCAATTGTTATTGAAAGATTATTTAGTGAGGCCAGTAGGGTGTTTTCACAATAGCAGAATATTTGGGAGAGAGTTGCTATAGTTTGAGTACACTGTAATGCAATTCAGGTGGTAGCTCATTCTGAGGGGCATTTTGAGCCCCTCAGAATTTGCTGCCTATCCATATAGACCATTTTATCAAGCCAGAACACATCTGTTCTACTTTAGCATCCCATGGCCAAAGCTTGGCTCCCCACCAAAACTAGGCTGGTTCTAGCCTGGATGTAATGTGAACTGAAGAGGTTTTTTTCAAAAATGGATTTGTTATTAGAGGATGTTTTGGGAAATCAACTCTTAGTGTCACATGCCTGTCCTGTCTTGTGTGCACATGTGGGTTTTGTCAGTATGGTCTTTGTGCTTCTGTCATTGTCTGATCCCTCCCCCCTTGTTATCTGATTAGTGTTTCATTTCTCCCACCTGTTCCCTCTTAATTTCTTCCCTTTATAAGCTCCTTGTGTTTGTCAGTCTTTAGCCCTATTCGGACTGGATTAGTTTAACATGGGGACGTGGGGGTAAAGTAATTATTACCAGAGGTTCTCAGTGATTTTAGTCCCGTCCGAATGTGCCATCTCGGTAATCATTACGGAGAATGTCAGTAAAGATTACCGAGACTTTTACCTTCTGTAAAAAGGTCCGGAAAAATTACCTCAGGTAATACTAATCCCGTTCGAATAGACCTGCTGTAAAAATGTATGGTAAAATTCCGTCATTTCCTGTTTAAAAGTTAAAAAAGAGCACTTTGCGACCATGGAGGCGCTTGAAGCATTCGGTTGCGTTGTAGGTGGTGGGACAAATCTGTGGAAAATGTCCAGCATTTTCCGCATATCATTTAAAGCAAAAAGAAGATCAAAAGCACTTATTAGAGGCACAACACATTTTAGCTCTAGGAAAGTGTCTAATACCAACATAATCCAATCATAATCGTTAGACTGGACCTAACTGTTTATTAAAACACATATATATTGGAGACGGAGTTCAGACTGGCGCTCAGGTTGTGTTTGCTCACGTTATAACGGTAACGTCATACGCACATGACGTCAAGGAGGTGCGTAAAGCGTGTTACTCCTCCCACTTCTGCTAGTTTTACTGAGATGTCTTATCCCGTGCGAATTGGCCATTAATATTACAGACGTCCTGAGGTAAAATGACTTTACCCCCATGTCCCCATGTTAAACTAAACCAGTCCGAATAGGGCTTTAGTTGAATCCTTGTTATGTCTACATATCCTGTTTCCCTGTGTTGGTGTGTTTTGAGTTTATGGTTTTGGAACCAGTTGTTTAGCCCCCTCGTGGGTTTTGTTTTGTGTTGTTTATTTTATGTTTAATAAATTCACATTTCTCTGCAACAGAGTTCTCACCTTAGTGTTTTTTAGTGTTACGTGACAGATGCATTTAACATTAACATATAACATTTATTCACCTATATATCTGCTTATTAATTTACATATTTGCATATTTATAAATTTATTGACTTATTCATTCTTGAATTTATTTATTTTTAATTTATGCAGGTTTGGTCCTCCATACATGTCGTCCGACACCCGTAAGACCTTCGTTCATCTTCAGACACAAATGAAGATATTTTTGTTGAAATCCGATGGCTCAGAAAGGCTTTCATTGACACCAATGTCATTTCCTCTCATAAGACTCATAAAGGCACTAAAGTTGTCGTTACAAAGCCCATCTCACTACAGCGGATCTACAATCATTTATGAAGCGGCGAAATAACCCTAAATAACGATTTCTGTAGTGATGGGCAGATTTCAAAACAGCTTCCCGAAGCTTCAAATCGTTATGAATCAGTGTATCGATTCATGATTCAGATCGCCAAAGTCACGTGATTTCAGCAGTTTGGCGGTTTGACACGCGATCTGAAACATGAATCGATACACTGATTCATTATGCTTCGAAGCTTTGGGAAGCTCTTTTGAAATCGGGAGGGAGATTTGGATGGGAGACCAACTGGGAAAACCAGGCAGTTGCTGGTAGAGGTGTTAGTGAGGCCAGCAGGGGGTGCTCACCCTGTGGTCTGTGTGGGTCCTAACACCCCAGTATAGTGATGGGGATACTGTACTGTCAAAGAGCACCGTCTTTCGGATGAGACGTTAAACAGAGGTTCCGACTCTCTGCGGTCGTTAAAAATCCCAGGATATCCTTCGATAAAGAGTAGGGGTGTAACCCCGGCATCCTGGCCAAATTTGCCCATTGGCCCCTGTCCATCATGGCCTCCTAATCTTCCCCCTCTCCTGATTGGCTTCATCACTTGGTCTCCTCTCCACCATAAGCTGGTGTGTGGTGAGCGTTCTGGCGCAATATGGCTGCCGTCGCATCATCCATGTGGATGCTGCACACTGGTGGTGGTTGAGGAGATTCCCCCTTCTATGTAAAGCGCTATATAAATGTAACGAATTAGGAATCTCCGCAGATCCAATGCTGGTGCTTCTTCTCTTCAGTTCAGCCACACATCTTCTATAGGGTTCAGGTCAGGGAAATTGGAAGGTCATTGGAGAAGCTTCATTTTGTGCTCAGTGACACATGTGTGTGTTGATTTTGATGTTTGTTTTGGATCGTTGTCCTAACGGGAGATCCAAACACGGCCCATTATAAGATTTGTAGCAGAATCCATCAGGTTTTGATTTTTTATCTTTCGGTATTTGCTAGAATACATGATACCATGTATCTGAACAAGATGTCCAGGACCTCCAGCAAAAAAAAAAAAAGGCCCACAACATTAAAGATCCAGTGGTATTTTTAGCCGTGGGCATGAGGCCCTTTTTATCCCTGTTTGCTCCAAACCCATCTGTTAGATTTGCTGCCAAAAAGCTATTTTATAGTTTCATCTGACCGCAGGACCTGGTCCCTTTTGACTTTCCAGTCGTGTCTGACAACTGAATATGCTGGAGTTTGTTTATGGGTGAGCAAGGAGGATTTCTCTTAAATCCCTCCCAAACAACATGTGGTGATGTAGGGGTTGTTTGATTTTTTTTTTTTTTCTGACCCCAAGACTCAACTAATCTCTGCGGTTCTCCATCTGTGATCCTTGGAGAGTCTTTGTGCACTCAATCATTCCTCCTCGCCGTGCATTAGGACAATATACACACACGTGTATTTTGTAACATTTTTAGTTAAATTGGGCTTCTTAATTATTGCCCTGACGGTGGAAATGGGGATTTTCAATACTTTAGCTATTTTCCTACAGCCCTTTTTCTATTTTGTGAAGCTCAACAATCTTTTGCTGCACATCAGAACTATCTTCTTTGGTTTCACTCATTGTGATAAATGATTAAGGGAATTTGGCTTTTATGTCTCCTTATATTTATACTCCTGTGAAACAAGACATCATAGCTGGACACTTTCATGTTCCTTGTCACCCTGGTGTGCTAAATATATATATATATATATATATATATATATATATATATATATATATATATATATATATATATATATATATATATATATATATATATATATATATATATATATATATATATATATATATATATATATATATTAATGTAAATATACTTTTTTACTCATTTAAAATTCTGGCCAACGTGCTTTAGAGAAAATAATTTATTTCATAAATTGATTTACCCCCCATTTTCAATTATTTTACTTAAATAAAAGGTTGGATATTTGTGATTTTTTTTAAATAAAAGATCAAAGGGATAAACAATGCAGATTATTTTTTTACAGCCATATATATATATATATATATATATATATATATATATATATATATATATATATATATATATATATATATATATATATATATACACTTTCTCCCTGAAAATCACTGGAAGTAAGACCAGAGCTGTACAGAAATCCATATCTGAACGACACTGAGAAGGTGTTAGGGATGTAACAGTTTAAATAACAAAAGTTGTTTGTATCATAGTTTTAGAGTCACGATAAATAATTGTAGAGCCACTGTAGTGAGATGGGCTTTGTAACGACGTCTTTAGTGCCTTTATGGGTCTTCCGAAGATGAACTTACGAGTGTCGGACGACATGTATGGAGGACCAAACCTGCATTTTTTTGAAACTCATGGTCATGGATCAGTAGATGTTATAGTCCATAACTACATAATATTCTCTGTAAAGTGTCGTGTATAGCTGAAAATCATGATTTCTTGTTGTGTTGATTGGTCAATGTCAGTTATGTTACCAAGGTAGAGTTACAGTTTGTAACTGAACTGACAGTCATTCACAGAGAAACACACTCTCTCCCTCTCTCACACCTCAGACTGTCAACATGCTCACTCTACCTTGGTAACAGAGTTTGACGGAAACAAAAGCGACTGACTAATTAGAAAAACAAAAATCACGATTTCAGAAAATATGCAATATATTTCTATAGATATATAGAAATATATAGATATATTTTAGAGTATTTTGCAATCAGTTGTTGAATGGGTGTCATTCAATAGAAAAATGGCCTTTTTAGAAGGAACAAATTTGACACAGTTAAGGTACAAACGGGCTTGTCCCTGGGGTAGTATAATGGTTTTTTATAATTCATTTTTTATATTAATACATATTTTTATTTAATCATATTTTAGTTAGTTGGGTCTTATTTTATCATTCCCGTAAGGGTTTAGTATTTTATGAGTTAAAGAACTCTGCCTCGTCTTTTGTCCAAACATACCACGCCATCTTTACTGACGTCAGGTGACCTGTAAATGGGAAAAACTGTTTCCATTGCAGTTTTGTGAAATATTCCTTTTTCAAATTGTCTGAGAAACCACCTCATGCAAGCGTAAAAACTTTTTTATGATATATGGGTGTTTTGGCGAAATGTACGTTTCCATGGGGCGTATTTTCAATTCGTAATTTACATTAAATAAGAAGGTAGAATTTGTGAAGAAATGCCAAAAGATCTGCCATAGGACAGATGTAGGTTGTGTCTTATTCTGGCACTGATTGGATTAAATGCAATCTTTTGTTAAGAACTCCATTACAATATATAAGTAGTGGAACATCTTAGGAACATCTGTTGAGTGAGTTGTTGAATTATTCAATAAATAGAGTCTTTCAAAACAATAATTCATTCAGGAATAAAGCAACGCTATTGTGTATTGCTCTGAGATGCTCAACTGGTTATCCTGATGAAAATAATGTTTAAAATCTACATTACTTCTTGTTTATGGATGTTGTACTATTGACTGTTGATAATGACCATTTAATGACAGGAGTGTGTGTGTGTGGGCATATTTTTGTGACATATGAGGACACAAATGTGTATAATGACATGGGTATGACACAGGTATTACCGGAGAGGGTGAAATATGAGGACATTGGCCATATCCCCACTTTTCAAAATGCTTACAAATCATACAGGATGAATTTTTTTGAGAAAGTAAAAATGCAGAATGTTTCCTGTGATGGGTAGGTTTAGGGGCAGGGGCAGTGTAGGGGGATAGAAAATACGGTTTGTACAGTATAAAAACCATTACGCCTATGGAATGTCCCCATATGTCACAAAAACAAACTGTGTATGTGTGTGTGTGTGCGTGCGTGTGTGTGTGTGTGTGTGTGTGTGTGTGTGTGTGTGTGTGTGTGTGTGTGTGTGTGTGTGTGTGTGTGTGTGTGTGTGTGTGTGTATTCATTTTTTAATTGAATTACAGTTACTTCTGATGTAACTTAGTACACTATAGACTAGGATATAACAATTCTATATAAAACAATCCTAGTAGATATTCATAAATATTTTTAATGATATTATTTTTTTTGAGAGAGAGTAATGGTAGTAATCTAACACTGTTGCAGAAGCTAGTAATTAATTTTTCTTTTTTTAAAGAAAAACTTACCCAATCGTGTGCATAAACCTACATTATATTAGAAGATTAATGTTTTAAAGAATTAAGGGGGTCGCACACCGGACGCGGAGCTCGGCGGCGCTCGGCGGCGCGCCACGCAGCGTCTCAGGTATCGCACACCAGACGCGCACATTTTAAAAGGCTACGTTTATTATACATTTCCCCAAAATATGTTTAGACTTTATTCAAGCTGTTGAACTCAGAATGTAAAACAAATGTGTCTTGTAGAAAAGGTTGAAATCAGTATACCTTAACGATAATATACTTTTAATATAAAGCCTTGAAATGGCGCTCTGTGGCGCGGCAGGATTTAGAACAACTTCCTGAGTCGCCGCGGACAGGCGCCGAATGCCGCCACCGGTGTGCGTACACTCATTGAAAACAATGTGTTCGAATTTTAAAGACGTGGCGCGCCGCCGAGCGCCGCCGAGCGCCGCCGAGCTCCGCGTCCGGTGTGCGACCCCCTTTAGAATTAGTAGGCTACGCCCCAAATAGTAGTAAGCCTTTGGTAAAAAGAGTGTTCCAAAGGTACCCGGATGGTTTACTATTTCCGGCCAGAATTTGAAGTGTGGATCGATGTACACTCTAACAGCAAATATTGCCCACAATCCATTGCACGTTGGACTAGAATTCGATTAGAACGACAAACATGGATAAAAAGTTTTAAAAAAATACAAACATTTGCGAGTGTTTGAGCTCACTGTGACATCATAGTGGAGATTCCGTTCTGGCAGCTGTAAATTGCAGATCTGACTCTGGTTTGCAGTTAGTGCGTTTTGAACGAATAGAGCGAAAGACTTTCGAGACTTTGCAGATATCGACAAGTATTGAATTATCTCTCAGCATTCAGTGTCCATAATGGCGCTGGTTAGCAGTTTATTAAGACAACTGTTTGATTGTTTTGCTCCCTTCTTGCGAAGAAGGGATGCACCACAGCAGTGTGTGGAGCAAGAATCTGCGGCAGTAGAGAAACTTCCAGAGGAGCGTGAGGCCTTCGACGGCACTGCCAATGACAGGAAGAGACGCCGCAAGGTACCTACACTGTAAAAAAATTATTTAGAAAAAAAGTTACCTGGTTGCCTTAAAATTTTGAGTTCATTGAAATTAAAAATTTTAGTTAATACAATGAACATTTGTTTTGAGATTTGACAACATTTATTATAATATTATTAAAAGATTTTGTAAGCATATTGGGTAATTGTGTGTGTTTTATTTCTGATGACGCAGTGAAACATGCCAAATAGTGCTATTTTCATGATTTATCACATTTTGTATGTGGTTCAGATACAATAATATTTAGATTTTCTATTTATTAAACAAATTTCCTTCATTGTATCAACTCAAATTTTTAATTTCAATAAACTCAAAATTTTAGGGCAACCAGGTTACTTACTTTTTTAAGTTAAACCAACAAAAACCAACAATTTTTATTTTTTACAGTGTAAGAATTGCCCGCTTGGAGAGAGAGAGGAGGAAAGAGAGGTGAAGATCAGTAAGGGAGGCAGTCACAAAGAGGAAGCTGAAATAACACAGAGAGGACGTGTACATCAGAAAAAAAGAGAGGTGCACAGTCTGGAAAAGTTGATGGAGGGAGGAAGTGAGCTTCAAGTGGATCCCCCCAAACTGTTGGCGGTTCCTTCATGTTCCGATGAAGTTGTTTCCCTCCAACGCTCTTCATGCCAGATGCTTCCTGTGATGGTTCCTCCACGCCCCACTCCTGCACATGATGAAATGTTTTCCATCCGACGCTCTTCATCGCAAGGGCGTCATCCCAAACGGCTTCCTCCGAGCCCTACTCCTGCACATGATGAAGTGGTTGCTCTTCAGCATCCTCCCAGCCGGAAGCCTCTGCCGTTCGCTTGTTTCCCGTTTGAGCCACTGAGCCCCACTCCTGCACATGAGGAAGTGGTTGCTCTTCAGCGTCCTCCAAGCCGGAAGCCTCTGCCGTTCACTTGTTCTCCGTTTGAGTCAGCTCCAGAACTCATTCTGGTGGACATAGAGGATGACGAGAGCGAGTATGTGACGTTTACAGGGAAGACCTTCTGTGCCAGTGACTTAGTCAAGTCTGAGCGCCCTCAAATGCCGGAGCTTGAAAAGAAACCGAGACTAATGGTTGCTTGGATGGAGAAGGACTGCGAGGTGCAGGAGGAAGTGTGGGCAGACGAAGTGGTGGAGGTCCAGGAATTTGTGGAAGAGGAAGGTGACCCCAGTGAAATGGGAGATGCTCACGCCATACAAGGCCATTTGGATGATGCTTTTCAGATTGATGAACGTGTAGACTCTCCTGAGGGTCCCCAGAATGAGACCCAAGGGCCACTTGTTCTGTTCACCTGGGCAGCGAAGAAGGCCAAGAAGATACAGGAGAAGAAATTACTCAAGGAGAAGGAGCGACAAGAAAAAGAGTTACTGCTTGAACGCTACATAAATGAACCGAAACTGAAACACTTGTGGATAAATAAGCATAACCGCAACTACTGCTCCTCCTAGTGCAGCTCATCCCTCTTTACCTTTACCCTCTGTAAATAAAAGAGTGCATACTAAAAGTTGAAAGATCCATGACTCTTCCTGACTTTTAAATAAATAAAAAAATCACTTTATTTTGATATATTAAAATATAGTTATTTTTGCTTAAAATAAGGTATCAACATTTTTGATACGACTGAAATTTCATAATTCTTATCACCATTTTTAATATCATTTAAAAATCTAATATAGCCTAAAATAAACTCTCAAGCTTACTGAAGACAAGCACACACAATAGAACAAAAACACTAATAAAACAGACCTTCCATATTTAATTGTAATATTGTATATTGTCTAAAGAAAGTAGAAAATTGTGGTGTGACAGGCAGCGGGGCGAGGGACCGCGAAAGCGGGCAGGTGTTGACGAGTGCCAGCTGCATGGCACACTGGTCTCGTCTCGCGGCCATGTGACGGGAGCATAAAAGCAGGAGCAAGGGCTGCGGAAGACGAGAGAGGACCAGGCCTGGATTTTACGTTATGTTTTGTTTATGTTTTATTATGTTTATGTGGGCAGTCGTCCGTGAGGGGCTGCCCGCGGTTTTACTTTCGTTTTGTTTATTTATGTTGAATTAAAGTTTTGAAAAGTTCGCTGGTTCCTGCCTCCTTCCTTCCGATCTAAGATTCGTTACAAAAATACAGATGTTTTCTTTCTTTGGTTTTCAGGTTTTTCCAGTTATGATACGACTTGAATAGTAAACTTGAATAGACTATTATAACTCCATGTATGTACATGATGTTAATATTATGTATTTCAAAGCTACACTGTGTAACTTTTTTAGTTTATTCTTAGCTAAAAAAACGTTGTTCTTTCAAAAATATATGTGCTCATTAATGTATATTTACTTCTTTCAAGTAATAAAGTATTCTCGTAAGTTTATAATATGCCATTTAAAATACATACGGATGAGGGGTTCGAATGCCGGTCGCCATGTTGCCCCTCCATCTTGAAAGTACATTAGCCAAAGAGGGACATACCCGTAAATTCGAGCTTCGCCTTTCGCGTTTTAACACTCGGTGGCACTCATGGATGAGGTCGAACTGGGAGCCGTGTTAATCTTGGGCTAAATCGGCCACCATAGGCGTTAAAATGAAATTGGAATTGAGTGGTACAGAAACTAATATTCACTGGATGGCCATATACTGGGACGTCGTTCAGCCTATTTTAGGGGGGCTGAAGCTACCCTAAAATGTTCCTAATCCCCACTATCACTAACCATATCATCATTCATATCTAGACACAACAAATGATGTATATCCAGCTACCAAAAATACCCGAAAAATTGGAAGTTGGACAGAAGTACAAAGAGTCATTGTGCTATCAATATGATGCATCGCTAGCCCAGAAATCTAGACGCACCCTAGCGGCAGCAAATTTAATCTGCCCGCGAGTGTCGTCTAGCAACTCTCAATACCCTTCTGAGCTGTATTCGCCTAACTCTTGCCGGGCCAATCACATCGTGTACAGAGTCGGTGGGCGGGGCCATAATGACGACGGCCGAGTTGCGTTTGCGTGCTTCTAGTAAACACAGAAACTGGTGACCGGTGGTCTTTCGAATCAGCTTAGACCGCGAATCTGGAAGACTTGGAGTTAAGCTTTTCTCTGAGAAAAGAACAAAGAACGGCACTGAAGTCATTCTTAAGAAGGGAAGATGTGTTCAGAGTTTTGCCGACCGGATACGGCGAATGTTTAATCTATCAACAAGCTCTGTTTCACCTTCATTGCTCTGGTTGGTGTAGCGCTATCCTATCGTGTGCAGAGGGAGTTTGAAAGACAACCGTTTATTGGATTGAGCTGTCAATGGTGAGTTTCCAGACCAATCATCTTGATGTGGGTCTGGCTTGTCAGGCTAATGCATCGCACCATCTCGTTGCAACTGTGGCAGCTTTCAGAGCGTTAATTGCAGACCAGAGTGCTGCTGTAAGTGACGGCCATTGCACACATACTCCGTTTGCCGTGCATATGCAGTGTGTATTTTTTCCCGTACCCATTGTCAACGGATGACAGCGGACGCGGTCCGGCGAACCGTTCCAGGAGCGGTGCGTAAAGAGCAGTGCTGCGATCGTTTTCGCACCAGACGCATATGATGTGAATATAGTCTATAATTCTATTCCGTTTCAAAGTCATGAGGCCTTTTGCCTTGGGTAAATCAAGGAAAACAACATCATACCTGGCATTTAGCTAAATAAGAAGACATAATGGATAGCACTCATCCTCCTTTCTTTTTGGAGGTAGAAAAACAAAGTTCTTTATGACCTGCTGGATTTCTTAAAACAAAAAAGAGATTTACGAAATAAAAGACACATTTTTTTGTCTATTGTAATGTGTGATTTTTAACATTGACTAGGCCTATAACATATGTTTAAATGTTATGCCACTTGCGTTGTGTGAGCGACTTAATATATAAATCTAAAGGCTATATAAATATAAAGGAATTGGAGTAAAGGGATTGAATAAAACGTTGTTTATATTATAATAGTGCTTTTAAACATGCCATCTATGAAAGAGTGTATACAAGAGAATTGCAATGATCACAAGCCATGTTCAATAGCCTAACAACTCTTAAATTTGACATAAAAATTATTAATAAATGCTGTGTTTGTGGCATACAGCCGCGGATCAGTTGCGCTCTGCAAACGCTGCAAATATGAAAGCACATCAGCGCACTTCTGCATCGGCAACTTTAGTTTGGTCTGAGCTCGTTATCCACCCTCCCGCCCACATACACCGATACACGTTAATGGTGAAAGAAGATCGGTAAGTGCCGTGAGGCGTGTGATACAGTCAAATTGTAAGTTGTTTTTAATTACCTGCTTACCTTTAGCTACATTTTCTTGAGGTAAAGGAAAGGGGATATTTTGGTTTGATATGGAAAACTATAGTCTAGCTAGAGTGAACAGGCAAAATACAAGATTTTGCAAACGCAAATTTCAAATAGCCTACCCTGGGGCTAAGCCCCCCCTGTCTTCCAATCCTAGTGAGGTCCCTGGTCATATACCTTTTCACCGCTAGATGGGGGAAAATATCACACAGTGTAGCTTTAATGAATAAAGAGAAAATGATTGAATTCATGTGTTTTATTGTATGTTTAATGAAAATAATACAAAAATATATATTCTTAGCATTCTTTCTATTGCTGCCAGGATAGACTTGTGTTGTAATGATTTATGACTGTACTGTGTGCGTAAAGAAGATGATGATATAATGCCTTTTAATAAATGAAGGTAAAACAATACATATAATGAATTAAATATGCAGTACATTACATTACATACAGTACATACTTAGTGTATTCCAAAATAGAGAAAATAGAGGACCAGGACCAGCATAAACCAGCTGCCATGCTTCAAAAACCTAACCAGCATATGTTGTTTTTTTCAACAGAGGTCTTGCCTGAGCAACTGTTGGTGCAAGCCATTGCGGTGGCTGCACTAGGAGTAGGGGTGATATACCGGTAGACACGATTAACCGGTAGAAATTTGTCAACCGGTAGATTTTGGAATACGCTCATGTGATGTTACTGTGCTGCACGGTCACAAAAGTTTATCGTTTGCATGTGTTTTTAAGCACCGCAGTTTAAAAACAGGTGTGCTCCTAGTACAGCCACCTAGCCTGACAAGCCAGACCCACATCAAGATGTTTGGTCTGGAAACTCACCATTGACAGCTCAATCCGAGGGGCGGATAAACGGTTGTCTTTCAAACTCCCTCTCCATGGCGTGCACGCAATAGGATAGTGCTACAACCAACCAGAGCAACGAAGGTGAAGCAGAGCTAGTTGACAGATTAAACTTTCATCGTATCCGGTCCCTTTTTAAGAATGACTTCAGTGCCGTTCTTTATTCTTTTCTCAGAGAAAAGCTTAACTCCAAGTCTTCCAGAGTTGTGGCCAAAGCTGATTCGAAAGACCCCCATTTGCCAGCTTCTGTGTTTACTAGAAGCACGCAAGCACAACTCGGCCCTCATTATGTTAAGCCCCGCCCACCAACTCTATACACGATGTGATTGGCCGGACCCGAGTTTTTACAGCTCAGGGGTCTCATTTATAAAACTTTGTGTATATTTCATCCTAAAAGTGTACATACGTACAAAAGCTAGATTTTGCGTACACACAAAAAAATTCTGATTTATAAAACACCAGAAGCTGCGCAAAAATCCCTTTATAAATCACAGCCAGCAACAGATTGTGCGTACGTGCTTCTCCACCCTTTCTCCTCCCCGAAACCACCATATATGGAGCTTACAACGCCTAGTTTTACTATGCATGACCTCATCTGCATATCATTTGCATGCATATTCCCATCCACGTCACACCATGTTTAACACTGTCAAAGGTAAAAGACATTGAAAATATTAGATACAGACTATAAATGCCACATTACATTACTGAATATCATTCAATATCCTTTTTATGTTTTAGAATAAATATATCAAAATATCCATAAGAAAACATAAATAAATAGTGTTATTTTAGGCTAATTAAACGGTCATTATCAACAGTCAATAGTACAACATCCATAAACAAGAAGTAATGTAGATTTTAATCATTATTTTCATCAGGATAACCAGTTGAGCATCTCAGAGCAATACACAATAGCGTTGCTTTATTCCTGAATGAATTATTGTTTTGAAAGACTCTATTTATTGAATAATTCAACAACTCACTCAACAGATGTTCCTAAGATGTTCCACTACTTATATATTGTAATGGAGTTCTTAACAAAAGATTGCATTTAATCCAATCAGTGCCAGAATAAGACACAACCTACATCTGTCCTATGGCAGATCTTTTGGCATTTCTTCACAAATTCTGCCTTCTTATTTAAAGTAAATTACGAATTTAAAATACGCCCCATGGAAACGTACATTTCGCCAAAACACCCATATATCATAAAAAAGTTTTTTACGCTTACATGAGGTGGTTTCTCAGACAATTCGAAAAAGGAATATTTCACAAAACTGCAATGGAAACAGTTTTTCCCATTTACAGGTCACCTGACGTCAGTAAAGATGGCGTGGTATGTTTGGACAAAAGACGAGGCAGAGTTCTTTAACTCATAAAATACTAAACCATTACGGGAATGATAAAATAAGACCTAACTAACTAAAATATGATTAAATAAAAAATATGTATTAATATAAAAAATTAATTAATAAAAACCATTATACTACCCCAGGGACAAGCCCGTTTGTACCTTAACTGTGTCAAATTTGTTCCTTCTAAAAAGGCCATTTTTCTATTGAATGACACCCATTCAACAACTGATTGCAAAATACTCAAGTTTAATATCTATATATTTCTATATATCTATGGGGCGTATTTTTCTATATATCTATAGAAATATATTGTATATTTTCTGAAATCGTGATTTTTGTTTTTCTAATTAGTCAGTCGC
The DNA here is from genome assembly GCF_024679245.1 of Pseudorasbora parva. Lineage (NCBI taxonomy): Eukaryota > Metazoa > Chordata > Actinopteri > Cypriniformes > Gobionidae > Pseudorasbora > Pseudorasbora parva. The sequence goes on from NC_090184.1 coordinate 7,644,223, forward strand.
TTTTGTTTCCGTCAAACTCTGTTACCAAGGTAGAGTGAGCATGTTGACAGTCTGAGGTGTGAGAGAGGGAGAGAGTGTGTTTCTCTGTGAATGACTGTCAGTTCAGTTACAAACTGTAACTCTACCTTGGTAACATAACTGACATTGACCAATCAACACAACAAGAAATCATGATTTTCAGCTATACACGACACTTTACAGAGAATATTATGTAGTTATGGACTATAACATCTACTGATCCATGACAATGAGTTACAAAAAAATGCAGGTTTGGTCCTCCATACATGTCGTCCGACACCCGTAAGACCTCTGTTCATCTTCGGAACACAAATGAAGATATTTTAGTTGAAATCCGATGGCTCAGAAAGGCATTCATTGACACCGATATCATTTCCTCTCTTAAGACCCATAAAGGCACTAAAGACGTCGTTACAAAGCCCATCTCATGACAAGAAAATACAAAAATATATAAATGTGTTTAATGTAGCGACAAATTATAACGTGCATTACAGAAATAAAAAATGTCTAGAACAACCACTTCTCTTTAATTTAGCCTACGTTTGAAGTTAACGAAAATGAACAATAGACAGTAGTTTCTTTGTTTAATTCACAAATAACTTGCATAAAAAATAATAATAAACTAATAATATAGCCTAGCCCTTTAAATTGTTCTGTGTCGGCCATGCATTCAGCCTTAGGAGTATCGATCTTTCGGTGACCGTCGTCAGTGAACATTCATTCATTCATTCATATAAATAAAAACTTTATTTTAGCATATAAGTCAGCAGTTTTCGTTTTTTTGCATTTTGTCTTATAATTCTGAGTGACAGATGTCACATTTGATTTAGCCTATTTTTCTGTGATATTTGTTTTAGCTACGGTGTTGACAGGAGCCTAGGCTATAAGAAAAATAAATGATTGCACGGACAATTCCTATCCCCAGTGTCTCTCTTTCTGTAAGGGAAATTTAAAACATAGTTTCTGGAAACAAAATCTAAATTTAGCTGGATCAGTAATAAACGTGATATGCGGTGATGTCACAATCACATTGCATTGTGGTATATGAAGCTGCCCGAAGTGTACATATGAAGTAGACTCGCTACCTCGGTCAAAATCAAGGGAGCAAGGGTCTCTCCATATAAACTTCCCTTGTCCACCTCACAAAGTGGGTTGCACTTCAAAATGGTGGTGGGGTGGAGGGGAAGTGCTTATGGAAGTTTGCAAGTGCGTGTCTTAAAGTGGAGTGGAACGCAGCATATTTGTTAAACTGATCCCCGTTCACACGGATCGCTCAAAAAAGTGCTAAACAGGCTGTATTACGCATGCCAGGCGAGTGGTCAGCGCTGAAACTTTGTCAAGAAACACCCACCAAACCCAAAATACACATATTTACATTTACATTTATGCATTTAGCAGACGCTTTTATCCAAAGCGACTTACAGCTCAGGAGTACAAGAAGCGATCCATCAAGAAGAGGCAAAGAAACACAAAAAAAGCCCCAAATACCAAGATTTGTATACTGCTCAGAGTAGCAAAAAACAGAAAAGGGAAGAAGAAAAGAGAAATAGAGGAGGAAGAGGGGTTTTTTTATATGTAAGATTAAGTGCTCATGGAAGAGATTCGATTTTACCTGTCTTTTGAATGAAGCGAGTGATTCTGTCGTGCGTATGTAGGAGGATGGAAGATCGTTCCACCAACCAGGAACAATGAAAGAAAAAGTTCTGGAGAGGGATTTCATGCCTCTCTGTGATGGTACCACAAGCCTTCGCTCATTAGCGGAGCGAAGGCTTCTGCTGGGGGTGTAGACTCGTAGGAGTGAGTCGAAGTATGCAGGTGCAGAGCTTGTGGAAGATCCATAAGCAAGAGTCAGAGCTTTTAATTTGATCCGGGCAGCGAGTGGTAGCCAATGCAGAGAGATGAATAGAGGTGTGACATGAGCCATTTTGGGCTCATTGAATACAAGACGTGCCGCAGCGTTCTGGATCATTTGCAGCGGTTTGATTGCACAAGATGGAAGTCCAGCCAGAAGCGCATTGCAATAGTCAAGTCTAGAAATTACCAGGGCTTGGACAAGAAGCTGTGTTGCATGCTCTGTAAGCATGCAACACTGCATGACCGAGAATTGAATGCAAACCTGCATGACCGAGATGTGGTCTTTGAAGGACAGCTGGTCATCAAAGATTACTCCAAGATTTCTGACCGATACTGAAGGAGTAATCAAAGATGAACCTAGGCATATGACATCTGTTTTCAAAATTTCACGTTTTTGTTGTTTACACAGACGATGGCAAAATTTGTGTTTTCAAGCACACAAAATGGCGTTGTGTAAATTAACCCGATTCATATGTTTTTAGTTGAAGAGAGACAAATGGCTGCATTTACACTGATCTTTTGACCATGTACTTTGTTTCTTTTCTTTTTTTTTGTCCCAGCGGTTTACAATCACTTTACTCATGACTGGTAACTGATATCTGTGTTTGCATTAATCTCCATCCAAAATGGTTCTGTTGGTGATCGCTTTACAATGCAACTTGGTTGACCCTCATGATTTGAATGGCGTACTAAAATGATTTTATAATTCACGTCGGTTGACCATGATTAGTTTCAAGCTTGGATAAGTTCAAATCTGTCATTGATGTTTGCAGCTCAATCTGACAGAACAGATAGACTGGATAATAACAGTAGGGTGACCAAATGTCCTGTTATCCCAGGACATAGACATTTAGGTTATAGATAGTAATTTGTAATATAACAATAAATGTATTTAAATTAATCAGGCATCTTTGAGTAAACTTCAAGTATCACTTGAGTATCTCATTGCTGGGCCGAGCACATCTGCTTCATAGTACGACATAAAAAGATATCTTTGGCGCCAAATGTGTTACTCTGGCCTTGTGGTGGCTTGGAATTCCAATGGATATTCAAATCGGATATTCGTATTTAGACGTTGGTCAGATGTCCAGATATCAGATATGTATCTGATTTAAAACCACATTCGGGATTGGCTCAGGATGGATGCAAAAATGTGATTTTTGTGTTTAAATGCGTGCAACAAAATTTGATCTGGGTTAGAAGTGTGTGTGTGCGGGGGATCAGATTTTTTTTTTTTTTGTGCCAGTGTAAACGCAGCCATACAAAAGTGCAGAGTTTCACTTGTGCAGGGCTGTGGATCCCAGAGATGCATAAACTCTACAGGTCCAGAGCAGAATCAAAGGTAATCAATTAAACTAAAAGGGGAGGTGACACCTTCATTCAAAGATGTACAAAATGGCAAAGCCAAGCACTGGTGTGTGTTGTGGCATTTGTGTCCAAGTTTGCTAGGATGGAGGTTCTAAAAGGTGTCTTAGTGGTGGCTGTGATTGTTGCATTTGATCTGCCTGATGCATGGGGAAGTTTGAGCTACAGTCAAAGTCCAAGAAGCATGGGGCCAAAATCAGATCTTCAGGAGAAGCAGCTGTTGCAGGGTCCAGTGAAGCCTTTGGATTGGAAGTATCCTGTCATTCCCGAGGTGCAGAGTGAGTTGGCGGTGAACTTCCAGTTGAGGCAACCCGTGACTCCCAGCAGCGTAGCGGTTCAATGTGGAGAGAACCGGGTCCTTGTAGAGGTCCAGCAGGACTTGTTTAGAAATGGTCATTTGATCCAGCCAACTGGTCTGTCTTTAGGTGGATGTCCTGTTGTTGGTCAGGACTCTCAGTCTAAGGTGCTCATCTTTGAGTATGAGTTACAGGACTGCAACAGCGTGCAGATGGTAAGAACTCCTAAATCGTAATCAGTTTGTTCTAGTTGAGGATCTCCAAAATCCTCAAAGAGTGTCGGTTCACATGGCTGTTGTCTTTGTAATGCCAGGGCATCTGGTACAAACCTTTCTTAAAGGTTAATGGTTCACCCAATCATCTTTGTGAGGAACCCTTTTGTTTTAACTACTTCAATCTCTTCCAGATGACTGAGGATGAGCTTGTCTACACCTTTTCTCTTACCTACACCCCTGAGGCTCTTGCAAGTACTGCGATTACCCGGACTGAGGGTGCAGTTGTTGGTGTTCAGTGCCACTATCAAAGGTAAGTGACCTCTGTGCCTTTCACTGCCTCCCGTGCAACTGGGAGACCATTTAATGGGTCCCTTCATGAACCACAGGCTTCAAAATGTAAGCAGTAATGCCTTGAGGCCAACATGGGTCCCTTATGCCTCAACGGAGATTGGTGAAGAAGCCTTGGTGTTCTCCCTGAAGCTCATGATGGGTTGGTACAGGTTTTTAATAAAATAATTCTTTATCCTTGTGATTTGTGCCTAAAATGTTCCCTTTTCTTATCTGTAGATGATTGGTCCAATCAGAGGCCTTCATACCTTTATTTCCTGGGTGGCGTTATTAACATTGAGGCATCTGTGAAGCAGTACAATCATGTGCCTCTGCGTGTGTTTGTGGACAGCTGTGTGGCCACTCAAGTGCCTGATGTGAACTCCCTTCCGAGATATTCCTTCATTGAGAATCATGGGTAAGGTTATGGCCCTTGGTGCTATAGGACCGTTTTAGTTGCTCTTTTTAAACTGTCACTAATGTCAACCAACTAGAAATTATCTGTGACTCTGAATTGATTCATGGGTTTCTCTTTGTGCTGACCTCATCAGGTGCTTTGTGGATGCCAAGGCTACAGCTTCCAGCTCCCGCTTCATACCTCGGTCCCAGGCTGACAAGGTCCAGATCCAGCTGGAGGCATTCATGTTCCAGGAGAGCTCCAGTCCTTCTGTATGTACTACGCTTATGAGTAAATTCAACTTCTCTTCCCATCTGCTTTGGTTTTCTGACTTGTCTGTCATCCCTTGCAGATCTACATAACGTGTGTTGTGAAGGCAACTATTGCTTCTGCACCCAGTGACGCTCAGCACAAATCCTGTTCTTTCACCAATGGGTACGTTGCACTTTATCTTATTTTAAAGCTGACTTTGTTCATGTTGAAGGTGGTGTCTTTGTCCTGTTGCAGGTGGTTTGCTGCTGATGGAAATGACCAAGTTTGTGGTTGCTGTGACTCAACATGTGGTCCTGATGGTGGAATTGCTGCTGCTCCCTATGGAGGTTAGTATATCTTGCTATTTCTAAGGTTGCTTATGATGTTTTTATTGCTCTAACTTGTTTCTTCTCTCTAGGTGTTCAGTGGGAAGGCAAGGCCACACTTGGTCCTGTGGTGGTTCAAGGGCAAAAGAAAGTTCCTCAATAAAACTGACATCAATTCTTGCTTGTATCTGACTTGTCATTTTCCTTAATGTCTGGTTTAACTGCTTTTGCACATTCTGCCACTGGTGACCCTGACAGTCCTTCTGTACCTTTGCAAGTCCCATAATGCATAAAACCATAGGCTTCCAGAAGTTGGGAATTTTAGACTCTGATTTAAATACTGCTCCATGGTTAACTGGTATCTGTATTCTAAACAATCATTTTACAATATTTTTAGTGTTTAACAGCAGACTTCCTTATGAAAAACACTACCCACGATGCTCAAGAATCTGGCAAGCAAATCATTGCAAAAGAGCTCTACAGGTAACGTTTTGTCCCATGAAGCACTGCAGACATGGTTGCATTGTGCTCCCATATATTAATTCTCCTCAAAATGCTTGTTTGACTCATGCAGCAACACGCAATGCACTCCGGTTAGAAATTGTCTGAATGGAGATTGCGCCTATGCCATCAAAGTGCTATAAGCGACTCGGCCTATGTTTACACGTGGGTGGCTACTGATTAAAGAAAGAAGCAGCTTCCTTAATATAGTCTTGTGTTTCATTGTACAAACAGAGGCTGTAAGCAGTACATAAAGATTTGCATAACAGTCATGTCTCTGTGTATTTGACAACTATTACTTTTATTTCACTCCATCTGTGATAAAGTATTCAAACATTGTGGAAGCAGAGTGTCTGAATTCATGTTTCCGTTTTTAGCTCCTTGCTGATCGTTTGCATTCAGCCCTCTTGTAGTTGAACACACCTATAGTGTGTGTGTGTATATGCACATGACCCTTAGGGTACATGACAATTTTAAACCAAGCGGCCACCTCCCCAGTTTCTCTTGACGCCAGTATGGGACTGCAATTCATCAACTGGTTGCTAGGGACAGGCTCCAGAAGGGAGCAGAATCTCGTTGGGCTCCATGTTAAAATATCCAACTTTACAGCAGAAAAAAACATGTTTACAGCCTGGTAAAATTTGTGGTTTTGGTCTACGTAGCAATTTTTCCCCTTCATGACAACTGTGATGGGGGTGGATTTTTGTATAACTCATTTGTTTACATTATATAAAGCCTTAAGTTCTGCATAATTAAGGCCTTGGCCACTTTGAGGGACGGTTTGGTTTTCGTTTGTCTGCTGTCTGTTAGACGTCACGTCACGTCACGTCACCTCAGCTCAGCCCGGCCCACGTCCCCCCGTTTTCTGTTATACGGGAGTGTCAAGCTGGCAAGATGTCAACAGTCAGCTCGTCTCTACACTTTAAAACTGTCTATTGCTGCGTTCCAGTTAGTTTGTATTATGCCCTTCACTCGCTAACTTCCCTTCATCTTGATCACTAGGATGTACATCTTTGCTTACGTTGCATGAGTGTCCACTACTGGCGGAATATTAGCAATGGACTGAACTGGAATGCCCAAAGCCCTTGATCACTTGGAATCCACTATGGAGTTGATTGATTGATTTATTTATTCCTTCACGAAATTGTTTAAAGCAGCATTATATATGTATATAGGTGTGTTTGGGTTGTTTTAAATGTTTTTAAAAATATTAAAAATATCATAGAGTTGTTTGTGGTGGGTTAAATTAAACGTGATATGCAGTGATGTCACAATCACATTGCATTGTGGTATATGAAGCTGCCCGAAGTGTACATATGAAGTAGACTCGCTACCTCGGTCAAAATCAAGGGAGCAAGGGTCTCTCCATATAAACTTCCCTTGTCCACCTCACAAAGTGGGTTGCACTTCAAAATGATGGTGGGGTGGAGGGGAAGTGCTTATGGAAGTTTGCAAGTGCGTGTCTTGAAGTGGAGTGGAACGCAGCATATTTGTTAAACTGATCCCCGTTCACACGGATCGCTCAAAAAAGTGCTAAACAGGCTGTATTACGCATGCCAGGCGAGTGGTCGGCGCTGAAACTTTGTCAAGAAACACCCACCAAACCCGAAATACACATATTTACATTTACATTTATGCATTTAGCAGACGCTTTTATCCAAAGTGACTTACAGCTCAGGAGTACAAGAAGCGATCCATCAAGAAGAGGCAAAGAAACACAAAAAGTGCCCCAAATACCAAGATTTGTATACTGCTCAGAGTAGCAAAAAACAGAAAAGGGAAGAAAAAAAGAGAAATAGAGGAGGAAGAGGGTTTTTTTATATGTAAGATTAAGTGCTCATGGAAGAGATTAGATTTTACCTGTCTTTTGAATGATTCTGTCGTGCGTATGTAGGAGGACGGAAGATCGTTCCACCAACCAGGAACAATGAAAGAAAAAGTTCTGGAGAGGGATTTCATGCCTCTCTGTAATGGTACCACAAGCCTTCGCTCATTAGCGGAGCGAAGGCTTCTGCTGGGGGTGTAGACTTGTAGGAGTGAGTCGAAGTATGCAGGTGCAGAGCTTGTGGGAGATCCATAAGCAAGAGTCAGAGCTTTGAATTTGATCCGGGCAGCAAGTGGTAGCCAATGCAGAGAGATGAATAGAGGTGTGACATGAGCCATTTTGGGCTCATTGAATACAACCCAGATAGCAAGCATGTTTGGTCCACATGTGGGTTTTATATGGCACATATGGCCCAGATATGGCATCGCTGAACAGATGTGGGCCAGAATTTGACCATATTTGTTTTGCCATAACTTTAAAATCGGTGGTAAATGTTCTCTTTGTTCACAACTCATTTTGAGGGATATGGCCCAGATAACAATGTACACATAAGGGCCATATGTGTTTGAGCTATGGCACAAAGTGAGAAAGGCTGACTTGTGGTAAACCTTTGGATTATATATGGAAAAACACAGGACACCTGAAATCAAGTGCAGCTAACATCCGATGTTTCACACCTCAGGTGGTTGCATCTCATTTGTGGAATGAATCTGACTGATACGGCACCATTTTCTCATCTGCTCTCATGAGTTTTCGGTCACGCATATCTTCAGGTAAGTGAGGTTTTGGCATTTCAAAGTCTTTTTAAGGTTATTTTGTGCAGCATTATGCATTTGTTTGAGGAGGGTGTCGAATTAGCCTCAGTTGAGTGTATTTACTATTTCAATCCCATGTGTAATGCAGCACACAGTCACCAAACGAGTCATGGATTGATGATTTAAAACTCTGGACTAGTTTTCTTGTATGTGTCCCTTTTTAACGCGCCTCAACTATCGTACAGTCTGACATTTATGACAGTTTTGATTTTACAGTGTGACATGGCTTACAGATTATGTTTGTACAGCCTGACATGGAACAATCGTGAAGGACTATAAATAAATCTGACAGTGTGCACCCGGGTTAAGTTTTGTTGTGGCCGGAACAAAGTTGGTTAGGTTTTTTTTAGCGCAAAAAATAAATTAATAAATTCAAATCTTAACCTGGCTAATGATAAATTACAATGATTAAAAAAAGTGACAAAAAAATATGACAGAATTATATATTTGGTTGAACTATCCCTTTAGTTTAAGATTTATTTGAATCATAATTATGCAGACCTAGCTTCCAGGTTGTATTGCTGTTAACATTATTTAAATGTAACTTTTTATTGCAGGTGCAGTCGGATGAAACAACAGGAGTCCCAGCAACACTTCCAACACTGTTTAGTGTCACAATTCACCAGTGTGAGTGCCCGTGCTCACCACCAGAGGGCACACCAATCCGGACTGTCGCTCTATCATAAACTACATTACCCATTATCCTTTGCCTGGACTCATTAGCACTCACTGTTTACACCTGTGTCTTATTATTCTGTTTTCCGCCTGGTTATCTCTGTTATTTACTGTGAAGTCTTGTTTTGTGTGCACTGCGTTTCTGATCATTTTCCCCAGTTTCATGTCTCTTGGCTTGTTGGATTTCTTGCCTGTTTCCCGGATTACCCGTTTGCCTGTCTCTTCTGTCTTGTTTGCCTTTTTGGACTGTTTGCTTGTGTATGACCTTTTGCCTGCTTTTGACTACGATAGTGGATTACCCTCTTAATAAATACTGCATTTGGATCTCCTACATTCTGTCTCAGAGCGGTTCTTTACAATTAGAGACTTTTTTTCTCTTGTGAAGTTGTTGTTTGTTATCTTTAGCAAGTTACTGTGATTCCCCCTCCCTTCTACTTCAACTCTCATTGCTAGTTTAGCATAATACACACTTGAAATTTTGTGTCACACTTTGAATGTTATTTATATTAATATAAATGGTTTCTGATTAACTGTAAATATTTGTCAAAAGTAAATTATTGAATACATTTTTTTGTTGAGTGTCTTATTTATCATGGAGTTAATAAGATTTTTACATAATGCTCAAAGTTGCATGTGGGCCACATAAGGGCCATTAGATTTTAACAAAACTCAGCCATACTAAAATTCCATATAAGGGCCACATACAATTGTATAGTTTGGCTCACGTTTGGTGGAGTTATGGCACTGCTTTGGCTGTGCTGTGGTAAAGAAGAAGTGGGCCAGATCTGGGCCGGCAAACACAATCTCATCTGGGCCACATCTAAGCTGTTTATCTGGGCCAGATCTGGGCCAAAGGAAATTTGCTGACTGGGTATTTTATCAAGCCAGAACACATCTATTTTACTGTAGCGTCCCATTGCCAAATCCTGGCTCCCCACCGAAACTAAGCTGGTTCTAGCCTGGATGTAATGTGAACCTGAGACTTTTTTTCAAAAACTCAATTGTTATTAGAGGATGCCTTGGGTAGTTAACTCTTAGTTGTTTACTCACAGGCCTGTATTGCAGTTACATGAAAGTGAGACCTTTTTGGAAAAAACTCAATTGTTATTGAAAGATTATTTAGTGAGGCCAGTAGGGTGTTTTCACACTAGCAGAATATGTGGGAAAGAGTTGCTATAGTTTGAGTACACTGTAAAACAATACAGGTGGTAGCTCATTCTGAGGGGCATTTTAAACCCCTCAGAATTTGCTACCTTTATGGACCATTTTATCAAGCCAGAACACAGCTATTCTACTTTAGCATCCCATGGCCAAGCCCTGGCTTCCCACCGAAACTTAGCAGGTTCTAGCCCTGGTGTAATGTGAACTGGAGAGTGTTTTTCCAAAAACTCAATTGTTATTAGAGGATGCTTTGGGTAGTTAACTCTTAGTTGTTTACTTACAGGCCTGTATTGCAGTTACATGAAAGTGAGACCTTTTTGGAAAAAACTCAATTGTTATTGAAAGATTATTTAGTGAGACCAGTAGGGTGTTTTCACAATAGCAGAATATTTGGGAGATAGTTGCTATAGTATGAGTACACTGTAATGCAATTCAGGTGGTAGCTCATTCTGAGGGGCATTTTGAGCCCCTCAGAATTTGTTGCCTATCCATATGGACCATTTTATCAAGCCAGAACACATCTGTTCTACTGTAGCGTTCCATGGCCAAAGCTTGGCTCCCCACCAAAACTAGGCTGGTTCTAGCCTGGATGTAATGTGAACTGAAGAGGTTTTTTCAAAAATGGAATTGTTATTAGAGGATGTTTTGGGAAATCAACTCTTAGTGTCACATGCCTGTCCTGTCTTGTGTGCACATGTGGGTTTTGTCAGTATGGTCTTTGTGCTTCTGTCATTGTCTGATCCCTCCCCCCTTGTTATCTGATTAGTGTTTCATTTCTCCCACCTGTTCCCTCTTAATTTCTTCCCTTTATAAGCTCCTTGTGTTTGTCAGTCTTTGTGGAGGTCGTGAGACCTAATAGGGGAGAGGGGTGGCGGCTTGTGTTGCGTCATTTCCTGGAGTAGAGCAGCAGAAACTGTTAGTGGACGGCGAGAGGATACAAGTTTTTTTGACCCTTTTTTCTCCCCTCTATCTGGAATACGAAGTGCGATCTTGTTGGCTGGTGAGTCGATTGGGGAGTGGTGTGGGAGTGCATCGGCCGACGGCCTGTATAGGTCCGGTAGCGGTGCTCTCTCACAGCTTCTAGTCGGTCATTAAGCTAATAATTTCGCTGGGATGGCAGGGAGGCAAGAAGATGAAATGGAGTATAGTGGAATAGAGGGGAATGGCAGTGATGAGAGGAGGGAAAGTGATTGGGAGGAGGTAGGGAGAGTGCGCAGGGATAAGAAGGCAGTTAGTCGTAAAAGAAAGAAAAAAGGAGATGCTTGCTCAAATGGGACGGAAAGTGAGGAAAGAGAAGATGAAAGGAAGGATCCCAAAAGCATGCTATTTAATGTAGTGGTGCGATTTGAGGGAGAAGGAGGAGTTAAGAGAATTGATCCGATTAAGTTAACCAAAATAATAAAGGAACAGGTAGGAGAAGTAAAATATGCAAGGATTTTGGGAGATGGAAATTTACTGATAGGTTGTAGTAATGAAAGGCAGATGGAAAAAGCAAAGAAGATGAGTTGCATTGGAAAAGTTAAGGTAGTAAAAGTAGCAAGAGTGGGGGAAAAAAGAACAGGTGGTAGTAAGGGAGTGGTATATGGAATTCCACGTACAGTAAGTATGAAAGAGATGGTGGAGAACTTGAAAAGGCAGAATAGGTCAGTTAAAAATGCAGTAAGAATGACAAGAGGAATTGAAAAAATAGAAACGGAGTCTGTGTTGGTTGAGTTTGAAACAAAGGATGTACCAAAAGAGCTGTATTATGGATTTATGGTATACAACATAAGGGAATATGTACCTAAACCAATGAGATGCTATAACTGCCAGGAGTTTGGGCACATGGCTAAGGTATGTAAAGGAAAGAGAAGGTGTGCTAGGTGCAGTGGTGATCATGAGTATGGAAAGTGTGGTGAGGAAGTAAGGCCAAAGTGTTGTAATTGTGGAGGGAGTCATAGTGTGGCATTTTGGGGATGTGAAGTGATGAGAAAGGAAGTTAAAATACAACAGATAAAAACAAAAGAAAAACTTTCGTATGTTGAGGCTGTTAAGAGAACTGAGCAGGAAAAAGAGCAGACCAGAGGACTTGTAAGGGAGGTAAGGGAGTGCCAACAAGAAAAGAAGGAACAATGGGAGGAGGAAAGAAAGAAAATAGTGATATTCATAGCAGGGGTGATAAATGCTACAGCTGAAATCAGGTCTAAAACTGAAAGAATTCAGATTATTGTTAAAGCAGCAATACATCATATGGGTATGACAGGATTGAAATGGGAAGAAGTAAGGGATGAACTCAGTGTACAGTCGAGTCAAGAGTCAACATGTGTAGGTTAATTGTAGTAATGCTAATCCTTCAATGGAATGCAAGAAGCTTGATGGCAAATGGACAGGATTTTAAACAATTTGTTAAAAGTAGAAGAGTAAAGCCAGATATTATCTGCGTCCAGGAATCATGGTTAAAGCCTAATTTGGATTTTATCATATATGGATATGAATCAGTTAGACAAGATAGGAAAAATAGTAGTGGAGGAGGATGTGTTACATTTGTAAGACAGGGGATACCGCACAGGGTGTTAGGTACAGGGAATGGACAAGAATATGTTGTAATAGAAGCATGGGGTGAAGGAAAAAAGATTGTAGTCATAAATTATTACAATCCGTGTAGGAAATTAGAGATAAGCAAGCTGGAGGAAATAGAGGGACAAAATAGAAGTAATATTGTGTGGTGTGGGGATTTTAATGCACATAATACATTGTGGGGTAGTGAGAAGACTGATGCTAATGGACAAGTAATAGAAGATTTATTGGAGGAGAACAACTTAGTATGTTTAAATGATGGAAGTAAAACAAGGATAGAGGTTACTACTGGGAAGGAGTCTGTACTTGACCTTACGCTGGTTTCCAGTAGTATGGCAGCTATATGTAATTGGAGTGTATATAAAGATGGAACAGTAGGAAGTGATCATTATCCAGTATTATGTAAAGTCAATATTTCTATATCTAAAAGTGCAGAAGAAAGAGGAGGAAGATGGATATTTGAGAAGGCTGATTGGGAAAAATTTCGGAAAGAAAGTGATAAATGTATGAATCAGGTTGAGTATAATGAGGATATAGAAACAATTGAAAATAAAATAAAGCAAGGTATAATAACAGCGGCAACAGAGTCCATTCCAAAAAGTAAAGGTAATGTTAAAAGGAAAACAGTACCTTGGTGGAATGAAGAATGTAAAGAAGCAGTCAGAAATAGGAATAAAGCATTTAAAATAATGAAAAGGACTCATAATTTTACACACATGATTCAATATAAGCATGATCAGGCATTAGTAAGGAAAACAGTAAGACAGTCAAAAAGAACATATTGGAGGAATTACTGTAGCTCAATTGGGAATACAACTCAGATTGGAGAGGTGTGGACAATGATTAAAAAGATGGGTGGAGACAGGAGAGAATGGAATTACCCAGTCTTGAGTACTGGAAATGAAATTGCAGTGACGAATAAGGAAAAGGTTGAAATGTTAGTAAATACATTTGTCAAAGTGCACAGCTCTAATAATTTATCTGAAGAAGGGAAGAAAGGTAGAGAAATAACTAAATCTGAAAATATAGAGGCACTAAGGAAGGTGATAAATGTTGAGGATGAGCTAAATGAAATATTTAATATGGGAGAGTTAAATAGAGCAATGGACAAAACTGGGAAGACTGCCCCAGGAAAAGATGACATTTGCTATAGCATGCTGAAACAGTTAAGCGAAGAGGGAAAGAAGAAGTTGTTGATGCTATACAATAAAGTGTGGGAGGAAGGGAAACTACCAAAGAATTGGAAGGAAGCAATTATTGTCCCTATAAGAAAACCAGGGAAAGATTCTAGTAAACCAACAAGTTATAGACCCATTGCCTTAACATCCCATGTATGTAAGCTAATGGAAAGAATGATAAATGAGAGACTAATGTACATTGTAGAAAAAAGAGGTATGGTGGCTGAATGTCAGAGTGGATTTAGAAGAGGGAGGAATACAATGGATGCAGTATTAAGCTTGGAAGATGACATAAGGAAAGCACAAGTAAATAAAGAGATGGTAGTGGCAGTATTCTTTGATGTAGAAAAAGCATATGATATGCTATGGAGAGAGGGATTATTGATTAAATTGCATAATATGGGAATTGGTGGGAAACTATTTAACTGGGTAAAGGATTTCCTTGAAGGGAGGAAAATTCAGGTCAAGATAGGGGCAGACTTATCAAGTGAATATATAATAGAGAACGGAACACCTCAGGGAAGTGTAATAAGTCCCACTTTGTTTTCGATAATGATAAATGATATATATGGAAATATACCAGTAGGGATGGGAAGATCACTGTTTGCGGATGATGGGGCAATCTGGAAAAAAGGAAGAAATGTAGAACATATAGTTAAAAAAGTACAAGAAGGGATCCAGCAGGTTGAGAAGTGGGGAATAAAGTGGGGTTTTAAATTTTCTATAGAGAAAACTAAAGTGATGTTTTTTACAGGGAAGAAAATCAAGGACAATATCCATTTAAAACTATATGGAAGTAATTTGGAGAAAGTTAAAACATTTCGCTTTTTAGGAGTACACTTTGATGCAAGGTTAACATGGGTAGAGCATGTCAGGAATGTGGAGGACAAGTGTAAGAAAGTAATAAATATAATGAGATGTTTAACAGGACTAGAATGGGGTGCAGATTGTAAATCGCTGAAGTATATATATTTAAGTTTAATAAGATCAAGGATGGATTATGGAAGTGTGGCATATGGATCAGCAGCCAAATCTGTACTAATGAGGCTTGATGTAATGCAGGCGAAAGCACTGAGATTATGTTTAGGAGCTGTAAAAACATCACCAGTATGTGCTCTTCAAGTTGAAGCAGGAGAAATGCCATTGAACATACGACGTAAACAGTTGCTTGTAAATTATTGGATAAATATAAAAGGACATGGAAATAGTCATCCTATCAAAAGAATACTGCAAGATAACTGGGAAAGGGAGAGAGCACAAAAGTTAAGTTTTGGGTGGATAGGAGATGCGGCAGCTAAAGACTTGGGAGTGTATGAAAAGGAGATTTGTTCAACTGTAACATGGCCTGATATCCCGGTTTGGAATCTAGAAATCATGGAAGTTGATTTTAAGTTACTGCAAGCCAAAACAGCTAGCAATAGTATAGATTTGGCAGCTGAATTTTATAGATATACAGGAAATAAATATAAAGATTACATACAGATCTATACAGATGGTTCAAAGGATCCAGAAACAGGGAAAACTGGATCTGCAGTTTACATTTTTAATCAAAGAAGTGAGATTTGCAGACGAACTACCAATGATCTGAGTGTATATACAGTGGAATTATACGCTATTATGATGGCATTAGAATGGATTGAGGAAAACAAAATAAGTAAAGCATTAATTGGAAGTGACTCTTTATCAGCATTGTACAGAGTCAGGATAGGCAAGTCAAATAGTCATCAGGACTTACTGTATACAATATTGACAATATACACAAGAATAAGGGAAAAAAGTAGTAAGATTCAACTGATTTGGATTCCAGCGCATATCGGCATTGTGGGTAATGAGAGAGTGGACAAGTTAGCCAAACAAGCTGTTAAAAAAGAGAGTATTGAAACAAATATTAAGTTGTCAAAATCAGAAGGGAAGAGTATTATATGGAAAGAAACCATTAGAGAATGGCAAAGTCAGTGGAACAGGGAAATTAAAGGGAGACATTTGTATAATATTCAAAATAAAGTTGGGGATGTGAAGAATAGGGGAGGAAATAGAAGAGAAGAAATAGTTATGACCAGATTAAGGATAGGTCACAGTAATTTGAATAGCACTCTACATATTATAAGGAAGCATCCAACGGGTTTTTGTGGGTATTGTCAGGTTGCAGAAACTACAGAGCATGTGCTGA
This sequence comes from Pseudorasbora parva, assembly GCF_024679245.1. Taxonomy (NCBI): domain Eukaryota; kingdom Metazoa; phylum Chordata; class Actinopteri; order Cypriniformes; family Gobionidae; genus Pseudorasbora; species Pseudorasbora parva. Next base: position 7,660,154 of record NC_090184.1, read on the forward strand.
TGAGTTGCAAACAGTATGATGAACAAAGAAAAGAAATGATGGAAGAATTAGGAAAAGAGACAGGAATGAAGGAAATACTGGAAAGTGGGGCGAATGAACAAAGAAGAGGAAGTTTTTTCATTTTTTTAAGAACGACAGGTCTGATGAAAAGAATATGATGTAATGGATATTACAGGAAAGTGAAACCGGAAGATGGCAGTAGTGCAACACTAATGGATGCAAGCTGCCGTTAAACCCTAAAGAAGAAGAAGAAGAAGAAGCAGTCTTTGTGGAATCCTTGTTATGTCTACATATCCTGTTTCCCCTGTGTTGGTGTGTTTTGAGTTTATGGTTTTGGAACCAGTTGTTTAGCCCCCTCGTGGGTTTTGTTTTGTGTTGTTTATTTTATGTTTAATAAATTCACATTTCCCTGCAACAGAGTTCTCACCTTAGTGTTTTTTAGTGTAACGTGACAGATGCATTTAACATTAACATATAACATTTATTCACCTATATATCTGCTTATTGATTTACATATTTGCATATTTATAAATTTATTGACTTATTCATTCATGAATTTATTTATTTTTAATTTATGCAGGTTTGGTCCTCCATACATGTCGTCCGACACCCATAAGACCTTTGTTCATCTTCAGATACAAATGAAGATATTTTTGTTGAAATCCGATGGCTCAGAAAGGCTTTCATTGACACCAATGTCATTTCCTCTCTTAAGACTCATAAAGGCACTAAAGATGTCATTACAAAGCCCATCTCACTACAGCGGCTCTACAATCATTTATGAAGCGGCGAAATAACCCTAAATAACGATTTCTGTAGTGATGGGCCGATTTCAAAACAGCTTCCCGAAGCTTCAAATCGTTATGAATCAGTGTATCGATTCATGATTCAGATCGCCAAAGTCACGTGATTTCAGCAGTTTGGCGGTTTGACACGCGATCTGAAACGTGAATCGTTACACTGATTCATTATGCTTCGAAGCTTTGGGAAGCTCTTTTGAAATCATATATATATATATATGCACTCAAAATTGTTGGTACCCCAGGTAAATATGATCAAATATGGCTGTAAAAAATAAATCTGCATTGTTTGTCCTTTTGATCTTTTATTAAAAAAAATCACAAAAATCTAACCTTTCATTGAAGCAAAAGAATTGAAAATGGGGGTACATCACATTGTGAAATTAACGCTTTTCTCCAAAACACTTTGGCCACAATTGTTGGTACCCTTTTATGAAATACTTTTTGAAACCTCCTTTTCCGAAGATAACAGCTTTTATTCTCCTTCTATAATGCCTGATGAGTTTGAAGAACACCTGACGAGATCAGAGACCATTCCTCCATACTGAATGCCAGCAGCCATATCAACCTGTTGCCCAAGACTGGTTTCCCACTGAAGCTAAGCAGGGCTGAGCCTGGCCAGTACCTGGATGGGAGACCAACTGGGAAAACCAGGCAGTTGCTGGTAGAGGTGTTAGTGAGGCCAGCAGGGGGTGCTCACCCTGTGGTCTGTGTGGGTCCTAACACCCCAGTATAGTGATGGGGATACTGTACTGTCAAAGAGCACCGTCTTTCGGATGAGATGTTAAACCGAGGTCCCGACTCTCTGTGGTCATTAAAAATCCCAGGATATCCTTCGATAAAGAGTAGGGGTGTAACCCCGGCATCCTGGCAAAATTTGCCCATTGGCCCCTGTCCATCATGGCCTCCTAATCTTCCCCCTCTCCTGATTGGCTTCATCACTCGGTCTCCTCTCCACCATAAGCTGGTGTGTGGTGAGCGTTCTGGCGCAATATGGCTGCCGTCGCATCATCCAGGTGGATGCTGCACACTGGTGGTGGTTGAGGAGATTCCCCCTTCTATGTAAAGCGCTATATAAATGTAACAAATTAGGAATCTCCCCAGATCCAATGCTGGTGCTTCTTCTCTTCAGTTCAGCCACACATCTTCTATAGGGTTCAGGTCAGGGAACTGGGATGGTCATGGGAGAAGCTTCATTTTGTGCTCAGTGACACATGTGTGTGTTGATTTTGATGTTTGTTTTGGATCGTTGTCCAAACGGGAGATCCAACCATGGCCCATTATAAGATTTGTAGCAGAATCCATCAGGTTTTGATTTTTTATCTTTCGGTATTTGCTAGAATACATGATACCATGTATCTGAACAAGATGTCCAGGACCTCCAGCAAAAAAAAAAAAAGGCCCACAACATTAAAGATCACGTGGTATTTTTAGCCGTGGGCATGGGGCACTTTTTATCCCTGTTTGCACCAAACCCATCTGTTAGATTTGCTGCCAAAAAGCTATTTTATAGTTTCATCTGACAGGGTTGTTTGATTTTTTTTTCTTTCTGACCCCAAGACTCAACTAATCTCTGCGGTTCTCCATCTGTGATCCTTGGAGAGTCTTTGTGCACTCAATCGTTCCTCCTCGCCGTGCATTAGGACAATATACACACACGTGTATTTTGTAACATATTTAGTTAAATGGAGCTTCTTAATTATTGCCCTGATGGTGGAAATGGGGATTTTCAATGCTTTAGCTATTTTCCTACAGCCCTTTTTCTATTTTGTGAAGCTCAAAAATCTTTTGCTGCACATCAGAACTATATTCTTTGGTTTCACTCATTGTGATAAATGATTAAGGGAATGATGTGATAATGATTAAGGAATGATGTGATAAATGATTAAGGATCAGGAAAGGATAATCAGAATGATAATGATTAAGGAATGATGTGATAAATGATTAAGGGAATTTGGCTTTTATGTCTCCTTATATTTATACTCCTGTGAAACAAGACATCATAGCTGGACACTTTCATGTTCCTTGTCACCCTGGTGTGCTAATATATATATATATATATATATATATATATATATATATATATATATATATATATATATATATATATATATATATATATATATATATATATATATATATATATATATATATATATATATATATATATATATATATATATATATATATATATATATTAATGTAAATATACTTTTTTACTCATTTAAAATTCTGGCCAACGTGCTTTAGAGAAAATAATTTATTTCATAAATTGATTTACCCCCCATTTTCAATTATTTTACTTAAATGAAAGGTTGGATATTTGTGATTTTTTTAAATAAAAGATCAAAGGGATAAACAATGGAGATTATTTTTTTACAGCCATATATATATATATATATATATATATATATATATATATATATATATATATATATATATATATATATATATATATATATATATATATACACTTTCTCCCTGAAAATCACTGGAAGTATGACCAGAGCTGTACATATCTGTACGACAGAAGGTGTTAGGGATGTAACAGTTTAAATAAAAAAGTTGTTTGTATCATAGTTTTAGAGTCACGATAAATAATTGTAGAGCCACAGTAGTGAGATGGGCTTTGTAACGACGTCTTTAGTGCCTTTATGGGTCTTCCGAAGATGAACGGAGGTCTTACGGGTGTCGGACGACATGTCTGGAGGACCAAACCTGCATTTTTTTGTAACTCATTGTCATGGATCAGTAGATGTTATAGTCCATAACTACATAATATTCTCTGTAAAGTGTCGTGTAGAGCTGAAAATCATGATTTCTTGTTGTGTTGATTGGTCAATGTCAGTTATGTTACCAAGGTAGAGTTACAGTTTGAACTGAACTGACAGTCATTCACAGAGAAACACACTCTCTCCCTCTCTCACACCTCAGACTGTCAACATGCTCACTCTACCTTGGTAACAGAGTTTGACGGAAACAAAAGCGACTGACTAATTAGAAAAACAAAAATCACGATTTCAGAATATATATAATATATTTCTATAGATATATAGAAATATATAGATATTAAACTTGAGTATTTTGCAATCAGTTGTTGAAAGGGTGTCATTCAATAGAAAAATTGCCTTTTTATAAGGAACTGAATTTAACTGAATTTTTTTTGTCAAATTTGACACAGTTAAGGTACAAACGGGCTTGTCCCTGGGGTAGTATAATGGTTTTTTATATTAATACATATTTTTTATTTAATCATATTTTAGTTAGTTAGGTCTTATTTTATCATTCCCGTAATGGTTTAGTATTTTATGAGTTAAAGAACTCTGCCTCGTCTTTTGTCCAAACATACCACGCCATCTTTACTGACGTCAGGTGACCTGTAAATGGGAAAAACTGTTTCCATTGCAGTTTTGTGAAATATTCCTTTTTCGAATTGTCTGAGAAACCACCTCATGCAAGCGTAAAAACTTTTTTATGATATATGGGTGTTTTGGCGAAATGTACGTTTCCATGGGGCGTATTTTCAATTCGTAATTTACATTAAATAAGAAGGTAGAATTTGTGAAGATATGCCAAAAGATCTGCCATAGGACAGATGTAGGTTGTGTCTTATTCTGGCTCTGATTGGATTAAATGCAATCTTTTGTTAAGAACTCCATTACAATATATAAGTAGTGGAACATCTTAGGCACATCTGTTGAGTGAGTTGTTGAATTATTCAATAAATAGAGTCTTTCAAAACAATAATTCATTCAGGAATAAAGCAACGCTATTGTGTATTGCTCTGAGATGCTCAACTGGTTATCCTGATGAAAATAATGATTAAAATCTACATTACTTCTTGTTTATGCATGTTGTACTATTGACTGTTGATAATGACCGTTTAATGACAGGAGTGTGTGTGTGTGTGGGCATATTTTTGTGACATATGAGGACACAAATGTGTATAATGACATGGGTATGACACAGGTATTACAGGAGAGGGTGAAATATGAGGACATTGGCCATATCCCTACTTTTCAAAATGCTTACAAATCATACAGGATGAGTTTTTTTGAGAAAGTAAAAATGCAGAATGTTTCCTGTGATGGGTAGGTTTAGGGGCAGGGGCAGTGTAGGGGGATAGAAAATACGGTTTGTACAGTATAAAAACCATTACGCCTATGGAATGTCCCCATATGTCACAAAAACAAACTGTGTGCGTGCGTGCGTGCGTGCGCGCGCGCGCGCGCGTGTGTGTGTGTGTGTGTGTGTGTGTGTGTGTGTGTGTGTGTGTGTATTCATTTTTTAATTGAATTACAGTTACTTCTGATGTAACTTAGTACACCATAGACTAGGATATAACAATTCTATATAAAACAATCCTACTAGATATTCATAAATGTTTTTAATGATATTTTTTTTGAGAGCGAGAGTAATGGTAGTAATCTAACACTGTTGCAGAAGCTAGTAATTAATTTTTTTTTTTAAAGAAAAACTTACCCAATCGTGTGCATAAACCTACATTATATTAGAAGATTAATGTTTTAAAGAATTAGAATTAGTAGGCTACGCCCCAAATAGTAGTAAGCCTTTGGTAAAAAGAGTGTTCCAAAGGTACCCGGATGGTTTACTATTTCCGGCCACAATTTGAAGTGCGGATCGATGTACACTCTAACAGCAAATATTGCCCACAATCCATTGCACGATGGACTAGAATTCGATTAGAACGACAAACATGGATAAAAAGTTTTTAAAAAATACAAACATTTGCGAGTGTTTGAGCTCACTGTGACATCATAGTGGAGATTCCGTTCTGGCAGCTGTAAATTGCAGATCTGACTCTGGTTTGCAGTTAGTGCGTTTTGAATGAATAGAGTGAAAGACTTTCGAGACTTTGCAGATATCGACGACAAGTATTGAATTATCTCTCAGCATTCAGTGTCCATAATGGCGCTGGTTAGCAGTTTATTAAGACAACTGTTTGATTGTTTTGCTCCCTTCTTGCGAAGAAGGGATGCACCACAGCAGTGTGTGGAGCAAGAATCAGCGGCAGTAGAGAAACTTCCAGAGGAGCGTGAGGCCTTCGACGGCACTGCCAATGACAGGAAGAGACGCCGCAAGGTACCTACACTGTAAAAAAATTATTTAGAAAAAAAGTTACCTGGTTGCCTTAAAATTTTGAGTTCATTGAAATTAAAATTTGTAGTTAATACAATGAACATTTGTTTTGAGATTCGACAACATTTATTATAATATTATTAAAAGATTTTGTAAGCATATTGGGTAATTGTGTGTGTTTTATTTCTGATGACGCAGTGAAACATGCCAAATAGTGCTATTTTCATGATTTATCACATTTTGTATGTGGTTCAGATACAATAATATTTAGATTTTCTATTTATTAAACAAATTTCCTTCATTGTATCAACTCAAATTTTTAATTTCAATAAACTCAAAATTTTAGGGCAACCAGGTTACTTACTTTTTAAAGTTAAACCAACAAAAACCAACATTTTTTTTTAACAGTGTAAGAATTGCCCGCTTGGAGAGAGAGAGGAGGAAAGAGAGGTGAAGATCAGTAAGGGAGGCAGTCACAAAGAGGAAGCTGAAATAACACAGAGAGGACGTGTACATCAGAAAAAAAGAGAGGTGCACAGTCTGGAAAAGTTGATGGAGGGAGGAAGTGAGCTTCAAGTGGATCCCCCCAAACTGTTGGCGGTTCCTTCATGTTCCGATGAAGTTGTTTCCCTCCAACGCTCTTCATCCCAGATGCTTCCTGTGGTGGTTCCTCCACGCCCCACTCCAGCACCTGATGAAATGTTTTCCATCCGACACTCTTCATCACAAGTACGTCATCCCAAACGGCTTCCTCCGAGCCCCACTCCTGCACATGAGGAAGTGGTTGCTCTTCATCGTCCTCCCAGCCGGAAGCCTCTGCCGTTCGCTTGTTCCCCGTTTGAGCCACTGAGCCCCACTCCTGCACATGAGGAAGTGGTTGCTCTTCAGCGTCCTCCCAGCCGGAAGCCTCTGCCGTTCGCTTGTTCCCCGTTTGAGTCAGCTCCAGAACTCATTCTGGTGGACATAGAGGATGACGAGAGCGAGTATGTGACGTTTACAGGGAAGACCTTCTGCGCCAGTGACTTAGTCAAGTCTGAGCGCCCTCAAATGCCGGAGCTTGAAAAGAAACCGAGACTAATGGTTGCTTGGATGGAGAAGGACTGCGAGGTGCAGGAGGAAGTGTGGGCAGACGAAGTGGTGGAGGTCCAGGAATTTGTGGAAGAGGAAGGTGACCCCAGTGAAATCGGAGATGCTCACGCCATACAAGGCCATTTGGATGATGCTTTTCAGATTGATGAACGTGTAGACTCTCCTGAGGGTCCCCAGAATAAGACCCAGGACAATGCGACCGTCCAGAAAATGTGCAAAAGAAAAGGGCCACTTGTTCTGTTCACCTGGGCAGCGAAGAAGGCCAAGAAAATACAGGAGAAGAAATTACTCAAGGAGAAGGAGCAACAAGAAAAAGAGTTACTGCTTGAACGCTACATAAATGAACCGAAACTGAAACACTTGTGGATAAATAAGCATAACCGCAACTACTGCTCCTCCTAGTGCAGCTCATCCCTCTTTACCTTTACCCTCTGTAAATAAAAAAGAGTGCATACTAAAAGTTGAAAGATCCATGACTCTTCCTGACTTTTAAATAAATAAATAAATCACTTTATTTTGACGATAATGATGTATATTAAAATATAGTTATTTTTGCTTAAAATAAGGTATCAACATTTTTGATACGACTGAAATGTCATAATTCTTATCACCATTTTCAAAATCATTTAAAAATCTAATATAGCCTAAAATAAACTCTCAAGCTTACTGAAGACAACCACACACAATAGAACAAAAACACTAATAAAACAGACCTTCCGTATTTAATTGTAATATTGTATATTGTCTAAAGAAAGCAAAAAATTGTGGTGTGACAGGCAGCGGGGCGAGGGACCGCGAAAGCGGGCAGGTGTTGACGAGTGCCAGCTGCATGGCACACTGGTCTCGTCTCGCGGCCATGTGACGGGAGCATAAAAGAAGGAGCAAGGGCTGCGGAAGACGAGAGAGGACCAGGCCTGGATTTTACGTTATGTTTTGTTTATGTTTTATTATGTTTATGTGGGCAGTCGTCCGTGAGGGGCTGCCCGCGGTTTTACTTTCGTTTTGTTTATTTATGTTGAATTAAAGTTTTGAAAAGTTCGCCGGTTCCCGCCTCCTTCCTTCCGATCTAAGATTCGTTACAAAAATACAGATGTTTTCTTTCTTTGGTTTTCAGGTTTTTCCAGTTATGATACGACTTGAATAGTAATGACTATTATAACTCCATGTACAGTCTTGTTCAAAATAATAGCAGTACAATGTGACTAACCAGAATAATCAAGGTTTTTAGTATATTTTTTATTGCTACGTGGCAAACAAGTTACCAGTATGTTCAGTAGATTGTCAGAAAACAAACAAGACCCAGCATTCATGATATGCACGCTCTTAAGGCTGTGCAATTGGGCAATTAGTTGAAAGGGGTGTGTTCAAAAAAATAGCAGTGTCTGCCTTTGACTGTACAAACTCAAAACTATTTTGTACAAAAAAAAAAAAATTCTGGGATTTAGCAATCCTGTGAATCACTAAACTAATATTTAGTTGTATGACCACAGTTTTTTAAAACTGCTTGACATCTGTGTGGCATGGAGTCAACCAACTTGTGGCACCTCTCAGCTGTTATTCCACTCCATGATTCTTTAACAACATTCCACAATTCATTCACATTTCTTGGTTTTGCTTCAGAAACAGCATTTTTGATATCACCCCACAAGTTCTCAATTGGATTAAGGTCTGGAGATTGGGCTGGCCACTCCATAACATTAATTTTGTTGGTTTGGAACCAAGACTTTGCCCGTTTACTAGTGTGTTTTGGGTCATTGTCTTGTTGAAACAACCGTTTCAAGGGCATGTCCTCTTCAGCATAGGGCAACATGACCTCTTCAAGTATTTTAACATATGCAAACTGATCCATGATCCCTGGTATGCGATAAATAGGCCCAACACCATAGTAGGAGAAACATGCCCATATCATGATGCTTGCACCTCCATGCTTCACTGTCTTCACTGTGTACTGTGGCTTGAATTCAGAGTTTGGGGGTCGTCTCACAAACTGCCTGTGGCCCTTGGACCCAAAAAGAACAATTTTACTCTCATCAGTCCACAAAATGTTCCTCCATTTCTCTTTAGGCCAGTTGATGTGTTCTTTGGCAAATTGTAACCTCTTCTGCACATGCCTTTTTTTTAACAGAGGGACTTTGCGGGGGATTCTTGAAAATAGATTAGCTTCACACAGACGTCTTCTAACTGTCACAGTACTTACAGGTAACTCCAGACTGTCTTTGATCATCCTGGAGGTGATCATTGGCTGAGCCTTTGCCATTCTGGTTATTCTTCTATCCATTTTGATGGTTGTCTTCCGTTTTCTTCCACGTCTCTCTGGTTTTGCTCTCCATTTTAAGGCATTGGAGATCATTTTAGCTGAACAGCCTATCATTTTTTGCACCTCTTTATAGGTTTTCCCCTCTCTAATGAACTTTTTAATCAAAGTACGCTGTTCTTCTGAACAATGTCTTGAACGACCCATTTTCCTCAGCTTTCAAATGCATGTTCAACAAGTGTTGGCTTCATCCTTAAATAGGGGCCACCTGATTCACACCTGTTTCTTCACAAAATTGATGACCTCAGTGATTGAATGCCACACTGCTATTTTTTTGAACACACCCCTTTCAACTAATTGCCCAATTGCACAGCCTTAAGAGCGTGCATATCATGAATGCTGGATCTTGTTTGTTTTCTGAGAATCTACTGAACCTACTGGTAACTTGTTTGCCACGTAGCAATAAAAAAATATACGAAAAACCTTGATTATTCTGGTTAGTCACATTGTACTGCTATTATTTTGAACAAGACTGTATGTACATGATGTTAATATTATGTATTTCAAAGCTACACTGTGTAACTTTTTTAGTTTATTCTTAGCTAAAAAAACGTTGTTCTTTCAAAAATATATGTGCTCATTAATGTATATTTACTTCTTTCAAGTAATAAAGTATTCTCGTAAGTTTATAATATGCCATTTAAGATACATACGGGTGAGGGGTTCGAATGCCGGTCGCCATGTTGCCCCTCCATCTTGAAAGTACATTAGCCAAAGAGGGACATACCCGTAAATTCAAGCTTTGCCTTTCGCGTTTTAACACTCGGTGGCACTCATGGTTGAGGTCGAACTGGAAGCCATGTTAATCTTGGGCTAAATCGGCCACCATAGGCGTTAAAATGAAATTGGAATTGAGTGGAACAGAAACTAATATTCACTGGATGGCCATATACTGGGACGTCGTTCAGCCTATTTTAGGGGGGCTGAAGCTACCCTAAAATGTTCCTAATCCCCACTATCACTAACCATATCATCATTCATATCTAGACACAACAAATGATGTATATCCAGCTACCAAAAATACCCGAAAAATTGGAAGTTGGACAGAAGTACAAAGAGTCGTTGTGCTATCAATATAATGCATCGCTAGCCCAGAAATCTAGACGCACCCTAGCGGCAGCAAATTTAATCTGCCCGCGAGTGTCGTCTAGCAACTCTCAATACCCTTCTGAGCTGTATTCGCCTAACTCTTGCCGGGCCAATCACATCGTGTATAGAGTCGGTGGGCGGGGCCATAATGACGACGGCCGAGTTGCGTTTGCGTGCTTCTAGTAAACACAGAAACTGGCGACCGGCGGTCTTTCGAATCAGCTTTGACCGCGACTCTGGAAGACTTGGAGTTAAGCTTTTCTCTGAGAAAAGAACAGCACTGAAGTCATTCTTAAGAAGGGAAGATGTGTTTGGAGTTTTGCTGACCGGATATGGCGAATGTTTAATCTATCAACAAGCTCTGTTTCACCTTCATTGCTCTGGTTGGTTGAAGCGCTATCCTATCGTGTGCAGAGGGAGTTTGAAAGACAACCGTTTATTGGATTGAGCTGTCAATGGTGAGTTTCCAGACCAATCATCTTGATGTGGGTCTGGCTTGTCAGGCTAATGCATCGCACCATCTCGTTGCAACTGTAGCAGCTTTCAGAGCGTTAATTGCAGATTTCTTAAAACAAAAAAGAGATTTACAAAATAAAAGACACATTTTTTTGTCTATTGTAATGTGTGATTTTTAACATTGACTAGGCCTATAACATATGTTTAAATGTTATGCCACTTGCGTTGTGTGAGCGACTTAATATATAAATCTAAAGGCTATATAAATATAAAGGAATTGGAGTAAAGGGATTGAATAAAACGTTGTTTATATTATAATAGTGCTTTTAAACATGCCATCTATGAAAGAGTGTATACAAGAGAATTGCAATGATCACAAGCCATGTTCAATAGCCTAACAACTCTTAAATTTGACATAAAAATTATTAATAAATGCTGTGTTTGTGGCATACAGCCGCGGATCAGTTGCGCTCTGCAAACGCTGCAAATATGAAAGCACATCAGCGCACTTCTGCATCGGCAACTTTAGTTTGGTCTGAGCTCGTTATCCACCCTCCCGCCCACATACACCGATACACGTTAATGGTGAAAGAAGATCGGTAAGTGCCGTGAGGCGTGTGATACAGTCAAATTGTAAGTTGTTTTTAATGACCTGCTTACCTTTAGCTACATTTTCTTGAGGTAAAGGAAAGGGGATATTTTGGTTTGATATGGAAAACTATAGTCTAGCTAGAGTGAACAGGCAAAATACAAGATTTTGCAAACGCAAATTTCAAATAGCCTACCCTGGGGCTAAGCCCCCCTGTCTTCCAATCCTAGTGAGGTCCCTGGTCATATACCTTTTCACCGCTAGATGAGGGAAAAAATCACACAGAGTAGCTTTAATGAATAAAGAGAAAATTATTAAATTCATGTGTTTTATTGTATGTTTAATGAAAATAATACAAAAATATATATTCTTAGCATCCTTTCTATTGCTGCCAGGTTAGACTTGTGTTGTAATGATTTATGCCTGTACAGTGTGCGTAAAGAAGATGATGATATAATGCCTTTTAATAAATGAAGGTAAAACAATACATATAATGAATTAAATATGCAGTACATTACAGTTTTTAGTGTATTCCAAAATAGAGAAAATAGAGGACCAGGACCAGCATAAACCAGCTGCCATGCTTCAAAAACCTAACCAGCATATGTTGTTTTTTTCAACAGAGGTCTTGCCTGAGCAACTGTTGGTGCAAGCCATTGCGGTGGCTGCACTAGGAGTAGGGGCGATATACCGGTAGACACGATTAACCGGTAGAAATTTGTCAACCGGTAGATTTTGGAATACGCTCATGTGATGTTACTGTGCTGCACGGTCACAAAAGTTTATCGTTTGCATGTGTTTTTAAGCACCGCAGTTTAAAAACAGGTGTGCTCCTAGTACAGCCACCTAGCCTGACAAGCCAGACCCACATCAAGATGTTTGGTCTGGAAACTCACCATTGACAGCTCAATCCGAGGGGCGGATAAACGGTTGTCTTTCAAACTCCCTCTCCATGGCGTGCACGCAATAGGATAGTGCTACAACCAACCAGAGCAACGAAGGTGAAGCAGAGCTAGTTGACAGATTAAACTTTCATCGTATCCGGTCCCTTTTTAAGAATGACTTCAGTGCCGTTCTTTGTTCTTTTCTCAGAGAAAAGCTTAACTCCAAGTCTTCCAGAGTCGCGGCCAAAGCTGATTCGAAAGACCGCCGTTCGCCAGCTTCTGTGTTTACTAGAAGCACGCAAGCACAACTCGGCCCTCATTATGTTTAGCCCCGCCCACCAACTCTATACACGATGTGATTGGCCCGACCCGAGTTTTTACAGCTCAGGGGTCTCATTTATAAAACTTTGTGTATATTTCATCCTAAAAGTGTACATACGTACAAAAGCTAGATTTTGCGTACACACAAAAAAAATCTGATTTATAAAACACCAGAAGCTGCGCAAAAATCCCTTTATAAATCACAGCCAGCAACAGATTGTGCGTACGTGCTTCTCCACCCTTTCTCCTCCCCGAAACCACCATATATGGAGCTTACAACGCCTAGTTTTACTATGCATGACCTCATCTGCATATCATTTGCATGCATATTCCCATCCACGTCACACCATGTTTAACACTGTCAAAGGTAAAAGACATTGAAAATATTAGATACAGACTATAAATGCCACATTACATTACTGAATATCATTCAAAATCCTTTTTATGTTTTAGAATAAATATATCAAAATATCCATAAGAAAACATAAATAAATAGTGTTATTTTAGGCTAATTAAACGGTCATTATCAACAGTCAATAGTACAACATCCATAAACAAGAAGTAATGTAGATTTTAAACATTATTTTCATCAGGATAACCAGTTGAGCATCTCAGAGCAATACACAATAGCGTTGCTTTATTCCTGAATGAATTATTGTTTTGAAAGACTCTATTTATTGAATAATTCAACAACTCACTCAACAGATGTGCCTAAGATGTTCCACTACTTATATATTGTAATGGAGTTCTTAACAAAAGTTAGCATTTAATCCAATCAGTGCCAGAATAAGACACAACCTACATCTGTCCTATGGCAGATCTTTTGGCATTTCTTCACAAATTCTACCTTCTTATTTAATGTAAATTACGAATTGAAAATACGCCCCATGGCAACGTACATTTCGCCAAAACACCCATATATCATAAAAAAGTTTTTACGCTTGCATGAGGTGGTTTCTCAGACAATTCGAAAAAGGAATATTTCACAAAACTGCAATGGAAACAGTTTTTCCCATTTACAGGTCACCTGACGTCAGTAAAGATGGCGTGGTATGTTTGGACAAAAGACGAGGCAGAGTTCTTTAACTCATAAAATACTAAACCATTACGGGAATGATAAAATAAGACCTAACTAACTAAAATATGATTAAATAAAAAATATGTATTAATATAAAAAAAACATTATACTACCCCAGGGACAAGCCCGTTTGTACCTTAACTGTGTCAAATTTGTGCATGAGCATGTTGACAGTCTGAGGTGTGAGAGAGGGAGAGAGTGTGTTTCTCTGTGAATGACTGTCAGTTCAGTTACAAACTGTAACTCTACCTTGGTAACATAACTGACATTGACCAATCAACACAACAAGAAATCATGATTTTCAGCTATACACGACACTTTACAGAGAATATTATGTAGTTATGGACTGTAACATCTACTGATCCATGACAATGAGTTACAAAAAAATGCAGGTTTGGTCCTCCATACATGTCGTCCGACACCCGTAAGACCTCTGTTCATCTTCGGAACACAAATGAAGATATTTTAGTTGAAATCCGATGGCTCAGAAAGGCATTCATTGACACCGATATCATTTCCTCTCTTAAGACCCATAAAGGCACTAAAGACGTCGTTACAAAGCCCATCTCATGACAAGAAAATACAAAAATATATAAATGTGTTTAATGTAGCGACAAATTATAACGTGCATTACAGAAATAAACAATGTCTAGAACAACCACTTCTCTTTAATTTAGCCTACGTTTGAAGTTAACGAAAATGAACAATAGACAGTAGTTTCTTTGTTTAATTCACAAATAACTTGCATAAAAAATAATAATAAACTAATAATATAGCCTAGCCCTTTAAATTGTTCTGTGTCGGCCACGCATTCAGCCTTAGGAGTATCGATCTTTCGGTGACCGTCGTCAGTGAACATTCATTCATTCATTCATATATAAAAAAAAACTTTATTTTAGCATATAAGTCAGCAGTTTTCGTTTTTTTGCATTTTGTCTTATAATTCTGAGTGACAGATGTCACATTTGATTTAGCCTATTTTTCTGTGATATTTGTTTTAGTTACGGTGTTGACAGGAGCCTAGGCTATAAGAAAAATAAATGATTGCACGGACAATTCCTATCCCCAGTGTCTCTCTTTCTGTAAGGGAAATTTAAAACATAGATTCTGGAAACAAAATCTAAATTTAGCTGGATCAGTCGGGTCGGAAATAAAATAATTTATAGCGGGTGAGCACGGAGTGAATTTTACGCGCGAGCGGAATGGTGCGGTGCGCAATAGCGGGAGCGGGACGAAAATACAGCCCCGCGCAGATTATATTTTGAAGACTATTTAAAGAAAGTGTATGAAAAAAAAAAGAAACAGCGGAAAGGGCGATAATGGACTGATTCTTGAGAGGACTTCTTGAGAGAATGGTTGAGAAATAAATAGCATTTAAAAATTGGGAAATTAAAGTTCATCTTGCTTGCTCAGGGCAGGGAACTGGGAACTGTGCGAATGCACTAAACGTTTTATTTACTTCAAGCGCTTGCACTGTTGTGTTCAATAGTATCCAGGCTACACTTGAGTTACCGACTGCTACACCATCTTTAACTGGGAAATCTGATCGAGTGCCGAGGGAATGCGGATGGACCACCAGTGTGCTATGAATTCTGGGATAGGGAAGGCTGCGAAGTTGTGGGAAGGTTCCATCTGCTGTACCCTTCCTTTGCCTGAGAACCGAAGGGCGCATTTTGAAGTCGCTCATTAATTGCGGCAGCCTTCGTCGCACCAGTGACACAATCGCACTTCAAATGTGGCCTTAAGAGGTGCAGCTTTCACTTTGGGACAGCCTTCGTAGTGCCGCTGTGACGTAATCGCACTTTAAATGTGGCCTTCAGAGGGTGCAGCCTTCACATTGAGACAGCCTTCGTAGTGCCACTGTGACGTAATCGCACTTCAAATGCGGCCTTCGAAGTGCGCGCACTTCACTTTGGGACACAGCTATACTGTTATGTGTCACACTCTGTCTTCACCTGTTGTTCATCACCATCAACGCTCTCGCTGCTTTGCGCCCGCACCTGTGTCTTGTCTAATTACTCAGACTACTTCTGTTGTTCGTTCTCTCTGTTCTGTGTCGGAGTATTGTGTGAGTTATGTGAGTAACGCTCTCTCTTTTTGTCAGCCGTATATCTTACCTGTGTCTTGTCTTGTGAAGCAGCATTCGCCCTGTTGTCTCCCGTTGAGACGTTGTTGCCTCACCTGTAGAGTTCTCTGCTCAGCTGCCGTCTTCAGGGGCCTCTCTCTCTGAGAGCATTTTCTGTTCGTCGTTAACTCTCGTGGCAAAGTATCCACGGAGGAGCTGTCTTCCTGAGAGCACCTTTTTGAGTTTCAGCTCTGAGCTTTCTGTCTATACTGTAGACTGTTTTGTTGGACATTAAAGACTTTGCATTGTATCACCTTTGCTTTTGGATCCTTTTGTTTCACTTTCACTATGGATCCAGCGAAGGGGGAATCATTTTTTTCTGTGGTAGAGATTCAAGGAGTGATGCTGGGTCATCATGAGGAGGAGTTATCTGCTGCCAGAGATGCGGTGGAACGTTTGGCCGCGCAGGTTAATGATCTGTCCGTTCGCCTCCTTCATGCGCACCAAGAATCTCCCGTTGTTCAGCATCCTCCATCTCTTCCTGAACCTCGTGTGAACAATCCTCCATGTTATGCAGGTGAGCCGACTGAGTGTAGAGCCTTTTTGACTCAGTGGCCCTCATTTATCAAAAGTGCGTACACCAAATTTCCAGCGTACACCTTGCGTACACCCAAACCCACGGTGACTTTGAGATTTGTCAATATGGACGTTGGCGTACGGCACGCTCAAA
Organism: Pseudorasbora parva; assembly: GCF_024679245.1. NCBI lineage: Eukaryota > Metazoa > Chordata > Actinopteri > Cypriniformes > Gobionidae > Pseudorasbora > Pseudorasbora parva. The sequence continues at coordinate 7,676,669 of NC_090184.1, forward strand.
TCCTACGCCAGCTCAGGAGGTGGTGTACGCACGTTTAAGATACGTTAAAACGCACTGATAAGATATGCTATATGACCCACTGTTAAAAACCACAACAACAACATTCAGTGTTTATTTTCATGCAACATGAACGTCAATGTTTAATTTGTGTGACTTTACCAAAGCGTTTGATTTGTAGGCATATGTATTCCTCCAGTCGCGAGCCTGTGCGCTTTATCTGACGTTTATGCGGTGATGTCACAATCACATTGCATTGTGGTATATGAAGCTGCCCGAAGTGTACATATGAAGTAGACTCGCTCCCTCTGTCAAAATCAAGGGAGCAAGGGTCTCTCCATATAAACTTCCCTTGTCCACCTCACAAAGTGGGTTGCACTTCAAAATGGTGGTGGAGTGGAGGGGAAGTGCTTATGGAAGTTTGCAAGTGCATGTCTTAAAGTGGAGTGGAACGCAGCATATTTGTTAAACTGATCCCCGTTCACACGGATCGCTCAAAAAAGTGCTAAACGGGCTGTATTATGCATGCCAGGCGAGTGGTCGGCGCTGAAACTTTGTCAAGAAAAACCCACCAGACCCGAAATACACATATTTACATTTATGCATTTAGCAGACGCTTTTATCCAAAGCGACTTACAGCTCAGGAGTACAAGAAGCGATCCATCAAGAAGAGGCAAAGAAACACAAAAAGTGCCCCAAATAACAAGATTTGTATACTGCTCAGAGTAGCAAAAAACAGAAAAGGGAAGAAGAAAAGAGAAATAGAGGAGGAAGAGGGTTTTTTTTATATGTAAGATTAAGTGCTCATGGAAGAGATTCGATTTTACCTGTCTTTTGAATGAAGCGAGTGATTCTGTCGTGCGTATGTAGGAGGACGGAAGATCGTTCCACCAACCAGGAACAATGAAAGAAAAAGTTCTGGAGAGGGATTTCATGCCTCTCTGTGATGGTACCACAAGCCTTCGCTCATTAGCGGAGCGAAGGCTTCTGCTGGGGGTGTAGACTCGTAGGAGTGAGTCGAAGTATGCAGGTGCAGAGCTTGTGGAAGATCCATAAGCAAGAGTCAGAGCTTTGAATTTGATCCGGGCAGCGAGTGGTAGCCAATGCAGAGAGATGAATAGAGGTGTGACATGAGCCATTTTGGGCTCATTGAATACAAGATGTGCCGCAGCGTTCTGGATCATTTGCAGCGGTTTGATTGCACAAGATGGAAGTCCAGCCAGAAGCGCATTGCAATAGTCAAGTCTAGAAATTACCAGGGCTTGGACAAGAAGCTGTGTTGCATGCTCTGTAAGGAACAGTCTGATTTTCCTGATGTTGTGCAATGCAAACCTGCATGACCGAGATGTGGTCTTTGAAGGACAGCTGGTCATCAAAGATTACTCCAAGATTTCTGACCGATCCTGAAGGAGTAATCAAAGATGAACCTAGGCATATGACATCTGTTTTCAAAATTTCACGTTTTTGTTGTTTTACACGGACGTTTGCAAAATTTGTGTTTTCAAGCACACAAAATGGCGTTAAATTAACCCGATTCATATGTTTTTAGTTGAAGAGAGACAAATGGCTGCATTTACACTGATCTTTTGACCATGTACTTTGTTTCTTTTCTTTTTTTTTTTTTTTGTCCCAGCGGTTTACAATCACTTTACTCATGACTGGTAACTGATATCTGTGTTTGCATTAATCTCCATCCAAAATGGTTCTGTTGGTGATCGCTTTACAATGCAACATGGTTGACCCTCATGATTTGAATGGCGTACTAAAATGATTTTATAATTCACGTCGGTTGACCATGATTAGTTTCAAGCTTGGATAAGTTCAAATCTGTCATTGATGTTTGCAGCTCAATCTGACAGAACAGATAGACTGGATAATAACAGTAGGGTGACCAAATGTCCTGTTATCCCAGGACATAGACATTTAGGTTATAGATAGTAATTTGTAATATAACAATAAATGTATTTAAATTAATCAGGCATTTTTGAGTAAACTTCGAGTATCACTTGAGTATCTCATTGCTGGGCCGAGCACATCTGCTTCATAGTACGACATAAAAAGATATCTTTGGCGCCAAATGTGTTACTCTGGCCTTGTGGTGGCTTGGAATTCCAATGAATATTCAAATCGGATATTCATATTTAGACGTTGGTCAGATGTCCAGATATGAGATATGTATCTGATTTAAAACCACATTCGGGATTGGCTCAGGATGGATGCAAAAATGTGATTTTTGTGTTTAAATGCGTGCAACAAAATTTGATCTGGGTTAGAAGTGTGTGTGTGCGGGGGATCAGATTTGTTTTTTTTTTGTTTTTTTTGTGCCAGTGTAAACGCACGAGTTTCACTTGTGCAGGGCTGTGGATCCCAGAGATGCATAAACTCTACAGGTCCAGAGCAGAATCAAAGGTAATCAATTAAACTAAAAGGGGAGGTGACACCTTCATTCAAAGATGTACAAAATGGCAAAGCCAAGCACTGGTGTGTGTTGTGGCATTTGTGTTCAAGTTTGCTAGGATGGAGGTTCTAAAAGGTGTCTTAGTGGTGGCTGTGATTGTTGCATTTGATCTGCCTGATGCATGGGGAAGTTTGAGCTACAGTCAAAGTCCAAGAAGCATGGGGCCAAAATCAGATCCAGCTTCCAGAGGTCCTGCCCTTTCTCCTCCAGGGCTCTGGAACCCTTTGAAAGTTGCTCAGAGTCCTTTGGGTTCTGCCTCCAGAGGCCTTGCACAGGACCCTTTTGGCCTTCAGGAGAAGCAGCTGTTGCAGGGTCCAGTGAAGCCTTTGGATTGGAAGTATCCTGTCGTTCCCGAGGTGCAGAGTGAGTTGGCGGTGAACTTCCAGTTGAGGCAACCCGTGACTCCCAGCAGCGTAGCGGTTCAATGTGGAGAGAACCGGGTCCTTGTAGAGGTCCAGCAGGACTTGTTTAGCAATGGTCATTTGATCCAGCCAACTGGTCTGTCTTTAGGTGGATGTCCTGTTGTTGGTCAGGACTCTCAGTCTAAGGTGCTCATCTTTGAGTATGAGTTACAGGACTGCAACAGCGTGCAGATGGTAAGAACTCCTAAATCGTAATCAGTTTGTTCTAGTTGAGGATCTCCAAAATCCTCAAAGAGTGTCGGTTCACATGGCTGTTGTCTTTGTAATGCCAGGGCATCTGGTACAAACCTTTCTTAAAGGTTAATGGTTCACCCAATCATCTTTGTGAGGAACCCTTTTGTTTTAACTACTTCAATCTCTTCCAGATGACTGAGGATGAGCTTGTCTACACCTTTTCTCTTACCTACACCCCTGAGGCTCTTGCAAGTACTGCAATTACCCGGACTGAGGGTGCAGTTGTTGGTGTTCAGTGCCACTATCAAAGGTAAGTGACCTCTGTGCCTTTCACTGCCTCTCGTGGAACTGGGAGACCATTTAATGGGTCCCTTCATGAACCACAGGCTTCAAAATGTAAGCAGTAATGCCTTGAGGCCAACATGGGTCCCTTATGCCTCAACGGAGATTGGTGAAGAAGCCTTGGTGTTCTCCCTGAAGCTCATGATGGGTTGGTACAGGTTTTTAATAAAATAATTCTTTATCCTTGTGATTTGTGCCTAAAATGTTCCCTTTTCTTATCTGTAGATGATTGGTCCAATCAGAGGCCTTCATACCTTTATTTCCTGGGTGGCGTTATTAACATTGAGGCATCTGTGAAGCAGTACAATCATGTGCCTCTGCGTGTGTTTGTGGACAGCTGTGTGGCCACTCAAGTGCCTGATGTGAACTCCCTTCCGAGATATTCCTTCATTGAGAATCATGGGTAAGGTTATGGCCCTTGGCGCTATAGGACCGTTTTAGTTGCTCTTTTTAAACTGTCACTAATGCCAACCAACTAGAAATTATCTGTGACTCTGAATTGATTCATGGGTTTCTCTTTGTGCTGACCTCATCAGGTGCTTTGTGGATGCCAAGGCTACAGCTTCCAGCTCCCGCTTCATGCCTCGATCCCAGGCTGACAAGGTCCAGATCCAGCTGGAGGCATTCATGTTCCAGGAGAGCTCCAGTCCTTCTGTATGTACTACGCATATCATGAGTAAATTCAACTTCTCTTCCCATCTGCTTTGGTTTTCTGACTTGTCTGTCATCCCTTGCAGATCTACATAACGTGTGTTGTGAAGGCAACTATTGCTTCTGCACCCAGTGACGCTCAGCACAAATCCTGTTCTTTCACCAATGGGTACGTTGCACTTTATCTTATTTTAAAGCTGACTTTGCTCATGTTGAAGGTGGTGTCTTTGTCCTGTTGCAGGTGGTTTGCTGCTGATGGAAATGACCAAGTTTGTGGTTGCTGTGACTCAACATGTGGTCCTGATGGTGGAATTGCTGCTGCTCCCTATGGAGGTTAGTATATCTTGCTATTTCTAAGGTTGCTTATGATGTTTTTATTGCTCTAACTTGTTTCTTCTCTCTAGGTGTTCAGTGGGAAGGCAAGGCCACACTTGGTCCTGTGGTGGTTCAAGGGCAAAAGAAAGTTCCTCAAAACTGACATCAATTCTCGCTTGTATCTGACTTGTCATTTTCCTTCATGTCTGGTTTAACTGCTTTTGCACATTCTGCCACTGGTGACCCTGACAGTCCTTCTGTACCTTTGCAAGTCCCATAATGCATAAAGCCATAGGCTTCCCGAAGTTGGGACTTTTAGACTCTGACCCATTTAAATACTGCTCCATGGTTAACTGGTATTTGGAACAATCATTTTTACAATATTTTTAGTGTTTAACAGCAGACTTCCTTATGAAAAACACTACCCATGATGCTCAAGAATCTGGCAAGCAAATCATTGCAAGAGAGCTCTACAGGTAACGTTTTGTCCCATGAAGCACTGCAGACATGGTTGCATTGTGCTCCCTAAATTAATTCTCCTCAAAATGCTTGTTTGACTCATGCAGCAACACGCAATGCACTCCGGTTAGAAATTGTCTGAATGGAGATTGCGCCTATGCCATCAAGGTGCTATAAGCGACTTGGGCTACGTTTACATGTGGGTGGCTACTGATTAAAGAAAGAACCAGCTTCCTTAATATAGACTTGTGTTGAATTTCATTGTACAAACAGAGGCTGTAAGCAGTACATAAATTTGCATAACAGTCATGTCTCTGAAACATCTGTGTATTTGACAACTATTGCATTTATTTCACTCCATCTGTCGTAAAGTATTCAAACATTGTGCAAGCATCACTACAGGAAGCGGAAAGTGTCTGACTTCATGTTTCTGCTTATAGCTCCTTGCTGATCGGTTGCATTCAGCCATCTTGTAGTTGAACACACCTATAGTGTGTGTGTGTATATGCATATAACCCTTAGGGTACATGACAATTTTAAACCAAGCGGCCACCTCCCCAGTTTCTCTTGACGCCAGTACGGGACTGCAATTCATCAACTGGCTGCTAGGGACAGGCTCCAGAAGGGAGCAGAATCTCATTGGGCTCCATGTTAAAATATCCAACTTTACAGCAGAAAAAAACATGTTTACAGCCTGGAAAAATTTGTGGTTTTGGTCTACATAGCAATTTTTCCCCTTCATGACAACTGTGATGGGGGTGGATTTTTGTATAACTCATTTGTTTACATTATATAAAGCCTTAAGTTCTGCATAATTAAGGCCTTGGCCGACTTTGAGGGACGGTTTGGTTTTCGTTTGTCTGCTGTCTGTTAGACGTCACGTCACGTCACCTCACCTCAGCCCAGCCCATGTCCCCCCGTTTTCTGTTATCCGGGAGTGTCAAGCTGGCAAGATGTCAACAGTCAGCTCGTCTCTACTTTACACTTTAAAACTGTCTATTGCTGCGTTCCAGTTAGTTTGTATTATGCCCTTCACTCGCTAACTTCCCTTCGTCTTGATCACTCGGATGTACATCTTTGCTTACGTTGCATGAGTGTCCACTACTGGCGGAATATTAGCAATGGACTGAACTGGAATGCCCAAAGCCCTTGATCACTTGGAATCCACTATGGAGTTGATTGATTGATTTATTTATTCCTTCACGAAATTGTTTAAAGCAGCATTATATATGTATATAGGTGTGTTTGGGTTGTTTTAAATGTTTTTAAAAATATTAAAAATCTCATAGAGTTGTTTGTGGTGGGTTAAATTAAACGTGATATGCGGTGATGTCACAATCACATTGCATTGTGGTATATGAAGCTGCCCGAAGTGTACATATGAAGTAGACTCGCTCCCTCGGTCAAAATCAAGGGAGCAAGGGTCTCTCCATATAAACTTCCCTTGTCCACCTCACAAAGTGGGTTGCACTTCAAAATGGTGGTGGGGTGGAGGGGAAGTGCTTATGGAAGTTTGCAAGTGCGTGTCTTAAAGTGGAGTGGAACGCAGCATATTTGTTAAACTGATCCCCGTTCACACGGATCGCTCAAAAAAGTGCTAAACAGGCTGTATTATGCATGCCAGGCGAGTGGTCGGCGCTGAAACTTTGTCAAGAAACACCCACCAAACCCGAAATACACATATTTACATTTATATTTATGCATTTAGCAGACGCTTTTATCCAAAGCGACTTACAGCTCAGGAGTACAAGAAGCGATCCATCAAGAAGAGGCAAAGAAACACAAAAAGTGCCCCAAATACCAAGATTTGTATACTGCTCAGAGTAGCAAAAAACAATGGAAGAGATTAGATTTTACCTGTCTTTTGAATGAAGCTAGTGATTCTGTCGTGCGTATGGAGGACGGAAGATCGTTCCACCAACCAGGAACAATGAAAGAAAAAGTTCTGGAGAGGGATTTCATGCCTCTCTGTGATGGTACCACAAGCCTTCGCTCATTAGCGGAGCGAAGGCTTCTGCTGGGGGTGTAGACTTGTAGGAGTGAGTCGAAGTATGCAGGTGCTGAGCTTGTGGGAGATCCATAAGAAAGAGTCAGAGCTTTGAATTTGATCCGGGCAGCAAGTGGTAGCCAATGCAGAGGGATGAATAGAGGTGTGACATGAGCCATTTTGGGCTCCGAGTAGTGATGTCATATATGTTTCATATAAGGCAATACATTATTAGCGCATATATACATTCTCACGATATATGAAGATATAGGTTTATACCATGTATGAAATACCCATAGAATAATTATTATATATACATATATTAAAATTATTTATATGATGATTTTTTATAAGGTACTGTATGTTAATGCCATATATGTAAACAATATATGTCAAATTTATTTATGTAAGTTTATTTAAACATAATATATGCAAACATTCAGTATGCTTGTATAGGATTTTATATGGGTTTATATAGTGGTGTTTGAATCCTGGCATTTCATAATTTGGTTTTGGTTCAGGCTTCCGACATTAAAAGCTCCATGTGTGTTTTTCTGAGTACAGTTTGAGCATTCGCTTGGTCTCGTGTGAGCATCTAGTTTTGCTTGGGCAGTATACACTCTTTTGTCCATGTGTTTAGGGTTGTTTGTTTAGCATGCGGCTTGTGCTCATTATTAGCCATGGTGTGTACTTTCATGTTTTGTTCTGTGTAGCATGTAACGGTTACTCTGGTACATGGGTGACATTTTTCATCCTGTCCTCTAGAGGGCAACAAATGGAGAAAGTGGTTTTAAGGTTACGAGTAGCATAGAGGAGAGGCATGGCAATGGAGCATGGGTGAAAATGCCTGGAATCACATTGTGTTTGAGAGTTAAGTGAATTGTACATTCTAATGCTTTACAATCTTGTTCAAATGCACATTTTTATGAACCCATAAAAATGTTAATTCATAGTGTTTGGAAGTTTGCAGAGAAGCTCGCAGAGGACTCTGTTATGGGGCTTGAGTGCACTGATACCTACTTCTGACCCGTGTTGGATTGTGCCAGTGCCTAATCTAGGATTTAGGATTGTATATCTTCATTGCCTGCTGGGACTGGGAATTCTACAACACTCATATAAGACACTTGCATTGCAGACTGTATATCTGTTTCCCTCTACGGCATTTTGAATTGTTTGGTACTGTTTTTTGTTTGTGTATCACTAGTATTTTGGGTTTGGAATTGATTTACTGTTTATTTGTTTACTTATAGTGTTGAGCTTTGATATTCACAATGCTTCCTTGGATTTCCATGTGCTAATTGTTACTATGTTATCTCATTCAGTGGTTAAATAGATACAATTTATTTTCACTCCCTCATTGAGAATCTTACAGTTAGTTTGAATTCCCGTTTTTTTGAGGATTTCTTATTGTATAAAAAACTAAGGTGAGCCAGTTACAAGCATGAAGGGGTTTGATTGTTTCGATTGTTTATTTTTGAAGTCTAATAAAAAGCCCATTAACCTCTGCACCCTTGAGTCCTTCATCTCTTGCCTCACCTGACAATAAGTAACATTATAAATATTTTATATTTTAAATGTCATTTGTTTCATACATAGTATAGATTTTAAGACTCTACGACATTTGACAGTGATAATGATTTGTCACATATATAATTTAAACATATATAATATGTGAACTAAAAATATATGTCAATATATGGAATATCTGATGCAGTGCATATATGTGCATTTATGTTTTTACTCTATATGAGCATATTAGGGTATTTCATATATGAGACCTATATGTCAAAATATGTATTATACATACATTAACATATATAATATATGGGATACATTTATATGTCAATATATGGAATTGTTCCAATTTCTAATATGTTTCATATATGTTTTTACTTTATATATCACATATATCGCATATATTGATATTTTGGCACATATGGCCCAGATATGGCATGGCTGAACAGATGTGGGCCAGAATTTGACCATATTTGTTTTGCCATAACTTTAAAATCGGTGGTAAATGTTCTCTTGGTTCACAACTCATTTTGAGGGATATGGCCCAGATAACAATGTACACATAAGGGCCATATGTGTTTGAGCTATGGCACAAAGTGAGAAAGGCTGACTTGTGGTAAACCTTTGGATTATATATGGAAAAACACAGGACACCTGAAATCAAGTGCAGCTAACATCCGATGTTTCACACCTCAGGTGGTTGCATCTCATTTGTGGAATGAATCTGACTGATACGGCACCATTTTCTCATCTGCTCTCATGAGTTTTTGGTCACGCATATCTTCAGGTAAGTGAGGTTTTGGCATTTCAAAGTCTTTTTAAGGTTATTTTGTGCAGCATTATGCATTTGTTTGAGGAGGGTGTCGAATTAGCCTCAGTTGAGTGTATTTACTATTTCAATCCCATGTGTAATGCAGCACACAGTCACCAAACGAGTCATGGATTGATGATTTAAAACTCTGGACTAGTTTTCTTGTATGTGTCCCTTTTTAACGCGCCTCAACTATCGTACAGTCTGACATTTATGACAGTTTTGATTTTACAGTGTGACATGGCTTACAGATTATGTTTGTACAGCCTCACATGGAACAATCGTGAAGGACTATAATAAATCTGACAGTGTGCACCCGGGTTAATTTTTGTTGTGGCCGGAACAAAGTTAGTTAGGTTTTTTTTAGCGCAAAAAATAAATTAATAAATTCAAATCTTAACCTGGCTAATGATAAATTACAATGATTAAAAAAAAGTGACAACAATTATGACAGAATTATATATTTGGTTGAACTATCCCTTTAGTTTAAGATTTATTTTAATCATAATTATGCAGACCTAGCTTCCAGGTTGTATTGCTGTGAACATTATTTAAATGTAACTTTTTATTGCAGGTGCAGTCGGGAAACAACAGGAGTCCCAGCAACACTTCCAACACTGTTTAGTGTCACAATTCACCAGTGTGAGTGCCCATGCTCACCACCAGAGGGCACACCAATCCGGACTGTCGCTCTATCATAAACTACATTACCCAATATCCTTTGCCCGGACTCATTAGCACTCACTGTTTACACCTGTGTCTTATTATTCTGCTTTCCGCCTGGTTATCTCTGTTATTTACTGTGAAGTCTTGTTTTGTGTGCACTGCGTTTCTGATCATTTTCCCCAGTTTCATGTCTCTTGGCTTGTTGGATTTCTTGCCTGTTTCCCGGATTACCCGTTTGCCTGTCTCTCCTGTCTTGTTTGCCTTTTTGGACTGTTTGATTGTGTATGACCTGTTGCCTGCTTTTGACTACGATAGTGGATTACCCTCTTAATAAATACTGCATTTGGATCTCCTACATTCTGTCTCAGAGCGGTTCTTTACAATTAGAGACTTTTTTTCTCTTGTGAAGTTGTTGTTTGTTATCTTTAGCAAGTTACTGTGATTCCCCCTCCCTTCTACTTCAACTCTCATTGCTAGTTTAGCATAATACACACTTGAAATTTGGTGTCACACTTTGAATGTTATTTACATTAATATAAATGGTTTCTGATTAACTGTAAATATTTGTCAAAAGTAAATTATTGAATATATTTTTTTGTTGAGTGTCTTATTTATCATGGAGTTAATAAGACTTTTACATAATGCTCAAAGTTGCATGTGGGCCACATAAGGGCCATTAGATTTTAACAAAACTCAGCCATACTAAAATTCCATATAAGGGCCACATACAATTGTATAGTTTGGCTCACGTTTGGTGGAGTTATGGCACTGCTTTGGCTGTGCTGTGGTAAAGAAGAAGTGGGCCAGATCTGGGCCGGCAAACACAATCTTATCTGGGCCACATCTAAGCTGTTTATCAGGGCCAGATCTGGGCCAAAGGAAATTTGCTGACTGGGTATTTTATCAAGCCAGAACACATCTATTTTACTGTAGCGTCCCATTGCCAAATCCTGGCTCCCCACCAAAACTAAGCTGGTTCTAGCCTGGATGTAATGTGAACCTGAGTCTTTTTTTCAAAAACTCAATTGTTATTAGAGGATGCCTTGGGTAGTTAACTCTTAGTTGTTTACTCACAGGCCTGTATTGCAGTTACATGAAAGTGAGACCTTTTTGGAAAAAACTCAATTGTTATTGAAAGATTATTTAGTGAGGCCAGTAGGGTGTTTTCACAATAGCAGAATATTTGGGAGAGAGTAGCTATAGTTTGAGTACACTGTAATGCAATTCAGGTGGTAGCTCATTCTGAGGGGCATTTTGAGCCCCTCAGAATTTGCTGCCTCTCCATATGGACCATTTTATCAAGCCAGAACACATCTGTTCTACTGTAGCGTTCCATGGCCAAAGCTTGGCTCCCCACCAAAACTAGGCTGGTTCTAGCCTGGATGTAATGTGAACTGAAGAAGTTTTTTTCAAAAATGGAATTGTTATTAGAGGATGTTTTGGGAAATCAACTCTTAGTGTCACATGCCTGTCCTGTCTTGTGTGCACATGTGGGTTTTGTCAGTATGGTCTTTGTGCTTCTGTCATTGTCTGATCCCTCCCTCCTTGTTATCTGATTAGTGTTTCATTTCTCCCACCTGTTCCCTCTTAATTTCTTCCCTGTATAAGCTCCTTGTGTTTGTCAGTCTTTGTGGAATCCTTGTTATGTCTACATATCCTGTTTCCCCTGTGTTGGTGTGTTTTGAGTTTATGTTTTTGGAACCAGTTGTTTAGCCCCCTCGTGGGTTTTGTTTTGTGTTGTTTATTTTATGTTTAATAAATTCACATTTCTCTGCAACAGAGTTCTCACCTTAGTTTTTTTTTAGTGTTACGTGACAGATGCATTTAACATTAACATTTACATTTACATTTAATCATTTAGCAGACGCTTTTATCCAAAGCGACTTACAAAAAAGGGGATTGCAATAGAAGCAACGAAACAGACAAGGCCAACAACCTGTAAGAGCTGTAAGAAATCTCAATTAATTAGCACAGTACACAATTTTTTTTTTTTTTTTTTTTTTATAGACATCTACAACAAAAACTCACGTACGCAAAATACAAAACACTGGATTTTGATAGCTATGATAACATAACATTTATTCACCTATGTATCTGCTTATTAATTTACATATTTGCATATTTATAAATTTATTGACTTATTCATTCATGAATTTATTTATTTTTAATTTATGCAGGTTTGGTCCTCCATACATGTCGTCCGACATCCGTAAGACCTTCGTTCATCTTCAGACACAAATGAAGATATTTTTGTTGAAATCCGATGGCTCAGAAAGGCTTTCATTGACACCAATGTCATTTCCTCTCTCAAGACTCATAAAGGCACTAAAAATGTCGTTACAAAGCCCATCTCACTACAGCGGCTCTACAATCATTTATGAAGCGGCGAGACTAGTTTTTGTGCGCAAAAAACCCCCTAAATAACGATTTCTGTAGTGATGGGCCGATTTCAAAACAGCTTCCCGAAGCTTCAAATCGTTATGAATCAGTGTATCGATTCATGATTCAGATCGCCAAAGTCACGTGATTTCAGCAGTTTGGCGGTTTGACACGCGATCTGAAACGTGAATCGATACACTGATTCATTATGCTTCGAAGCTTTGGGAAGCTCTTTTGAAATTATATATATATATACATATACACACAGTGGTGGTCAAAATTGTTGGTACCCCTGGTAAATATGATCAAATATGGCTGTAAAAAATAAATCTGCATTGTTTGTCCTTTTGATCTTTTATTAAAAAAAATCACAAAAATCTAACCTTTCATTGAAGCAAAAGAATTGAAAATGGGGGTACATCACATTGTGAAATTAACGCTTTTCTCCAAAACACTTTGGCCACAATTGTTGGTACCCTTCTATGAAATACTTTTGAAACCTCCTTTTCCGAAGATAACAGCTTTTGTTCAATCAATCAATCAATCAACTTTATTTATATAGCGCTTTTACAATCACGATTGTGTCAAAGCAGCTTCACAGTGTCAAACAGGATAATATTGCGACAAAATTAGATTTGGCTGTACAGTCGTACTGGAGAAAACAGTAATGTTATCAGCTTAGTTTAATTTATCATATAGCAACAATGTTGGCAGATCAGTATTTAAGTTTATAGAATTAAATAAGACCTAATTCATACATTTTATTTGTATAATAAGTTGAATAACTTTAATCATATTTTTAGTGTCCCCAACTGAGCAAGCCAAGCCAAAGGCGACAGTGGCAAGGAACCAAAACTCCATCAGGGCATGATAGAGAAAAATAAACCTTGGGAGAAACCAGACTCAGTCGGGGTGCCAGTTCTCCTCTGGCCTATTAACACACCGTGTAAGATTATTATTCTGGCAACCTTACAGGTCAGAAATCATATTAGATCGGAATATTCAAAATTTCAGGGTATAACGGAAGGGACAGATTTATTTGGAAATAAATGATGGGATGGAGCGTCGATTACACAAGAGTATGAATACATGAAAGATCGGAATTATTGCACCGAAGACGGGTTTTGAGCATGTCGTGCCAGTGAGGCAAATTCGGAGGAGACACCATTTGACACGGCTCAGCAGACACTCCAGGATGAGCTGGTCATGTCCAGGCAGGTCCACCATCCGATCCGGACAGGGCCCAGATCCGGGATAAACCTCGGGATAAACAGAGAGACAACATTAGCGTAGATGCCACTCTTTTTATGATGTAACGAGTACATCAGGTGTTATGGGAAGTGTTCCCGGTTCCGGCTGACCTAGTTAATGCAGCCTAACAATCAGTCAATTGAATTGAATAATAAAAAGTTACAAATGTTCTATGTGTATGCCATAGTAAAGAGATGTGTTTTTAGTCTAGATTTAAACTGACAGAGTGTGTCTGCTTCCCGAACAATGCTAGGAAGACTATTCCACAGTTTAGGAGCTAAATAGGAAAAGGATCGACCGCCTGCAGTTGATTTAGATATTCTAGGTATTATCAACTGGCCAGAGTTTTGAGACCGCAATAGACGTGATGGAGTATAATGCGTTAAGAGCTTGCTTAAGTACCGGGGAGCTAAACTATTTAGTGCTTTGTAAGTAATAAGCAAGATTTTAAAATGTATGCGATGTTTAATAGGGAGCCAGTGCAATGTTGACAGAACTGGACTAATATGATCATACTTCCTGGTTCTAGTAAGAACTCTAGCTGCTGCATTTTGGACTAGCTGGAGTTTGTTTATTAAGCGAGCAGGGCAACCACCCAGTAGAGCATTACAATAATCTAGCCTTGAGCTCATGAACGCATGTACTAACTGTTCAGCATTTTGCATTGAAAGCATGTGCCGTAATTTAGATATATTTTTAAGATGATAAAATGCGGTTTTACAGATGCTAGAAACGTGGCTTTCAAATGAAAGATTGGTATCAAAGAGCACACCCAGGTTCCTCACCGACGACGAGGGCTTGACAGAGCAGTCATCAAGTGTTAGACAGTATTCTGTCTAATGTTCTCCTTCTATAATGCCTGATGAGTTTGAAGAACACCTGACGAGATCAGAGACCATTCCTCCATACTGAATGCCAGCAGCCATATCAACCTGTTGCCCAAGACTGGTTTCCCACTAAAGCTAAGCAGGGCTGAGCCTGGTCAGTACCTGGATGGGAGACCAACTGGGAAAACCAGGCAGTTGCTGGTAGAGGTGTTAGTGAGGCCAGCAGGGGGTGCTCACCCTGTGGTCTGTGTGGGTCCTAACACCCCAGTATAGTGATGGGGACACTATACTGTCAAAGAGCACCGTCTTTCGGATGAGACGTTAAACAGAGGTCCCGACTCTCTGTGGTCGTTAAAATCCCAGGATATCCTTCGATAAAGAGTAGGGGTGTAACCCCGGCATCCTGGCCAAATTTGCCCATTGGCCCCTGTCCATCATGGCCTCCTAATCTTCCCCCTCTCCTGATTGGCTTCATCACTCGGTCTCCTCTCCACCAATCAGCTGGTGTGTGGTGAGCGTTCTGGCGGAATATGGCTGCCGTCGCATCATCCAGGTGGATGCTGCACATTGGTGGTGGTTGAGGAGATTCCCCCTTCTATGTAAAGCGCTATATAAATGTAACGAATTAGGAATCTCCCCAGCTCCAATGCTGGTGCTTCTTCTCTTCAGTTCAGCCACACATCTTCTATAGGGTTCAAGTCAGGGAACTTGGATGGTCATGGGAAAAGCTTCATTTTGTGCTCAGTGACACATGTGTGTGTTGATTTTGATGTTTGTTTTGGATCGTTGTCCTAACGGGAGATCCAAACACGGCCCATTTTAAGATTTGTAGCAGAATCCATCAGGTTTTGATTTTTTATCTTTCGGTATTTGCTAGAATACATGATACCATGTATCTGAACAAGATGTCCAGGACCTCCAGCAACAAAAAAAAAGGCCCACAACATTAAAGATCCAGGGGTATTTTTAGCCGTGGGCATGAGGCACTTTTTATCCCTAAAAGCTATTTTATAGTTTCATCTGACCGCAGGACCTGGTCCCTTTTGACTTTCCAGTCGTGTCTGACAACTGAATATGCTGGAGTTTGTTTATGGGTGAGCAAGGAGGATTTCTCTTAAATCCCTCTCAAACAACATGTGGTGATGTAGGGATTGTTGGATTTTTTTTTCTTTCTGACCCCAAGACTCAACTAATCTCTGCGGTTCTCCATCTGTGATCCTTGGAGAGTCTTTGTGCACTCAATCGTTCCTCCTCGCCGTGCATTAGGACAATATACACACACGTGTATTTTGTAACACTTTTAGTTGAATTGAGCTTCTTAATTATTGCCCTGATGGTGGAAATGGGGATTTTCAATGCTTTAGCTATTTTCCTACAGTCTCTTTCTATTTTGTGAAGCTCCAAAATCTTTTGCTGCACATCAGAACTATAATCTTTGGTTTCACTCATTGTGATAAATGATTAAGGGAATTTGGCTTTTATGTCTCCTTATATTTATACTCCTGTGAAACAAGACATCATAGCTGGACACTTTCATGTTCCTTGTCACCCTGGTGTGCTAAAAAAAAAAAAAAAAAAAAATATATATATTAATGCAAATATACTTTTTTACTCATTTAAAATTCTAGGAGTACCAACATTTGTGGCCAACATGCTTTAGAGAAAATAATTAATTTCATAAATTGATTTACCCCCCATTTTCAATTATTTTACTTAAATGAAAGGTTGGATATTTGTGATTTTTTTAAATAAAAGATCAAAGGGATAAACATTGCTGATTATTTTTTTACAGCCATATTAACCAGGGGTATATATATACACTTTCTCCCTGAAAATCACTGGAAGTACGACCAGAGCTGTACAGAAATCCATATCTGTACGACACTGAGAAGGTGTTAGGGATGTAACAGTTTAAATAACAAAAGTTGTTTGTATCATAGTTTTAGAGTCACGATAAATAATTGTAGAGCCACTGTAGTGAGATGGGCTTTGTAACGACGTCTTTAGTGCCTTTATGGGTCTTCCGAAGATGAACTTACGGGTGTCGGACGACATGTATGGAGGACCAAACCTGCATTTTTCTGAAACTCATGGTCATGGATAAGAAGATGTTATAGTCCATAACTACATAATATTCTCTGTAAAGTGTCGTGTATAGCTGAAAATCATGATTTCTTGTTGTGTTGATTGGTCAATGTCAGTTATGTTACCAAGGTAGAGTTACAGTTTGTAACTGAACTGACAGTCATTCACAGAGAAACACACTCTCTCCCTCTCTCACACCTCAGACTGTCAACATGCTCACTCTACCTTGGTAACAGAGTTTGACGGAAACAAAAGCGACTGACTAATTAGAAAAACAAAAATCACGATTTCAGAAAATATACAATATATTTCTATAGATATATAGAAATATATAGATATTAAACTTGAGTATTTTGCAATCAGTTGTTGAATGGGTGTCATTCAATAGAAAAATGGCCTTTTTAGAAGGAACAAATTTGACACAGTTAAGGTACAAACGGGCTTGTCCCTGGGGTAGTATAATGTTTTTTTTTATATTAATACATATTTTTTATTTAATCATATTTTAGTTAGTTAGGTCTTATTTTATCATTCCCGTAATGGTTTAGTATTTTATGAGTTAAAGAACTCTGCCTCGTCTTTTGTCCAAACATACCACGCCATCTTTACTGACGTCAGGTGACCTGTAAATGGGAAAAACTGTTTCCATTGCAGTTTTGTGAAATATTCCTTTTTCGAATTGTCTGAGAAACCACCTCATGCAAGCGTAAAAACTTTTTTATTATATATGGGTGTTTTGGCAAAATGTACGTTTCCATGGGGCGTATTTTCAATTCGTAATTTACATTAAATAAGAAGGTAGAATTTGTAAAGATATGCCAAAAGATCTGCCATAGGACAGATGTAGGTTGTGTCTTATTCTGGCTCTGTTTGGATTAAATGCAATCTTTTGTTAAGAACTCCATTACAATATATAAGTAGTGGAACATCTTAGGAACATCTGTTGAGTGAGTTGTTGAATTATTCAATAAATAGAGTCTTTCAAAACAATAATTCATTCAGGAATAAAGCAACGCTATTGTGTATTGCTCTGAGATGCTCAACTGGTTATCCTGATGAAAATAATGTTTAAAATCTACATTACTTCTTGTTTATGGATGTTGTACTATTGACTGTTGATAATGACCGTTTAATGACAGGAGTGTGTGTGTGGGCATATTTTTGTGACATATGAGGACACAAATGTGTATAATGACATGGGTATGACACAGGTATTACAGGAGAGGGTGAAATATGAGGACATTGGCCATATCCCCACTTTTCAAAATGCTTACAAATCATACAGGATGAGTTTTTTTGAGAAAGTAAAAATGCAGAATGTTTCCTGTGATGGGTAGGTTTAGGGGCAGGGGCAGTGTAGGGGGATAGAAAATACGGTTTGTACAGTATAAAAACCATTACGCCTATGGAATGTCCCCATATGTCACAAAAACAAACTGTCTGTGTGTGCGTGCGTGCGTGCGTGCGCGCGCGTGTGTGTGTGTGTGTGTGTGTGTGTGTGTGTGTGTGTGTGTGTGTGTGTGTGTGTGTGTGTGTGTGTTCATTTTTTAATTGAATTACAGTTACTTCTGATGTAACTTAGTACACTATAGACTAGGATATAACAATTCTATATAAAACAATCCTAGTAGATATTCATAAATATTTTTAATGATATTATTTTTTGAGAGCGAGAGTAATGGTAGTAATCTAACACTGTTGCAGAAGCTAGTAATTAATTTTTTTTTTTTTTAAAAAAACTTACCCAATCGTGTGCATAAACCTACATTATATTAGAAGATTAATGTTTTAAAGAATTAGAATTAGTAGGCTACGCCCCAAATAGTAGTAAGCCTTTGGTAAAAAGAGTGTTCCAAAAGTACCCGGATGGTTTACTATTTCCGGCCAGAATTTGAAGTGCGGATCGATGTACACTCTAACAGCAAATATTGCCCACAATCCATTGCACGTTGGACTAGAATTTGATTAGAACGACAAACATGGATAAAAAGTTTTAAAAAAATACAAACATTTGCGAGTGTTTGAGCTCACTGTGACATCATAGTGGAGATTCCGTTCTGGCAGCTGTAAATTGCAGATCTGACTCTGGTTTGCAGTTAGTGCGTTTTGAATGAATAGAGCGAAAGACTTTCGAGACTTTGCAGATATCAACAAGTATTGAATTATCTCTCAGCATTCAGTGTCCATAATGGCGCTGGTTAGCAGTTTATTAAGACAACTGTTTGATTGTTTTGCTCCCTTCTTGCGAAGAAGGGATGCACCACAGCAGTGTGTGGAGCAAGAATCAGCGGCAGTAGAGAAACTTCCAGAGGAGCGTGAGGCCTTCGACGGCACTGCCAATGACAGGAAGAGACGCCGCAAGGTACCTACACTGTAAAAAAATTATTTAGAAAAAAAGTTACCTGGTTGCATTAAAATTTTGAGTTAATACAATGAACATTTGTTTTGAGATTCGACAACATTTATTATAATATTATTAAAAGATTTTGTAAGCATATTGGGTAATTGTGTGTGTTTTATTTCTGATGACGCAGTGAAACATACCAAATAGTGCTATTTCCATGATTTATCACATTTTGTATGTGGTTCAGATACAATAATATTTTGATTTTCTATTTATTAAACAAATTTCCTTCATTGTATCAACTCAAATTTTTAATTTCAATAAACTCAAAATTTTAGGGCAACCAGGTTACTTACTTTTTAAAGTTAAACCAACAAAAACCAACAATGTTTTTTACAGTGTAAGAATTGCCCGCTTGGAGAGAGAGAGGAGGAAAGAGAGGTGAAGATCACTAAGGGAGGCAGTCACAAAGAGGAAGCTGAAATAACACAGAGAGGACGTGTACATCAGAAAAAAAGAGAGGTGCACAGTCTGGAAAAGTTGATGGAGAGAGGAAGTGAGCTTCAAGTGGATCCCCCCAAACTGTTGGCGGTTCCTTCATGTTCTGATGAAGTTGTTTCCCTCCAACGCTCTTCATCCCAGATGCTTCCTGTGGTGGTTCCTCCACGCCCCACTCCAGCACCTGATGAAATGTTTTCCATCCGACGCTCTTCATCGCAAGGGCGTCATCCCAAACGGCTTCCTCCGAGCCCCACTCCTGCACATGATGAAGTGGTTGCTCTTCAGCGTCCTCCCAGCCGGAAGCCTCTGCCGTTCGCTTGTTTCCCGTTTGAGCCACTGAGCCCCACTCCTGCACCTGATGAAGTGGTTGCTTTTCAGCGTCCTCCCAGCCGGAAGCCTCTGCCGTTCGCTTGTTCTCCATTTGAGCCAGCTCCAGAACTCATTCTGGTGGACATAGAGGATGATGAGAGCGAGTATGTGACGTTTACAGGGAAGACCTTCTGCGCCAGTGACTTAGTCAAGTCTAAACGCCCTCAAATGCCGGAGCTTGAAAAGAAACCGAGACTAATGGTTGCTTGGATGGAGAAGGACTGCGAGGTGCAGGAGGAAGTGTGGGCAAACGAAGTGGTGGAGGTCCAGGAATTTGTGGAAGAGGAAGGTGACCCCAGTGAAATGGGAGATGCTCACGCCATACAAGGCCATATGGATGATGCTTTTCAGATTGATGAACGTGTAGACTCTCCTGAGGGTCCCCAGAATAAGACCCAGGACAATGCGACCGTCCAGAAAATGTGCAAAAGAAAAGGGCCACTTGTTCTGTTCACCTGGGCAGTGAGGAAGGCCAAGAAGATACAGGAGAAGAAATTACTCAAGGAGAAGGAGCGACAAGAAAAAGAGTTACTGCTTGAACGCTACATAAATGAACCGAAACTGAAACACTTGTGGATAAATAAGCATAACCGCAACTACTGCTCCTCCTAGTGCAGCTCATCCCTCTTTACCTTTACCCTCTGTAAATAAAAAAGAGTGCATACTAAAAGTTGAAAGATCCATGACTCTTCCTGACTTTTAAATAAATAAAAAAATCACTTTATTTTGACGATAATGATGTATATTAAAATATAGTTATTTTTGCTTAAAATAAGGTATCAACATTTTTGATACGACTGAAATTTCATAATTCTTATCACCATTTTCAATATCATTTAAAAATCTAATATAGCCTAAAATAAACTCTCAAGCTTACTGAAGACAAGCACACACAATAGAACAAAAACACTAATAAAACAGACCTTCCGTATTTAATTGTAATATTGTATATTGTCTAAAGAAAGTAAAAAATTGTGGTGTGACAGGCAGCGGGGCGAGGGACCGCGAAAGCGGGCAGGTGTTGACGAGTGCCAGCTGCATGGCACACTGGTCTCATCTCGCGGCCATGTGACGGGAGCATAAAAGGAGGAGCAAGGGCTGCGGAAGACGAGAGAGGACCAGGCCTGGATTTTACGTTATGTTTTGTTTATGTTTTATTATGTTTATGTGGGCAGTCGTCCGTGAGGGGCTGCCCGCGGTTTTACTTTCGTTTTGTTTATTTATGTTGAATTAAAGTTTTGAAAAGTTCGCCGGTTCCCGCCTCCTTCCTTCCGATCTAAGATTCGTTACAAAAATACAGATGTTTTCTTTCTTTGGTTTTCAGGTTTTTCCAGTTATGATACGACTTGAATAGTAATGACTATTATAACTCCATGTATGTACATGATGTTAATATTATGTATTTCAAAGCTACACTGTGTAACTTTTTTAGTTTATTCTTAGCTAAAAAAACGTTGTTCTTTCAAAAATATATGTGCTCATTAATGTATATTTACTTCTTTCAAGTAATAAAGTATTCTCGTAAGTTTATAATATGCCATTTAAAATACATACGGGTGAGGGGTTCGAATGCCGGTCGCCATGTTGCCCCTCCATCTTGAAAGTACATTAGCCAAAGAGGGACATACCCGTAAATTCAAGCTTCGCCTTTCGCGTTTTAACACTCGGTGGCACTCATGGTTGAGGTCGAACTGGAAGCCATGTTAATCTTGGGCTAAATCGGCCACCATAGGCGTTAAAATGAAATTGGAATTGAGTGGAACAGAAACTAATATTCACTGGATGGCCATATACTGGGACGTCGTTCAGCCTATTTTAGGGGGGCTGAAGCTACCCTAAAATGTTCCTAATCCCCACTATCACTAACCATATCATCATTCATATCTAGACACAACAAATGATGTATATCCAGCTACCAAAAATACCCGAAAAATTGGAAGTTGGACAGAAGTACAAAGAGTCGTTGTGCTATCAATATGATGCATCGCTAGCCCAGAAATCTAGACGCACCCTAGCGGCAGCAAATTTAATCTGCCCGCGAGTGTCGTCTAGCAACTCTCAATACCCTTCTGAGCTGTATTCGCCTAACTCTTGCCGGGCCAATCACATCGTGTATAGAGTCGGTGGGCGGGGCCATAATGACGACGGCCGAGTTGCGTTTGCGTGCTTCTAGTAAACACAGAAACTGGCGACCGGCGGTCTTTCGAATCAGCTTAGACCGCGACTCTGGAAGACTTGGAGTTAAGCTTTTCTCTGAGAAAAGAACAGCACTGAAGTTATTCTTAAGAAGGGAAGATGTGTTCGGAGTTTTGCTGAACGGATACGGCGAATGTTTAATCTATCAACAAGCTCTGTTTCACCTTCATTGCTCTGGTTGGTTGAAGCGCTATCCTATCGTGTGCAGAGGTAGTTTGAAAGACAACCGTTTATCCCGCCCCTCGGATTGAGCTGTCAATGGTGAGTTTCTAGACCAATCATCTTGATGTGGGTCTGGCTTGTCAGGTTAATGCATCGCACCATCTCGTTGCAACTGTGGCAGCTTTCAGAGCGTTAATTGCAGACCAGAGTGCTGCTGTAAGTGACGGCCATTGCACACATACTCCGTTTGCCGTGCATATGCAGTGTGTATTTTTTCCCGTACCCATTGTCAACGGATGACAGCGGACGCGGTCCGGCGAACCGTTCCAGGAGCGGTGCGTAAAGAGCAGTGCTGCGATCGTTTTCGCACCAGACGCATATGATGTGAATATAGTCTATAATTCTATTCCGTATCAAAGTCATGAGGCCTTTTGCCTTGGGTAAATCAAGGAAAACAACATCATACCTGGCATTTAGCTAAATAAGAAGTAATAATGGATAGCACTCGTCCTCCTTTCTTTTTGGAGGTAGAAAAACAAAGTTCTTTATGACCTGCTGGATTTCTTAAAACAAAAAAGAGATTTACAAAATAAAAGACACAATTTTTTGTCTATTGTAATGTGTGATTTTTAACATTGACTAGGCCTATAACATATGTTTAAATGTTATGCCACTTGCGTTGTGTGAGCGACTTAATATATAAATCTAAAGGCTATATAAATATAAAGGAATTGGAGTAAAGGGATTGAATAAAACGTTGTTTATATTATAATAGTGCTTTTAAACATGCCATCTATGAAAGAGTGTATACAAGAGAATTGCAATGATCACAAGCCATGTTCAATAGCCTAACAACTCTTAAATTTGACATAAAAAATAATTAATAAATGCTGTGTTTGTGGCATACAGCCGCGGATCAGTTGCGCTCTGCAAACGCTGCAAATATGAAAGCACATCAGCGCACTTCTGCATCGGCAACTTTAGTTTGGTCTGAGCTCGTTATCCACCCTCCCGCCCACATACACCGATACACGCTAATGGTGAAAGAAGATCGGTAAGTGCCGTGAGTCGTGTGATACAGTCAAATTGTAAGTTGTTTTTAATGACCTGCTTTCCTTTAGCTACGTTTTCTTGAGGTAAAGGAAAGGGGATATTTTGGTTTGATATGGAAAACTAGTCTAGCTAGAGTGAACAGGCAAAATACAAGATTTTGCAAACGCAAATTTCAAATAGCCTACCCTGGGGCTAAGCCCCCCCTGTCTTCCAATCCTAGTGAGGTCCCTGGTCATATACCTTTTCACCGCTAGATGAGGGAAAATATCACACAGTGTAGCTTTAATGAATAAAGAGAAAATTATTGAATTCATGTGTTTTATTGTATGTTTAATGAAAATAATACAAAAATATATATTCTTAGCATTCTTTCTATTGCTGCCAGGTTAGACTTGTGTTGTAATGATTTATGCCTGTACAGTGTGCGTAAAGAAGATGATGATATAATGCCTTTTAATAAATGAAGGTAAAACAATACATATAATGAATTAAATATGCAGTACATTACAGTTTTTAGTGTATTCCAAAATAGAGAAAATAGAGGACCAGGACCAGCATAAACCAGCTGCCATGCTTCAAAAACCTAACCAGCATATGTTGTTTTTTTCAACAGAGGTCTTGCCTGAGCAACTGTTGGTGCAAGCCATTGCGGTGGCTGCACTAGGAGTAGGGGCGATATACCGGTAGACACGATTAACCGGTAGAAATTTGTCAACCGGTAGATTTTGGAATACGCTCATGTGATGTTACTGTGCTGCACGGTCACAAAAGTTTATCGTTTGCATGTGTTTTTAAGCACCGCAGTTTAAAAACAGGTGTGCTCCTAGTACAGCCACCTAGCCTGACAAGCCAGACCCACATCAAGATGTTTGGTCTGGAAACTCACCATTGACAGCTCAATCCGAGGGGCGGATAAACGGTTGTCTTTCAAACTCCCTCTGCATGGCGTGCACACAATAGGATAGTGGTAAAACCAACCAGAGCAACGAAGGTGAAGCAGAGCTAGTTGACAGATTAAACTTTCATCGTATCCGGTCCCTTTTTAAGAATGACTTCAGTGCCGTTCTTTGTTCTTTTCTCAGAGAAAAGCTTAACTCCAAGTCTTCCAGAGTCGCGGCCAAAGCTGATTCGAAAGACCGCCATTCGCCAGCTTCTGTGTTTACTAGAAGCACGCAAGCACAACTCGGCCCTCATTATGTTAAGCCCCGCCCACCAACTCTATACACGATGTGATTGGCCCGACCCGAGTTTTTACAGCTCAGGGGTCTCATTTATAAAACTTTGTGTATATTTCATCCTAAAAGTGTACATACGTACAAAAGCTAGATTTTGCGTACACACAAAAAAATTCTGATTTATAAAACACCAGAAGCTGCGCAAAAATCCCTTTATAAATCACAGCCAGCAACAGATTGTGCGTACGTGCTTCTCCACCCTTTCTCCTCCCCGAAACCACCAAATATGGAGCTTACAACGCCTAGTTTTACTATGCATGACCTCATCTGCATATCATTTGCATGCATATTCCCATCCACGTCACACCATGTTTAACACTGTCAAAGGTAAAAGACATTGAAAATATTAGATACAGACTATAAATGCCACATTACATTACTGAATATCATTCAATATCCTTTTTATGTTTTAGAATAAATATATCAAAATATCCATAAGAAAACATAAATAAATAGTGTTATTTTAGGCTAATTAAACGGCCATTATCAACAGTCAATAGTACAACATCCATAAACAAGAAGTAATGTAGATTTTAAACATTATTTTCATCAGGATAACCAGTTAAGCAATAGCGTTGCTTTATTCCTGAATGAATTATTGTTTTGAAAGACTCTATTTATTGAATAATTCAACAACTCACTCAACAGATGTTCCTAAGATGTTCCACTACTTATATATTGTAATGGAGTTCTTAACAAAAGTTAGCATTTAATCAAAACAGAGCCAGAATAAGACACAACCTACATCTGTCCTATGGCAGATCTTTTGGCATTTCTTCACAAATTCTACCTTCTTATTTAATGTAAATTACGAATTGAAAATACGCCCCATGGAAACGTACATTTCGCCAAAACACCCATATATCATAAAAAAGTTTTTACGCTTGCATGAGGTGGTTTCTCAGACAATTCGAAAAAGGAATATTTCACAAAACTGCAATGGAAACAGTTTTTCCCATTTACAGGTCACCTGACGTCAGTAAAGATGGCGTGGTATGTTTGAACAAAAGACGAGGCAGAGTTCTTTAACTCATAAAATACTAAACCATTACGGGAATGATAAAATAAGACCTAACTAACTAAAATATGATTAAATAAAAAATATGTATTAATATAAAAAAACCATTATACTACCCCAGGGACAAGCCCGTTTGTACCTTAACTGTGTCAAATTTGTTCCTTCTAAAAAGGCCATTTTTCTATTGAATGACACCCATTCAACAACTGATTGCAAAATACTCAAGTTTAATATCTATATATTTCTATATATCTATAGAAATATATTGTATATTTTCTGAAATCGTGATTTTTGTTTTTCTAATTGGTCAGTCGCTTTTGTTTCCGTCAAACTCTGTTACCAAGGTAGAGTGAGCATGTTGACAGTCTGAGGTGTGAGAGAGGGAGAGAGTGTGTTTCTCTGTGAATGACTGTCAGTTCAGTTACAAACTGTAACTCTACCTTGGTAACATAATTGACATTGACCAATCAACACAACAAGAAATCATGATTTTCAGCTATACACGACACTTTACAGAGAATATTATATAGTTATGGACTATAACATCTTCTGATCCATGACCATGAGTTTCAAAAAAATGCAGGTTTGGTCCTCCATACATGTCGTCCGACACCCGTAAGACCTCTGTTCATCTTCGGAACACAAATTAAAATATTTTAGTTGAAATCCGATGGCTCAGAAAGGCTTTCATTGACACCGATATCATGTCCTCTCTTAAGACCCATAAAGGCACTAAAGACGTCGTTACAAAGCCCATCTCATGACAAGAAAATACAAAAATATATAAATGTGCTTAATGTAGCGACAAATTATAACGTGCATTACAGAAATAAACAATGTCTAGAACAACCACTTCTCTTTAATTTAGCCTACATTTGAAGTTAACGAAAATGAACAATAGACAGTAGTTTCTTTGTTTAATTCACAAATAACTTGCATAAAAAAATTATAATAAACTAATAATATAGCCTAGCCCTTTAAATTGTTCTGTGTCGGCCACGCATTCAGCCTTAGGAGTATCGATCTTTCGGTGACCGTGGTCAGTGAACATTCATTCATTCATTCATATTAAAAAAAAAACCTTTATTTTAGCATATAAGTCAGCAGTTTTCGTTTATTTGCATTTTGTCTTATAATTCTGAGTGACAGATGTCACATTTGATTTAGCCTATTTTTCTGTGATATTTGTTTTAGTTACGGTGTTGACAGGAGCCTAGGCTATAAGAAAAATAAATGATTGCACGGACAATTCCTATCCCCAGTGTCTCTCTTTCTGTAAGGGAAATTTAAAACATAGATTCTGGAAACAAAATCTAAATTTAGCTGGATCAGTCGGGTCGGAAATAAAATAATTTATAGCGGGTGAGCACGGAGTGAATTTTACGCGCGAGCGGAATGGTGCGGTGCGCAATAGCGGGAGTGGGACGAAAATACAGCCCCGCGCAGATTATATTTTGAAGACTATTTAAAGAAAGTGTATGAAAAAAAAAGAAACAGCGGAAAGGGCGATAATGGACTGATTCTTGAGAGGACTTCTTGAGAGAATGGTTGAGAAATAAATAGCATTTAAAAATTGGGAAATTAAAGTTCATCTTGCTTGCTCAGGGCAGGGAACTGGGAACTGTGCGAATGCACTAAACGTTTTATTTACTTCAAGCGCTTGCACTGTTGTGTTCAATAGTATCCAGGCAACACTTGAGTTACCGACCGCTACACCATCTTTAACTGGGAAATCTGATCGAGTGCCGAGGGAATGCGGATGGACCACCAGTGTGCTATGAATTCTGGGATAGGGAAGGCTGCGAAGTTGTGGGAAGGTTCCATCTGCTGTACCCTTCCTTTGCCTGAGAACCGAAGGGCGCATTTTGAAGTCGCTCATTAATTGCGGCAGCCTTCGTCGCACCAGTGACACAATCGCACTTCAAATGTGGCCTTAAGAGGTGCAGCTTTCACTTTGGGACAGCCTTCGTAGTGCCGCTGTGACGTAATCGCACTTTAAATGTGGCCTTCAGAGGGTGCAGCCTTCACATTGAGACAGCCTTCGTAGTGCCACTGTGACGTAATCGCACTTCAAATGCGGCCTTCGAAGTGCGCGCACTTCACTTTGGGACACAGCTATACTGTTATGTGTCACACTCTGTCTTCACCTGTTGTTCATCACCATCAACGCTCTCGCTGCTTTGCGCCCACACCTGTGTCTTGTCTAATTACTCAGACTACTTCTGGTGTTCGTTCTCTCTGTTCTGTGTCGGAGTATTGTGTGAGTTATGTGAGTAACGCTCTCTCTTTTTGTCAGCCGTATATCTTACCTGTGTCTTGTCTTGTGAAGCAGCATTCGCCCTGTTGTCTCCCGTTGAGACGTTGTTGCCTCACCTGTAGAGTTCTCTGCTCAGCTGCCGTCTTCAGGGGCCTCTCTCTCTGAGAGCATTTTCTGTTCGTCGTTAACTCTCGTGGCAAAGTATCCACGGAGGAGCTGTCTTCCTGAGAGCACCTTTTTGAGTTTCAGCTCTGAGCTTTCTGTCTATAGTAGACTGTTTTGTTGGACATTAAAGACTTTGCATTGTATCACCTTTGCTTTTGGATCCTTTTGTTTCACTTTCACTATGGATCCAGCGAAGAGGGAATCATTTTTTTCTGTGGTAGAGATTCAAGGAGTGATGCTAGGTCATCATGAGGAGGAGTTATCTGCTGCCAGAGATGCGGTGGAACGTTTGGCCGCGCAGGTTAATGATCTGTCCGTTCGCCTCCTTCATGCGCACCAAGAATCTCCTGTTGTTCAGCATCCTCCATCTCTTCCTGAACCTCGTGTGAACAATCCTCCATGTTATGCAGGTGAGCCGACTGAGTGTAGAGCCTTTTTGACTCAGTGGCCCTCATTTATCAAAAGTGCGTACACCAAATTTCCAGCGTACACCTTGCGTACACCCAAACCCACGGTGACTTTGAGATTTATCAATATGGACGTTGGCGTACGGCACGCTCAAATCCCACGCCAGCTCAGGAGGCGGTGTACGCACGTTTGAGTTAGTGGGAAAATGCGCAGAAAAACAATTCCTAACACCAAAAAGCGCACTGATAAGATATGCTATATGACCCACTGTTAAAAACCACAACAACAACATTCAGTGTTTATTTTCATGCAACATGAACGTCAATGTTTAATTTGAGTGACTTTACCAAAGCGTTTGATTTGTAGGCATATGTATTCCTCCAGTCGCGAGCCTGTGCGCTTTATCTGACGTTTCAGGCCCGCCTGGCCCGGCAGCTGCGCACGGACTGGGACTAAAATAATTCAGATTGACAAAATAATACAAATGACCTTCTTCTTTTAAATAATAATAAAATCAATAAAAAGGACATTCTTCTTCTAAATAACAAGCGTCATTAAGAATAAAAATCATAATAATAATAAGAAGAATCTTACAAATTGTCATGTAATTATTAATTTGAATGAATGGTACTCCACATCACATCATCATCACTATTGTACACCCCAATATTTGTGCCGTGATACGAAATTAAATGCTAATTGTTTCAAAACGTGCTGTAAAATAATGCATTGTGATGGTAATTTATCATCCAAACAGCTGTTTAAACTGCTGGAGTGCGCTTCTCAACCTCCACTCTGTTAAGAGTAGGCTACTTGTAATTTGGGTCCATATTTTGTTTTTGTGGGTGCCTTTAATCCCACTCTTTAAACTCCCAAATAAAACAATTTCGGGTTATTTTCCACTTCCCTGGTGATGGTCTCGATGGGCGCGTCTCAATCATCTCACTAGTTCAGTAGTCAGGGCACTGATCAGGGAGTCAGCCCAATGACTTATGTCCTAATCAGTGCCCTGACTAGTGGACTAGTGAGATGATTGAGCGCGCCCGATCTCCACGTTGGAGAAGTTTCGCTTCTTTGCCATCTTCTGTTTGTCCATGGCGTAAAATGAGGGAGTGGAGGAGGTGGAGACTTGAATATATAGGGGAGTGTTATTCTAATGACGATCGTTTTCAGTCGCGGCATTTATCAAGGGCAGGTATTGCGTACACCTGGATTGCAGAGGTGCGCACAGCTTCATAAATCAGGCGATGAGAGGAGTGTAAGCATAATCTTACGCCAACATATACACCAGTTTCTACGCAAGATTGATAAATGAGGGCCAGTGTGAGGTGTTTTTTTTCCCTGCAACCACAGACCTATGCGGAGGATCGTTCCCGCATCGCCTATGTAATTTCGTTACTGACTGGGCGTGCTCGTGAGTGGGGAACCTCCGTTTAGGAGGCTGGGACTCCCTTTTGTCACTGTTTTGATCTCTTTAAAGGGATCCCATGGTGTTGAGACTTGTATGGCTTAATATAACATAAATGATGTATCTTACTGAATTATGTGGTAGAAAACCCATGAAAGATCTACGTTATTTAAAAAATCGATTTTATATTTGGACCATGGGCGGCGCCATTTTGTTTGCGTTCTAGGTTGATGACGTAGAGTGGTTGAACTCCTCAATCAGCTGGCGTTACCCGTTGCTATTTTTACCACAACGCAACTCGAAAATTTTTTCGGAGTTAAACAAAACAATTTAATTGCTTTGTAATTGTACTTAAAACACACTCAAACATACATGTGCACACAAACTCACCTACACAAGTCACAAACAGATCGGCGGGCGCGCACACACACACCTGACTGCTCTGTCTCAATCGCATGCATCATCACCAAAACATCCTGCCTCTCTTCCTCACGTTACTTTATCCCATCGTCCTACCTAGATATTTCCCTCTGCTGGTCACATTAGGCATTATAGTTAATCTACTATCAACAGTCTATCTAGGGAACAGGATGTGTTGAACAGGATATCAACACAGGGAATAGATTGAGGGTTATGTATGCGCGCGCAGTGCGTGCGTGTGTGTGTGTGTGTTCGCGCCGATCTGTTGGGGTGTGTGTGTGTTCGCGCCGATCTGTTGGTGTGTGTGTGTGTGTGTGTGTGTGTGTGTGTGTTCGCGCCGATCTGTTGGGGTGTGTTTGTGAGTCTGTGTGAGAGAGAGAGAGTTTGTGTGCACACGTATGTTTGAGTGCGTGAAGTCGGACAGCTGTTTGTAAATCTTTACTCGTTATTGCGGTGAACGTGAGACTGAATGACTGCACTCGAACATGTCCACTGGTGTCGGACAACACTACAAATGGCCGTCCCTTCAAATAATGCCCTATTTAAGGGTATAGGGTCTATTTCGGATGCAGCCCCTGTCGTGGAGACTGAGCAGCCCAACATCTCGATTGAGACAGAGCCTGTCGTGTGCGCGCCCGCCGATCTGTTTGTGACTTGTGTAGGTGAGTTTGTGTGCACATGTATGTTTGAGTGTGTTTTAAGTATAATTACAAAGGAATTCATTGTTTTTGTTTAACTCTGAAACAATTTTCGAGTTGCGTTGTGGTAAAAATAGCTACGGGTAATGCCAGCTGATTGAGGAGTTCAACCACTCTACGTCATCAACCTAGAACGCAAACAAAATGGCGCCGCCCATGGTCCAAATATAAAATCGATTTTTAAAATAACGTAGATCTTTCATGGGTTTTCTACTACATAATTCAGTAAGAGACATCATTTATGTTATATTAAGCCATACAAGTCTCAACACCATGGGATCCCTTTAAGGAGGAGATGATCAAAGTATTCGACCAATCGGTTTTCGGACACGAGGCATCGCGTCGTTTCCTGGAGGGTCTGAATGTGAATCTGAAGGAGGAGATTTATGCTCGCGGTTCACCGGCCCAGCTCAACCAACTGATAGAGCTGGCAATTCGCCTGGTTAGATGCTTTGAGCAACGGCGTCGGGCTCGTGCCGCTTCCACCACTCTTCGCGACCCTTCTATGCCTGTCACTGCTAGACCTGATCCTGAGCCCATGCAGTTGGGTAGCATTCGTCTTCTGCCAGAAGAGAAACAACGCCACATCTCCAACAGACTCTGTCTTTATTGCGGCAGGGCTGGCCACTTCACAGCATCATGCCCAGTAAAAGCCACAGCTCGCCAGTGAGTACTGCAAGACAGAGGAGTACTGACGAGCGCGACTGTTACATCCTCTCCATCCAAGTCCTGTACCACCTTGCCCGCCGTCCTTCCTTGGGCCGGTTCCACCGTCTCATGCCCCGCATTGATGGGGGCAAAAATATCTACATTTGTGTCTGAAGATGAACGAAGGTCTTACGGGTGTCGGACGACATGTATGGAGGACCAAACCTGCATAAATTAAAAATAAATAAATTCATGAATGAATAAGTCAATACATTTATAAATATGTAAATTAATAAGCAGATACACAGGTGAATAAATGTTTTCAATGAACGCTGTGCTAAGTGAGCTAGTCAATAGGAATTCATTTTGTGAAATCTAATTACATGGACATTTTTATTTTTATTTATTTCTTTTCTCGTTTGCTTTTAGTGCTTTCTTTCGGAAACAACGGACCATATGAGATTACAAATCACAGTTCATCACTTAGCACAGCGTACCAACTTCGTTTTCCCCGAAGTCATCTTTACAGACAGGTCGCCGTGCTCAGCCTCTGATAGGCGCTCAACTGTTTTTCCTGTCCTGGGTATCCTGGATGTTACCATGTGAATATATAACTTGAATTTTTCAATCTGAATTTGAACAGTTGAATTGCACGTCTTCTTTGAATAATATTAACTTGAAATTTGAGATCTGAATTTGAGCAATCAAATTTGATCAACCTGAATCTATTTTATCTGATTTTTTTTTGTTTTTGTTTTTATTTTATTTTGTATTTGAATTTGGGAGCATTGAAAAATATTCATAGATATTCAGGTTTTGAGAGGTAAATTCAAATGGTTTCCAAAGTAAAATAATTTCAAAGGGGTGAATTCAGAGCAAATTAATTCAAGATAAATGTTTTTCAAAATAAAATATTTCATAACTAAGTATTCAGGGGCTGTTAAATTTCAAATAATTATGTATCTTGTTTGCTTCCATACACCGACATCTTGGATGCACTGGGGGTAACGTAAGCAGATAAACATCACATTTTAATTTTTGGGTGAACTATCCCTTTAACAGAGAACCATTACACCCCTTACAGTTTTATACACATTATAACAAAATCTCACCTTTGAATTTCCTCTTTTCTTCTTCTAATAGTTCCAGTCCAGCTTCTATTCATTT
Source organism: Pseudorasbora parva (assembly GCF_024679245.1). NCBI lineage: Eukaryota > Metazoa > Chordata > Actinopteri > Cypriniformes > Gobionidae > Pseudorasbora > Pseudorasbora parva. The sequence continues at coordinate 7,709,057 of NC_090184.1, forward strand.
TAACGGTTCTTCCGACGATGAAGAGGCTAAATGCCAGGTCCCATGGCATGACATTTTTATTTTATGAGGTTTTTCAACCTTAATATGAGTTTTCCTAGCCTGAATGTTGTCCCCAAGTGGGTAGAAATGTGGATCTGTGTAAACTGAGTTCTGGCTGTCTTTCTCTGCCTATGAGAAAATGAGAGCCCAGACGAGCTGATCTTGAATTCAATGACTTGTTATGACGTCATCAGGAAAGATTTCCTCCCCTTCCTCTGCTTTGCCTGCTGTGGCAAGCAGCGGGTCGAGGGACCGCGACAGCGAGCCGGTGACAAGTGGTAATGAGTACCAGCTGCGCGACACACCGGTCTCGTCTCGCGGCTGAGGGACGGGAGCATAAAAGGAGGAGCGAAGGCAGCGGAAGACGAGAGAGGACCAGGCCTAGATTTATGTTATGTTTCGTTTACGTTTTGTTGTGTGTGTGCGGGCAGTCGTCCGTGAGGGGCTGGCCCCGGTTTACTTTCGTTTTGTTTATTTATTTTGAAATTAAAAAGTTTGTTAAACGTTCGTCGGTTCCCGCCTCGTTCCTTCCATTAACCCGCCCAGAGAATTAGTAGAGAAGGGATTCAGTTTATCAGTCGCGATGTCAGCAGCACATAGCCTAGAAATCTAGACGCACCCTAGCGGCAGCAAATCTAATCTGCACCAAGTGTCTTCTAGCAACTCTCAATAGACTTTTGAGCTGTAAACGCCAAACTCTGGTCAGGCCAATCACATCGTGTATAAAGTCGGTGGGCAGGGCTTAACACAATGACGGCCGAGTTGTGCTTGCGTGCTTCTAGTAAACACAGAAGCTGGCGAAAGGCTGTCTTTCAAATCAGCTTTGGCTGCGACTTTGGAATACTTGGAGTTAAGCTTTTCTCTGAGAAAAGAACAAAGAATGGCACTGAAGTCATTCTTAAGAAGGGAAGATGTGTTCTGAGTTTTGCCAAAAGTTTAATCTTTCAACTAGCTCTGCTTCACCTTCGTTGCTCTGGTTGGTTGTAGCGCTATCCTATTGCGTGCACGCCATGCAGAGGGGGTTTGAAAGACAACCGTTTATCCCGTCCCTCGGATTGAGCTGTCAATGGTGAGTTTCCAGACCAAACATCTTGATGTGGGTCTGGCTTGTCAGGCTTAGCAGCACAGACTTTACCATATGGATTTGACAGCACCGCCACAAATAGTGAGCAATAGTGTTCATTAATGCCTGATCTGGGATCAGTGAGTTCTGATGTGTAGGTAATCATTCAAGTTTACACAAACTTCTTTCTAAATCGTCTAAATCAACACATTCTTACACCCAACTCGTCACATATGGACGCTTGACCAGGACCCCTTGTCGTCACTTTTCAACAAGCTGGGCGTACCTTTATCATCATTTTTTGACGCGCTGGGTGCTCCATTCACTTCAATGAGAAACCTTTGGCGTCATACACAGACGCATTTAATTCTTTGCGTTTGTAAAAGCAGACATGATTTTATTAATATTTTAAGGCTACTTTTATATTTTGGAGCAACTAACCCAACTCCTACCCTAAACCTACCCACATCTTAAGAATATAAAACACATACCAGGCAAATAAATGTACAGTCACAAGTATTTATTGCAAAATCTGACGAAAACAGTATAAAAGTATTAGCTCATGTTGCATTCCAAGTCTTCTGAAGTCATACGATGTCTTCATGTGAAGAACAGAGTTGATCTTGATGTTTTAATCGCTGAAATGATGATCCTGCTGCCCCGTGAACAAACTCATTCATATCTCATTCAAATAATTCAAAAGACTCTTAAACATGACGCAATCGGTCACAAGACACAGGAGAGCCAATGACATTTTACAATCAATGCTGACGTAATGACGCAATTGGTCACGAGACATACGAGAGCCAATGCAATTTCACTATGAAATTTGAAGTACGGGCAGCAATATTTGAAATTTGATGTGTTTGTTCATGATCTTCGGCGGATGGAGATGCTGATCGCTTTTGGGGATTTTCTTCATGCAAATCAATCGTTTGGCCTCGGAAAACTTGGATTATTTAATTTTTTGAATAACTCGTGGATGCAGTCGTATGTTATATACGTATGTTTTATATATATATATATATATATGTTTTATATCATGTTCACACAAATGGGTAGGTTTAGGGATGGGGTGGGGTTGGGTTACATGTTAAAATGTGTCTAAATAGCGTAAATAAAATAAATGTAAATTAAATTATGCTTGCTGATTAATAAATTTCACCATGGCGATAATATTCCCATTCCCAGTGCGTCTCAAGGTTTCTCATTGAAATGAAGTATGGAGCACCCAGCGCGTCGAAAATTGACGATAAAGGTACGCCCAGTTCGTTGAAAAGTGACGACAAGGGGTCCTGGTCAAGCGTCCATATGTGACGAATTGGGTGTGCGAATGTGTTGTCTAAATCGTCCTGCCACTGGCCGTCTTGATGCATCAGTAAATCAAGCCAGTGACTAAAACCATCAACTTCACTCATTTCTGTTAGCAGTACAAAACAAATCTGTTCTTTAAACTACAGAGAGCAATCAAATAACACTCGTTATAATGTTTGGATCGGTCAATCATACGTTTATCTGCAGTCCACAATTGCCCAAACTGCCATTTGAATGACGCTGCTCATTATGCACAACTGAAGCTCTTACTGTACTTACTTGTTGGTTGTGGTGAAAGCATTTTGTGAGAGAAATAGAGTTGCAAAGTTCACGCATGTTTATTCAGAGCTCTCAGATACAAAAAATAAACTCTCAAAAACTCGGTACAATAACACTTACGGATACGTCAAAAGTTTAATCTGTCAACTAGCTCTGCTTCACCTTCGTTGCTCTGGTTGGTTGTAGCGCTATCCTATCGCGTGCAGAGGGAGTTTGAAAGACAACCGTTTATCCGCCCCTCGGATTGAGCTGTCAATGGTGAGTTTCCAGACCAAACATCTTGATGTGGGTCTGGCTTGTCAGGCTAGGTGGCTGTACTAGGAACACACCTGTTTTTAAACTGCGGTGCTTAAAAACACATGCAAACGATAAACTTTTGTGACCGTACAGCACAGAAACATCACATGAGCGTAGTCCAACATCTACCGGTTGACAAATTTCTACCGGTTAATCGTGTCTACCGGTATATCGCCCTACTCCTAGTGCAGCCACCGCAATGGCTTGCACCAACAGTTGCTCAGGCAAAACCTCTGTTGAAAAAAACAACATATGCTGGTTAGGTTTTTGAAGCATGGCAGCTGGTTTATGCTGGTCCTGGTCCTCTATTTTCTCTATTTTGGAATACACTAAAAACTGTAATGTACTGCATATTTAATTCATTATATGTATTGTTTTACCTTCATTTATTAAAAGGCATTATATCATCATCTTATTTACGCACACTGTACAGGCATAAATCATTACAACACAAGTCTATTGGACTTCACTCGGATAGGACGAGTGCTATCCATTATGTCTTCTTATTTAGCTAAATGCCAGGTATGATGTTGTTTTCCTTGATTTACCCAAGGCAAAAGGCCTCATGACTTTGAAACGGAATAGAATTATAGACTATATTCACATCATATGCGTCTGGTGCGAAAACGATCGCAGCACTGCTCTTTACGCACCGCTCCTGGAACGGTTCGCCGGACCGTGTCCGCTGTCATCCGTTGACAATGGGTACGGCAAAAAATACACACCGCATATGCACGGCAAACGGAGTATGTGTGCAATGGCCGTCACTTACAGCAGCACTCTGGTCTGCAATTAACGCTCTGAAAGCTGCCACAGTTGCAACGAGATGGTGCGATGCATTAGCCTGACAAGCCAGACCCACATCAAGATGTTTGGTCTAGAAACTCACCATTGACAGCTCAATCCGAGGGGCGGGATAAACGGTCGTCTTTCAAACTCCCTCTGCACACGATAGGATAGCGCTTCAACCAACCAGAGCAATGAAGGTGAAACAGAGCTTGTTGATAGATTAAACATTCGCCGTATCCGGTCAGCAAAACTCTGAACACATCTTCCCTTCTTAAGAATGACTTCAGTGCTGTTCTTTTTTCAGAGAAAAGCTTAACTCCAAGTCTTCCAGAGTCGCGGTCAAAGCTGATTCGAAAGACCGCCGTTCGCCAGTTTCTGTGTTTACTAGAAGCACGCAAACGCAACTCGGCCGTCGTCATTATGGCCCCGCCCGCTGACTCTATAAACGATGTGATTGGCCCGGCAAGAGTTTGGCGAATACAGCTCAGAAGGGTATTGAGAGTTAGCCTGGTTTTACCAGACTTTCGTACATTTCATTTGTACATAGAGTCTGGCCACTCTCCATTGACAAGGGTTTATTTCAGCGAAGGCGGGCACCCTGTTGAGGTTTAAAACTATTGGATCTGCCCTGAGCCACTCTGGATCTGCCATAACCAATCGCTAACGTTTGGTCGTGTCGTATGTCATGCGCCCTTCGCCTGTTTCACTCATGGAAATCCGAGAAAATAAAAGTGCACAAGTGCTCAGTAATAAAACTATAGGATAAAACCTAAAACTCGTGCATTCGGATTGTGATTTATTCACGCCACGGTGGAGAGGAGAGTTCTGTGTTCGGGAACGCGGCGCTCACGCGGTCCGTAACATCATTGTATGCTGTAAATAAAATGTCAAATACTTGGTATGATAATAAATGCTGCTATAAATAACGGACCGATTCAAATGTTTAAGTGCTTTTATTTTAATTTGTTTGAGCGGTGATGAAATATATTGCTCTTCTAAATACTTGCCAGCATTTTAAGGAAATACAAGTCTATAATCCTAATAACAGCAAAGCAACCGTATGGTGTTCTGCAGTGGTCAAAAATGATTAAAAACAGTGAATTCTGAAGTGATATATTGTTGAAAACTCAGAGATGTGGATTCGGACAGCTGTTACATCAACATGACCTTGCGTTTGTCAAAAGCAGTCGGTAACTCGGCTGGGGATTTTTCCGCGGGTGGTGAGAGACGGATGGCAATAAAATAACTGACCAGTCCCTGTAACTTAAATGATGGCAATACCTTCCGACCCCACGAGAAACAGTTACCGTCCGAATAGCTTCAGCAACTCCTTCATCACTAACGGAGCGAGCTGGAAAATCAAACTTTTCCCGAGTTTACCCTGTTGGAGGGCCACAACATCATGGCCACCAACAAACCCCAGCAAAGACTGTTATTGCTCCGGCTTTAACTTCTGGATATTCGGCAGCGGTGCCACAATGCAATGAATGGTTTAGTTTGCATCTTTCTCCGCGCCATTACTGAACTACAACTCAAACTAGCGCTCGACATCAACGTCATCGTTCTCAGCCACTCCCTCTGTTCGCTGATTGGACCGGTAAAAATTTGTTTGGAGAAAACCTAAGACTACACAGCAGTCCCAGGCGTAGTACTGAAGGAAAATGAAAATTGAGCGGAAGTACGTAGGAGGGCAGAGCCAGGCTAATTGAGAGTTGCTAGACGACACTCTCGGGCAGATTAAATTTGCTGCCGCTAGGGTGCGTCTAGATTTCTGGGCTAGCGATGCATCATATTGATAGCACAACGACTCTTTGTACTTCTGTCCAACTTCCAATTTTTCGGGTATTTTTGGTAGCTGGATATACATAATTTGTTGTGTCTAGATATGAATGAGGATATGGTTAGTGATAAATCAAAATGTTATTGTTGTTCATTATCATTTAGTGGGGATTAGGAACATTTTAGGGTAGCTTCAGCCCCCCTAAAATTGGCCGAACGACGTCCCAGTATATGACCATCCAGTGAATATTAGTTTCTGTACCACTCAATTCCAATTTCATTTTAACTCCTATGGTGGCCGATTTAGCCCAAGATTAACATGGCTTCCAGTTCGACCTCATCCATGAGTGCCACCGAGTGTTAAAACGCGAAAGGCGAAGCTTGAATTTACGGGTATGTCCCTCTTTGGCTAATGTACTTTAAAGATGGAGGGGCAACATGGCGACCGGCATTCGAACCCCTCATCCGTATGTATTTTAAATGGCATATTATAAACTTACGAGAATACTTTATTACTTGAAAGAAGTAAATATACATTAATGAGCACATATATTTTTGAAAGAACTACGTTTTTTTTTAGCTAAGAATAAACTAAAAAAGTTACACAGTGTAGCTTTGAAATACATAATATTAACATCATGTACATACATGGAGTTATAATAGTCATTACTATTCAAGTCGTATCATAACTGGAAAAACCTGAAAACCAAAGAAAGAAAACATCTGTATTTTCTACTTTCTTTAGACAATATACAATATTACAATTAAATACGGAAGGTCTGTTTTATTAGTGTTTTTGTTCTATTGTGTGTGCTTGTCTTCAGTAAGCTTGAGAGTTTATTTTAGGCTATATTAGATTTTTAAATGATATTGAAAATGCTGATAAGAATTATAAAATTTCAGTCGTATCAAAAATGTTGATACCTTATTTTAAGCAAAAATAACTATATTTTAATATACATCATTATCGTTAAAATAAAGTGATTTTTTTTATTATTTAAAAGTCAGGAAGAGTCATGGATCTTTCAACTTTTAGTATGCACTCTTTTTTATTTACAGAGGGTGAAGGTAAAGAGGGATGAGCTGCACTAGGAGGAGCAGTAGTTGCGGTTATGCTTATTTATCCACAAGTGTTTCAGTTTCGGTTCATTTATGTAGCGTTCAAGCAGTAACTCTTTTTCTTGTTGCTCCTTCTCCTTGAGTAATTTCTTCTCCTGTATTTTCTTGGCCTTCCTCACTGCCCAGGTGAACAGAACAAGTGGCCCTTTTCTTTTGCACATTTTCTGTACGGTCGCATTGTCCTGGATCTCATTCTGGGGACCCTCAGGAGAGTCTACACGTTCATCAATCTGAAAAGCATCATCCAAATGGCCTTGTATGGCGTGAGCATCTCCCATTTCACTGGGGTCACCTTCCTCTTCCACAAATTCCTGGACCTCCACCACTTCGTCTGCCCACACTTCCTCCTGCACCTCGCAGTCCTTCTCCATCCAAGCAACCATTAGTCTCGGTTTCTTTTCAAGCTCTGGCATTTGAGGGCGCTCAGACTTGACTAAGTCGATGGCGCAGAAGGTCTTCCCTGTAAACGTCACATACTCGCTCTCATCATCCTCTATGTCCACCAGAATGAGTTCTGGAGCTGGCTCAAACGGGGAACAAGCGAACGGCAGAGGCTTCCGGCTGGGAGGACGCTGAAAAGCAACCACTTCATCAGGTGCAGGAGTGGGGCTCAGTGGCTCAAACGGGGAGCAAGCGAACGGCAGAGGCTTCCGGCTGGGAGGACGCTGAAGAGCAACCACTTCATCATGTGCAGGAGTGGGGCTCGGAGGAAGCCGTTCGGGATGACGCCCTTGCGATGAAGAGCGTCGGGTGGAAAACATTTCATCAGGTGCTGGAGTGGGGCGTGGAGGAACCACCACAGGAAGCATCTGGCATGAAGAGCGCTGGAGGGAAACAACTTCATCGGAACATGAAGGAACCGCCAACAGTTTGGGGGGATCCACTTGAAGCTCACTTCCTCCCTCCATCAACTTTTCCAGACTGTGCACCTCTCTTTTTTTCTGATGTACACGTCCTCTCTGTGTTATTTCAGCCTCATCTTTGTGACTGCCTCCCTTGCTGATCTTCACCTCTCTTTCCTCCTCTCTCTCTCCAAGCGGGCAATTCTTACACTGTAAAAAAAAAAATTGTTGGTTTTTGTTGGTTTAACTTAAAAAAAGTAAGTAACCTGGTTGCCCTAAAATTTTGAGTTTATTGAAATTAAAAATTTGAGTTGATACAATGAAGGACATTTGTTTAATAAATAGAAACTCAAAATATTATTGTATCTAAACCACATACAAAATCTGATAAATCATGAAAATAGCACTATTTGGCATGTTTCACTGCATCATCAGAAATAAAACACACACAATTACCCAATATGCTTACAAAATCTTTTAATAATATTTTAATAAAGGTTGTCAAATCTCAAAACAAATGTTCATTGTATTAACTCAAAATTTTAAGGCAACCAGGTAACTTTTTTTCTAAATATTTTTTTTACAGTGTAGGTACCTTGCGGCGTCTCTTCCTGTCATTGGCAGTGCCGTCGAAGGCCTCACGCTCCTCTGGAAGTTTCTCTACTGCCGCTGATTCTTGCTCCACACACTGCTGTGGTGCATCCCTTCTTCGCAAGAAGGGAGCAAAACAATCAAACAGTTGTCTTAATAAATTGCTAACCAGCGCCATTATGGACACTGAATGCTGAGAGATAATTCAATACTTGTCGTCGATATCTGCAAAGTCTCGAAAGTCTTTCGCTCTATTCATTCAAAACGCACTAACTGCAAACCAGAGTCAGATCTGCAATTTACAGCTGCCAGAACGGAATCTCCACTATGATGTCACAGTGAGCTCAAACACTCGCAAATGTTTGTATTTTTTTAAAACTTTTTATCCATGTTTGTCGTTCTAATCAAATTCTAGTCCAATGTGCAATGGATTGTGGGCAATATTTGCTGTTAGAGTGTACATCGATCCGCACTTCAAATTCTGGCCGGAAATAGTAAACCATCCGGGTACCTTTGGAACACTCTTTTTACCAAAGGCTTACTACTATTTGAGGCGTAGCCTACTAATTATATTTCTTCAAAACATTAATCTTCTAATATAATGTAGGCTTATGCACACGATTGGGTACGGTTTTCTTTAAAAAAATAATAATAGTAACTTACTAGCTTCTGCAACAGTGTTAGATTACTCTCGCTCTCTAATAATAATATCATTAAAAACATTTATGTAATATCTACTAGGACTGTTTTATATAGAATTGTTATATCCTATAGAATATTGAGTTAAATCGGAAGTAACTGTAGCCTAATTCAATTTTAAAAAAGAAAAGAAAAGTAATGCTTTACTTTTTGATGGAAAATTAACTTTAAAAATAAATAACAGTTAATTCAGAGAAGAGACGAGATGTGGCTGCCTGCAGGATTGAGGGGAAGTTATTTTAATTAAAGATTATGAGGCACATTATATATAAAAAAAAAAAAATAGCACAAATGTGCACAGTATAAAAACAACAACAACGATTTGTCAAGATTTGATTTTGGGCTGTGGATTGTGTGTCTGGGTCTCTGGCATCCATTTAAACTTTTTTTGGCTTGTCATTTAATTACCATTTGCATTTTAAAGTTAACATTACCCAGTAAAGTAAATCATTGTTTGGCCACTGCTGAATTATCAGTTGGCGTTGTCACGTGGTGTGCATTGCTTTTCTCATCGACTTTTCAGTGGTATTACTGGATAAAACATTTATTTAACAATGATATGGCCTATAGATTGCTGCGGTCGGTTCTACTATCAGGTATACATTCATAGAATAAAATACGTTTTATGATACAAATTTCGATGCGATTCAAATGAGTTTCTGTGCTCGCTGAGCCGCAGAGCGCCCTCTGGAGTGACCACTACGGTTATTATGAACGTTTTCCACCATATGTTAGCATTGAAGCTTTTGTGTCCGTTCAGGCCGCCATACTCTCGTCTGTGTTTGCAGTTTACAGCACGAAGCCGAGGATACCGACAGTCAGAACCAGGTGAAAGTTTGTTTAGTTCGTTTTATCTCTATTTTAACAGCTCAAAATTCCGTCAGGTTTAACGTTACAGAATACACGTTAAACTGGATGAAACACGTTAAGCAAAAATGACAGCGATATGTGCTCGTTTGTTGCTTGTCTTCAGCACTGGCGAGCTAAAAAAAAGTGAGCTAGCGACATTTTAGGTGTCAAATGATGGCATAACAAAATCTACAGTCTATGTAGGCAGTTAATTTTAAATACACTTAAGTGTAACAGCGAGTATATATCGGGTTATTCAGCGAGCGCTACATACACGAATGTGACTTGACTCTAGCAAACAGATTTATGTTTTTCAATGAGAAATCAAATGAAAGCTAGTTTAATTTGTTTATTTAAATGTGTATTATATGAACAGATTCATATATTATGCATATACGAGTTGCCCTCGGTGTGTCCAGTGATTGCACCCATTCTTGAATGCCTTTATGATATCAAATTTAAGTTCAAAATTGCTTTATTGTTATGACTTAAAATATTACAATATTGCCAAAGCTTGGAATATATACAAATAAAATAGAATAACAAACATCAAAATAATTGAAGAGATTATTGTAACACAACTTAAACTTAATGGCACAATATGTAAGATTTTTGGATTAAAATATCCAAAAACCACTAGAACAGTTATATATTTTGTTGACTTGTGCACATTATCCCAAATATTTCCAAGGATGTTTAAATCCAGAGAAGTAAGCGATTTTAACCAGGACACGGACCATGTCTATGCATCGCCTAGCAATGACATCATGCCCGCGTTACCCTCGGTTTCCGTTTTATTTTGTGCCCCAAAGACACTTTAATATATTTTGTGTTTTATTAGCCAGGTGAGCATATGTTTGGATACATTCATCGACAGAAAACGAATCATTGTTCTACAGCTCAACACAGTCAGTCTTATTGTTTAAATCTCCTTTTCTTGATTTACCGCGAGTGTAATGTTTTATCATGCCTAATATCTATCTAACTTACGGCAGTGTGCAAGTGTCTCATAGTTGCACCGAGTGAACGCAGTAGCATTATAACAACTTTCAACACACTCAAATGTATGTAATATGATAAAACAGTGCTGCGTTACCCCACATGCGTATGAGCGGATGATGCGGAAGCGCTCATCTGCGGTATAATAAAAGCTCTGTGGAATCAAGGCGTCATCAAGCTACGCCTTTATTTTGAATAAGCGACCTCTAGCAGTAAAAAATAACACTGGCTTTAAAAAAACAGTGTAATAAATTAGAACGTGTGAATGATAATGATATATCAACGTTTCTGTAACTGTGCTTTGATTGTAACTGTGTTGATTGTCTCATTGGCAGGTTCAGGATGACATCAGCAATGATCTCAGTGCCCACCACGGCGTCACGCTTCGCTCTGCTACAGGTCGACTCTGATTCGGATTCAGATTCGGATGCAGGAAAGCCAAAGGCGGGTCGTGGAGCAGGGAAGCCTCGCTCTGGGAAATCTCCCAGCGGGAAGACCAACCCCAATACAGACAAAAAGAAAGAGAAGAGAAGACGAAAGAAGGAACAGCAGCAGAGTGAAGCCAATGAGGTCTGTCTATACAGCTGTCTTTCTCTGGCCCTGTTTACACCTGGTATAAACATTTTTGGTTGATTGGATCAGAAGTTGGCAGACACATTGCCGTTTATACCCAGTGTTTTAATTTGTCTCTCTTGTCCTCTTTCAACCACTTCTGTCCTGATTTCCTTAAGGGCAGGTAAATTAATGTGTTTTTTAAGACCTTTTCTATCTAAGGGACAAAATTACCTTGTGCAATTTACATACGAACCGAAAAATACCAAAAAACACACAGAGCTGCAGCTTTCATTTCTGTTCTGTCAGCCGCGAGACCAGACATGGTGAGTGTGTGAGATCACCAATGGTGAAAGAACATTGTGCTTGGCAGGTTTTTCGTCTAGTTCAAACTAGGGATGTCAACGATTAATCGATGATCGATTAATTGTCGATAAGACATTTGATCGATAAGACTTATCGATCATCGATTAAGCAGGGTCATGCGCGTGCGTGCGGCTCAAACGCGAAACGGGAGGAAAAATGATGCGAGCGCGCCCGAGTTCTATTTGGGACCATTTTACAGCTGGAGTCACACCTTCATCATGACTGCAAGTTTGCATGTGCATTCGCAGCCTTTTGTTTTGTACAAATGTAAGTTGTAATATTGTGATTATTTTGTGCAGGCCTATCTATAGCTGATTTATCTCCTAAGGATGCATTTGGTTAATAATTAACGTTAGAGGCGAGCGGTAGTAAAGGCGTGGCGGTGATCAGCTTCAGTGTGCAGCTCCAACAGCATTAATAATGACTATGAGTGGGACTGTCATAGGCTATTACACAGCATTAATGAGAACACTATTGTAATAAAACATTGTGATTGTTAAGTATTTGGGTTTATTTGCCGTGTGTTTTATTGCGGTGATCCAGGAAGAGAGCGTGCACAACATGGTTCTCGGTCACGCACTCTGACTCGCGCATGTAACTTGGTTAAAATTCACTTGTGCATTCGCATCAGATTGTGCAGAAGTCATTTGTAATATTACATTTATTTTGTAACGTTATATATGTGATCAATCATATAGGATGCGTTTCTTTCAGCGAAATAAAACGCACTAGCAAATAGCTTCAGTCAGTGATGGCTACCGGTTTTCATTCAGTGCTTCGGCTTTAGCGCATACAGAGCAATGCATAAAAACGATGATTGGGACGGTCATATTAAATAACAGAAATGAAAACTCTGTTTTAATAAATGGTTGTAAAGTCATTGGGTTTAGGTTAGGGGTGTCCATGGTTAACCGATTGACCGATTAACCGTTAAAAATTGCGTAACCGAGTGAAACATTTTGCTCGGTTAAGTGGCGTCAATGACGTGCCTTGAATTTAGTTGTAATATATGTTTGCACCCCTATAGACCGCCAGAGTGCTCCCAGACATTTGTAGTATCCATAGGGTTAGGGTAGTATCCACAAGAAGAAGTCATGACCAGCTTTCTAAGCGGGCAAAGAAAGCGTGGGAGCACTTTAAAAATGAGAGTGACGGGGGGAAATGCAAATATTGCAATGCAGTGCTTACCGCATTTTTCAGGCTATAAGTTGCTCCGGAGTATGAGTCGCATCAGTCAAAATATGCGTCATGAAGAGGAAAATAACATACGTCGCACTGGACTAAAAGTCGCATTAGGGCAGAAGCAGAGCCGCGCGCGCTGTGCATAACGGATCAGAAGAAAGAAAGTTTGAAGTGAGAAACTTGTGAATGACTAGAGAAAAGCAGACGTTACTTTAACTGTAATGAAGAAAACAAAAAAGCTGATCGCGGACTGAAAGCAAGATGGCCAGAGCTGAAGGGACGAGTCCACAGATGCTTGAACTCTCTGCCGAGGGCGGGCAAGTTAACAGGGACGCTAAAGAGAGCTTTCTCTACCTCGGTTGCGCGCTTCTCGAGTTCACAATCAATACATGAATACATGATAAATACATCAAGATTTAAATTCAGAGACAAAAAATAATCTATGCATGACTTGTCATTTTATTCGTGTTAAGTCAATGCAGAGACGCGAATAGGCATTCTGCGGGCGAGGCAACGAGACGGTGAGAGAGGGAGCTCGGCCTACGAACTCCTTGTGAGACTTGAAGCTGGCTTCTGCTGTTGAAACTGCAAACTATTCTTAAGTAAATTTTTATTTTATTTAATTGGAATCCTGACTCTGTCTTCATTTCTTCACTACTGGTCCTGGGTCATAAGCTGTTAACCCCTAACAGTTTTGGGGTGAAGGCCCAGTTTTGGGGTGAAGTTTTGGGGTGAAGGCTTTGGGGTAAGCTGTTAACCCCTAACAGAATGGCGCGATTTGCGCGAATGAAGCGGCAATGATCACGCAAATTGAGCGTTTTGCACGCGTGATTCGCGCGAACCGTGCGAAACACGCGAATCGCTCAAGTTGAAAAATCTGAACTTTGGCGGATATTCGCGCCGCGTTAACCAATGAGGAGCCTGCTTACTGCTGTCACGTGGTGAAGTGACGGATGGGAAACCCATAGTGGAACCCCGAGGCCAGAGTAATTTAAAAATACTACTCTATTGTGTCACAAAATGTACTTTTAATAGTTTTTCAGGCGAGAATGTAGTTGTTTAAAGCTCAAATATGTGATTTATTTATTAAGAGAGCTCCTGTTTGAAAATTTGATCTGGTGTTTTCGGAGGTGTGATCATCGGAGCTCAGCGCTCATCAACCCCGGTGAGAGCAGCCTTAACTCGGATAGTCTTTCTGCCGACTGCCGCTGCCTGGCAGAACCCCCTCCCATGACGCGAATTCGCGTCTGTTGTGTAGTGAATGTCACACGCGAATGAGCACTTTTTGTATAAAAAAAACACAGATTTGAGCATTAAACAACAATATTATCGCCTGAAAAAGTCTTCAAACTACGTTTTGTCACACATTAACAGTAGTATTTTTTACAGCAAAGAAGTCAAGTGACCCAGTCAAAATGACTAGCAGAAACCCCTCCCATGACGCGAATTCGCGTCTGTTGTGTAGTGAATGTCACACGCGAATGAAGCGAATTTGACGCGCGAATGAAGCGAATGGATTCAAAATGTTCACGCGTCCAACTTCGCACGAATAGCGCGATTTATTCGCGTCATTCGCGTGCGGTGTGAACGCAGCATCATTTAACGAAACTCAGCGTACGCCTCGCAGACATGAAATAGATCTTAAGAAACTTGAAATGTCTTTTAACAATTTAAAACGAAAAGAAATGGGCTACTCTCTGATTGTGTAATCCATGATGTGCATTTCTCTCTATAGGCGCGTTCACTACGGAGGTGGTCGTCAAATTAATAAGCTAAAAATAACCCTGACGCACATTATGGTTAACCGAGTATTAACCGCTAAGGGCCTCGGTTAACGGTTAATGAAAAACTTGAAAACGTGCAGCCCTAGTTTAGGTGCCGTGTTCAGAGCGTTGTTCCAGGAAGCGCGTCTCCCATTCTGAATATGAATATCAGCAACTCAATTCAAGTTCACTTGTGCATTCGCATCATTTTGTGAAGATATATAATTTGTAATATTTTGTTAACTTTATATAAATCTGATTAATCTCATATAGGAAGCTTTTTGTTGAGTTAAATAATGCGCTAACAAATAGCTTCAGTGTAACTACCGGTGTTGATTCAGCGCATCCGCTTCAGCTCGTGCAGTTCAAACAGCAACGCACAACTAATAATAACTATGATTGGGGCTGTCACATTACATAACATTAATGAAAACAATTTTTTAATAAATCGTTTTGAATTAATTGGGTTTAGGTGACGTTTCAGCGCGTTGTTCTTGGAAGAGCGTCCACACATTCTGAATAATCAGATCTGAGGCGGCGTTCGTGTTGTATTACAGGTTATATTTGGTTATTAAATAAGTCATTTAATTAAATTATAAATAACATCGACTAGTTTTACAATCCCATAGCTCTTTGTTTAGATAAAAAATCCCTCTCATTCATTTGGTGCACATGGCGTTTTGAGCAGCATTTGCACATCCTGTCATGCTGTCGGCTATAAGCCACTGCTGTGCACGCATATTTTAGTATTATGGTTAACAATTAATTGATCGTTAATTTAAACGACGATCGATCATGGGAATTTGTGAAAATTGACATCCCTAGTTCAAACCAAACTTGGGTCTCCAGCCGACAAAGTTTAGATCCTGTCTCTCTTTTGTGCTTCTGATAATGTTTGCGCATTAGGTCAGTAGACGGAGAGTAGGGGATCTTTTGTGGCTGTTCAAACAACAGGAGCATCTACACTACAAAAGCAATCCGATCAAATGTGTTTTCGACTACCTCTGGAAGTGGTCGAAAGTGGACAAGCTCAAAAAGTGTTAGACCTGTTTACACCTCTATGTAGTCTCAGCTTTCTGAATGCGCTGTTGGGTCTCATGTTTGTTTCTGAAAACAATGATGATGAGTCTGTGTTGATGTTCATAACATCCTTACATAGATGAGGGTGGTGTAGTAGGTATGTTTTGGGCTAAAGTCACTTTGTAAATGTAACGCATGATTTATTATTATTATTGAATGCCTACTAACAAAGAGTTTTTGTTGTTACACACTGTAGCTCAGGAGTCTTGCTTTTAAGAAGATCCCTCAGAAGTCTGCGCCACCCCCCTCCACACCCACGCTGCAGGATTTAGCGAATGATCTGATCAGCCCGGCAGCTGTCCAGCAGGGCTCCAAGCCACAGGAGAACTGGCAGGAGTGGAAACAGAGAGATGAACAGGTAAACCTTTCTCACAAACACCCCAGAATTTGACTTTCCTGCGGCCCATTTCTCGCCCATTTCTTTATGCAAACATGTTTGTGTTTGTCACAGCTGACCAGTGACCTGTATGAGGCAGATCTGGAGAAGGCCTTGATGCTGAGTAAATTGGATTTTGAGCAACATAAAAAGGTACATTTATAATGAGTCTAAAATGTCATGTCATGCAAACGTCATTAAAACTAACAACATACTTTCATATTTCATCTACATGATCATACATCATTATCACTGATTTCAGAAGTTAAATATATTATATAACAGGTTTGGATTTTTTTTTTTTTTAAAGTTATAATTAGTTTATTTATAAATATTCAGGTTTAGGTTTTGACATTTTACAGCATGAAATAACTAGGGCTGCAACAGCTAGTTGCTAATCATCGAGAAAAAATTGTATGTATTTGACTTCTGAGACATGGGAACACTGAAGAGAGAGAAAGGGCAAACCAGAGTGCAATTTACTCCCGCGATCGACTGGTCTGTTGTCTCCTTCATTGCGTATTTTTATATTTTGAATATATCCCTCCACTGCATACTGTAACCCCTTTTGCCTCGATCTGGAGGATATCGCGGAGGTATTGCTCCAAAAAAGGTCACTAACATGCACGGGTATACCTCTTCCTGTCATGGAAATCTGTCGCACTGATCGTGTTTGACCATTTGTTTGTCGGACGTAGCAACAGTAGCTAAGGGGGGCAGGGCTCGGCGAAAGGCTAATTACACACTTAGCTAAATTTTTGATTGTTTGTTTGATTACCATTAATGATACAGACAGCAGCAGGTTTATTAGGCTGCTGTTACTTAAAGGTCCACTGAAATCAAAATTTAAGTTTTTTTAGCTTTTAGTATGACTGTGTTAGCCTTAAAGTTATGAATAAGCTGGAATGTTCCAAAACTATGACACAATTTGCATTTAGGAGATATAAGCATTCAAAATTTACAGTCTCCCACTTCCGTTAAAACGGATCTCAGATTTTGGTGACATCATCGCAGACTTCACTTTCTCGTCAAATCTTCTGTCTAATCAAAATGCGCTCTAGAATCTAAAGCCCGCCCCCTACACTGCCGAAGCGGCGGCTGAAATCGGTCAGTTGTTAACACACATTTACTAATTTCTACATGGTGAAAGCAGGGTTTTTCCTGGGTCAGAAATGGTCTTCGGTGGTGGACCATTTCTGCACACACACACACACCAACAGTAAAAATACCTACCCCTGTGATCTGTGAGCCATATACTGACAAAAAATGTAAAATAAATGTTTTTTTTTTTTTTTTTTTTTGCTGAATTAGATGCTGACCTCATCTAATTTTGATATCTCATTATGATGTCTTGATGTTTGTTTCTTTAGTTCCTCTTTTTACAAAGTTTGCATGGTTTACCGATTACCGGTAATTATTTTGGCAACAATTATTAAAAATGTAATAACAAATAGTCTAAATCTCTACCATATACAATTTAATAAAACTATTGGCTATCAACAACTTGCGTTGTTTTGGTAATTTACTACACATTATCAATATAAAGGCTCAAAATAAATAATACATGATAAATAAATTATTAAGACTAATTCTTACTAACCCCTCTTGTTTAATGGGTTAAGCACTCACCATTCTCATTTCAGAGGTGTTGTGAGTAAATGATTACACACTGATTCATGAGTTCAGTGATGGACAGATCAGTTCATTCAAATGAATCTGCCCAAATGAGTCATTAGTTCGCGAATCGGACAAAAGTGTGTGTGTTATATGTGAACCCAGACGGTTAAAACAACGCTAAAGATTTGTCAACATAGAAAACATTACATAAGGATATTTTTCCATTTATTTGAAAGTATGGTTTATGTCAGCTGCGTGTGCAAAACGTCTGTCAAAAGAAGTGCGTTTTTTGAACACAACTCACATCCAGCAGTAGGCTTATTCAGGGAAAACATTGTGCGACCGCGCCACACGGAACATGGAGTCAGTCTTCCGACCTTTTACCATTGTGTCAGTTCTGTTGATTTTGATTGATATTTGCGAGTGAGAAAGAGCTCAGATGGTGATTGTTTTAAAGACAGAGAGTGCGTGCACGGGCTCTCTGCTCCTGCTCTGTCACTCAGTTAACGTGCGCCCTGTCACGTGCATTAGTAATTTACATCAATTTATAAATCACAATAATTCATCAAATAAGGCTTTGGCGGGACGAAAAATTGTTTTGAGAGCCGCCAAAAAAATTTCAATGTAGGAAAAACCCTGGAAAGGCACATAGCACACTATATATGTGATAGGAAACGATTCAGTGTAAATATGCTTTCATTTGACGCAAATAAAGTCTGTTGTTACGTTAGTTTCACGCACCGCAGCCGCGCACACACCCCAACGGCTCAGGTCCAAATTTAGACTACAGACACGAGAGCGCAGCGCGGATCATATATAAGCGAGTCCACGCAGACAACAAACATATCGACCCGTTTGAATTCTGCACAGAATGCTGCATTTCAAGGCGATATGGAGGAGATTATGATGGTAAACAGTGTTAGAGGAAACTGGCTTTACCAAACAGAGAAAGGTCCGCTCTTGCGCTCTAGTCAAACTGTATATTAACGAATTTCTATTGGCTGTTTCCAAAAAGTGGAGGAGCTGCTAACAGCTGAAGCCGTTTCAGGGGAAATTACGTCAACACATTGAATAATGCCGCGCGTTTCAAGGCACTTCAGTGGACCTTTAAGAACTAATGGAGAGATTCAATACACTGATAAAGGATTAGTTCACTTTTAAATGAATATTTCCCTTATAATTTACTCACCCCTATTTCATCCAAAATGTTTGTCTTTTTCTTTCTTCAGTCAAAAAGAAATTCAGTTTTTGAGAAAAACATTTCACATTTTTCTTCACATAATAGACTTCAATGGCGACCAAAATGTTGAAGGTCCAAATCAATGTGTTTTGTTTTGATGGACTTCAAAGGCTGTGCACGATCCCAGACGAGGAATAGGGTCTTATCTAGCCAAACCATTTGCCATGTTCAATTTTTTTTAAATCTATATACTTTTTAACCTAAATTGCTTCTCTTGCGCTGCTCTGTGATGTGCCACGGATTGCGCAGTCACTCCGAAAAGGTCACGCTAGACGTAGGCAGAAGTGAACATGCAAACATACAAAGAAAATACCCTTTACAAAAAAAAACTCAGTCTCCAACTTCGTCCGTTCTCAAAAACGTCCGACAATATTGCTTTTCTTTTGTGCTAAAGGATATTTGTATTAGGGTGCTTTCACACCTACCTTGTTTGGTCCGGATTTTCGGACTTTTCAGTTTGGTACAAACCAAAATTACAGGTGTGAAACCTCCCTTGGACCATGGTCCAGACCAAACAGACGAAATTTGGTCCGACGAAAATAGGTAGTCTCTGTCCGGACCAAACTGAACAAAGGTTCGGTTCGTTTCTTGTGTGAAAGCATTTTCTGTATAGTTCGGACTTTCAGACTATTTACAGGAAGTTCTGGTGTAGGATTAGTGAAAAAACACAGATTAAACTCACAGCACATGCAGTGATGGAGCGCGCAGCATTTTAAACAGAACCGCTTGTGTAGTCATGTCAGCTCGCGTGAACGGCGTGCTCTGCTTGTGAATATATGTGAATATATATATATATATTTCTAATGTCTGTGAGACAAGTAACGTTATATGCTGAGTTTCGGTTTATTTATGAGACCGCTCCAGTTCATGTGCAACGCAAATGATCACTCTGTCACGGGATGTCTGCTATATTATTTATTTAAGCTTATTTATTAAATTCAGGCAAATGATGAAACATTTATTAAAATTAAGATACAAAATACAAAGCTTTCTACAAAACAAATCTTAATGAACTGGTCAAAATTATTTCTGACTCGATGTCTTTGACATATATTGCACATCTGTGCACGTTTCATAATCAATATAGCCTAGATGAAATTTAAAAATAACATTATAATATTTAACATAACTATAAAATAAAACACATTGTTTGGCTAAAAAGCCTATCTTCTAGGAGCTCCTCCTTTCCTGTCGGCGCCGATAAAATGTTTGCACAACGAGGACGTTCATTCTGTGAATTTGCCTCGAGTATAGTTGGTGCTGCAGATAGTAATGCCATAATATTAACAGTATTGCCAACGATATGCGTCTGTTCATTCATTCTTGTCAAAGTTAGCCGCTGAATTGACAACACACTGACGTCAGACCGTCCGCTAACAAACCAATCAATGTTAAGATGCAGCCCACATAGATGATGACGACAGGACGCCAGTGCGTCATGTAAAGTTCTTTGGTGCGCTAACATAACTGCAATGTGAAAGCAAACCAAAAAGAACCAAATGTCCAAACACAAACTTTGGTTCGGACCTTGGTGCGGACTTTCAGGTGTGAAAACATCCTTAGTCTTCGCACAAATGCTTTATAAACACAGGGCCGGTAATTCTGCTGTTATCAACTATATCAAAATGAATGCGGAAGCTTCAACTCTTTAATATTGTTGGTAATATTTAAAGAAGAACATTTACTGGACTGAAGTAACTTAGGTTTTACTTGATTATCTATAAAATCTTGTTAAAATGTAAATATCAAATCTAAAACAACAGTCTTTTGAGGAAAGTTAATTTGTTAATCTCTTAATCAGTTATATTGAATTACATTAAATGTTTTGCCCTCTATAATAAAAACTACAGAGCTTTGATCATATTGCTTTACTGTTATAAGGATTTCCTTAATTTATATTACAAGGTGGAAGAATTTAATTTAGCCTTTTGGCCATATAAATATCAACTGCCTTAGAGTAAGTTTGCTATTTTGTTTTGTCTGTGTTCTCCTATATAATATTATATGAGCCATAAAACTGGGTCATATGGCTGGGTCAGAGAATCTACAAAACTGCAGCTCTTGTGGGGTGTTCTCGGTCTGCAGTGGTCAGTCTCTATCAAAAGTGCTCCATGAAAGGAACAGTGGAGAACCGTAGACAGAGTCATGGGCGGCCAAGGCTCATTGATGCATGTGGGGAGCGAGGCTGGCCCGTGCTGTCCAATCAAACCAACCAGCTACTACTGGCTCTGATAGAAAGGTGTCAGAATATACAGTGCATCTCAGTTTGTTGCGTATGGGGCTGTAAAGCTGCTGACCAGTCAGAGTGCCCATGCTGACCCGTCAACCGAAAGCACCAACAGTGAGCATGTAAGCATCAGAACTGGACCACGGAGCAATGGAAGAAGGTGGCCTAGTCTGATGAATCACGTTTTCTTTTACATCACGTGGATAGCCATGAGTTTGCACTTACCTGGGGAACACATGGCACCAGGATGCACTATGGGAAGAAGGCAAGCTGGCAGAGGCAGTGGGATGCTTTGGACAATGTTCTGCTGGGAAACCTTGGGTCCTGCCATGTGGATGTTACTTTGACACACACCACCTACCTAAGCATTTTTGCAGACCATGTTCACCCTTTCATGAATCATGAATGGTTTGAGGAGCATGAGTTGATGACTTGACCTCCAAATTCCTCAGATCTCAATCCAGTCGAGCATCTGTGGGATGTGCTGAACAAACAAGTCCAATTCATGGTCTTACCTCGAAACTTACAGGACTTAAAGGATCTGCTGCTAACATCTTGGTGCCAGATACTACAGCACACCTCCAGGGGTCCAGTGCCTCTACGAGTCAGGGCTGTTTTGGCAGCAAAAGGGGGACCAACACAATATTAGGACATAATGTTATGCCTAATCTGTGTATATGTCAGACTTTACAGAGTTAAGGCCATACAATAGTTAGAGGAACCGAGTAATTTTAATTGTATTTAATTTTAGTGTATTGAGCACCAGCCCACTTTTCTCTACCGCTCCACACTGCCAAACCCACAATGTGCTATATGTTCATTTCTAGCTTTTTAAAATGTAATGACAAGTGTAACTACTCCCTCTTGTGTTTACAATGGTATATTACAAGTTAAATGGTCTATAATACTTTGTATAATAAATAATTGCTATTGATTATGAAACTATTAATGGCAGCTATTGCACTACATATTTTTTCATTTTCATTGTTTTGCTTGATTCTTATTGTTTAATGTTATAATCTCTCAAGGATCCAGAAAAAACTGAGACTGCGTCACCAAAGACAAAGCCAGGAGGAAAGAAGGACAGGAAGAAGAATCAGCAGGGGAAGGACAAACGAGTCACTGTGTCTCTCAAAGACTTCCAGCAGGAGGGTGAGAATGCCATATTCTTATCGAGAGAGATGGCGGTCAAATCACTGTTACCAGTTACTGTGGCCGTTCTAACTGACTGTCTTTATTGCAGATCAGCTGAATAAGAAGCCTGACAGAGAGGTGAGTGAGCGTGTAGTTGGAGGCATTTGGAAATGGTCTAATTAATATGAAACATACAAGCTCAGGCTGGTTTGAGGGGAGAGTGGGTCACTTCAGTTCTGACAGCATTATCTGAAATAATGACTACCGTAATTCCTCAAATAAAGACCGGGGCCTTTATTTACCTGCACTGCCGATGGGAGCCGGCTTTTATTTGAAGCAGGCTTTTATAAGGGGCAGGCCTGTATTTCTAATTCCATCTGTTTGAAAAATAATTGCTTTAAATAAATCGTTTTAAATTTAAAGCAATCGACCCAGGGGAAAAATATCATTGATTTTTTTTAAGGAACATTTGCAAAAATATCACCGTACAACAACAGCCAGAAAGGCGAAAGCAATTTGGGTCAGAATTACAGTAGCCTAGTCGGTAACCACAATTGAGTCAGTTTGAAAAATGTAAAATGTTTATTCCGCTCTTAATTTCTATATGCTGTGGTTGCATGTGAGGTTATTTTAGCCTCTAAACCCAACGGGTGACTTATTGTTGCACGTGAGGGAAAAAGCTTCCTTTCACTTTAGAATAGTTGTGTAGACTTTTAAGCAGTTTTAATTGTATTATATCTCTTTACATAAATATTATTTTCTACTTAAAATATATATTTATCATTTCGTAATTTTTCTAACCCAACTAATGACTCTGTGCTTTCTTGCACGTGAGGGGAAAAAAGCTTGCTTCCACTTAAGAATAGTTGTGCACTTTTTAAACAATTTTTTTTACTATATCTCTTTACATAATTTTTTTTAATACTTTATAATTTTATTTTACTAACCCAAATATTTACTAGCTATATGATGCACATGAGGGAAAAAGCTTCCTTCCACTTAAGAAGAGTTGTGTACTTTTAAGCACTTTTTATTTTATTATATCTCTTTACATAAATATTATTTTCCACTTTAAAAAATATATAATTTCGTTATTTTTCTAACCCAACTAATGACTTGGTGCTTTCAAAAGTGGCCTGTGAGGGAAAAAGCTTCCTCTTAATAATAGTTGTGCACTTTTAAGGACTTTTTTAATAGCCTACAGAATGTCTCTTTACATCATTTTTTTATACTTAAAGGGGGGGTGAAATGCTGTTTCATGCATACTGATCTTTTTACACTGTTAAAGACTTGGAATCCCATACTAAACATGGACAAAGTTTCAAAAGTTAAGGTGGACGTTTGATGGGAGTATTTCTTTGTCAAAAATACTACTTCCGGTTAGTCATAAGTTTCGGCAAGTTTTTTGAGATCATGCGTCCCCTTTGACGTTAATGGGGGCGGAATTTCCTTGTATGGGCCTTACGGACAATTCTACCGGAAGAGCGTGAGAGAGAGAGAGAGGGAGAGAGCGAAAGCAACAGCCTACGCCCATCAAAGCGCTGGCTTGTAGGATGCTGGACAGGTGATGTGCACATAACAATGTCACCAAAAAAGTGCGTTTTTGGTTGCCAGACCAAGACAGTCCTGCACAGATTCCCCAAAACCCCGCGTTAAGGCAACAGTGGATGTAATTTGCTTTTCCGGATCAGAAATATGAGAAAATATCAGAAAAATTCCGGATATGGCTGTATCTGATTAAAAGCCATATTTTTATTTTGAATAAAGTTTTTTTCCCGCTGTTAGGGATGAGACAGCTTTACGACGCACTCGACTCAACACACAGCGCGCTGCTGCACACGTCATTATTTAGCTCCGCTCACACGACACGCCCCCACCCGCTCGGCTTTTTTCGGAAAGACTCGGAACAGCGCATCTTTCTTATATAATTATTAAAAAAATAAAGACTTTTCGGAGATATGCAGGATGCAATGCTACTCTATAGGTACTCAAGATTGACATGACACTGACTGAAACTGAGTATTTCACCCCCCCTTTAAAAACTATAATTTCGTTATTTTTATGACCCAACTAATTACTCATCCACCCTTCCAATAGTTTGTGTAGCCTAGTTGTGTAACCTTAACTTCTACGTAGGAGTCTTAGCTTAAAAGCAACTCAGGACTGATCTGAGAGCAACTCTGAGCGAGGAAAATACAAACGCTTTTATCTTCGTGAGGAGGCAGGGCTGACCCCGTTGTATGACAAAGTCTTTTGAAGACAGTGATTGGTTGGTTGTCCAAGAAGGAAAAAAAGAGCGCTTTTAAGTACAGGGTCTATTATAAACCTTCACTTTGAATTACAGGCATCACTTTTCCTGTTTTACCGTACTCTCTCACACATAATGTATATATTTTCTTAATTTTTTTTATTTAGCACGCTGTTAATGTTGTACTTAATGTGAACAGCGACACAATAAGGTTCTAAAAAATGCTGTAATAGTGTGTACACTTTGCTTATAGAAAGTTGTGACAGACCCAATTCCTAATTTTCCCAGTTTCCAAATATGTGATTACTTCCTTTTCTGGCACTATGGCATTTCTGCGCTTTATTGGAGATGTTAACATGTCTCTAATAAGATCGGTCACAAACTTGATCCCACATGAACTTTCTCATGCATTGTGTGCAACACATTTCTTCTCCCTCTTCGAGTTTCATCCATTTTCTCCGCTGCTAAAGAAACTCTTAAGCCTCTTAAAAGTCCTCGTCTGGACTCTTTACACTTTTGGACCTTAAAACCTCTTTTAAAGTTTAAGATGCTTTCTGAATTACTTTCTTCTTTACTAGGATTTTTTCTTTAACTTTAAGAGGAAATGCCCATCTTTCTAAGAATTTTCTTGGAATTTTTTCACTAGGAGCTTCTCTTTGCAGTAAGATTTTTCATGAATACAGGCTCAGGAGTTTTCACACTTGGGTCTGGGACACCTAGAGGGCCACTAGAGGGCTCCACATGAAATATAGAGATGGTGCGCATTTAGGCCATGCCCACACTGCCTCCATGGAGTCAATGGAGAACATCCAAGCTACGAGACTTGGGGTGCTTCTCAATATCCCTCCTCGTTTCCTCGCTCCTCCGTTCTCCATCCTGTGACCCAGAAACCGATGGAGCTCAGCTATCTTGTAGGAGATCTCAATTCTCTAATTGCACCGCGAGGAGGCGAGGATGGAGGAGAGAGGAGGCTTCCTGAGGAGTCGTGAGCGAGGACACGCAGGTGTATCCTTTGCAGAAGTGTTTTATCGACTAAACGTGATGCAAGCATTAATTCTACTCCCCCTTCACATCATGCCATAGTTTATTCATTATTATTAATATGTTTACATGTACAAGACACAAATGTTTGTCAAATAACAACACCTGACAGTTGCAGAATTATATCAAAGCACACGAAAATGAAAGAAACAAATAGAGAAACAAATAGAAACTAATACTATGCAACGAATAAAAAGAAGTTAATAACTGGAATTCGTTGTTAATAATAACTTGTAATTGTTTTTAAAAATATGGACAAATGTGATGTTTTGTGGAGGTTGAAGCTTACAATATAAATATTTATCTCTAATGTTTAAGAATCCTGACTAAATCCTGCGGTGCAGAGTCATCATTAATTGACAACGCTTTAAAGTGATGTTAAAGGGAGCGAGGATATCATTTCACTTGATTCAATTCCTCCATCCTCGCGTCCTTCCCTCTCATCCTGAAGGGGCGGAGCTAAGGCGCGAGGAAAGGAAGGTAGGAAAGGAAACAAGGATGCAAAAATAAGAATTGGGAAGCACCCTTTGTATTGCGTGAAGCGGTTGCCTTGTTTTTTTCTTACTTATAACAAAAAACAAAATAATGTCTAAAAGCCTAATGTTTAATGTTTTTATAAGCTGTCGACCCCAAAAACTGTGTTTAAGGGATTTGGCATATTCGGGGGTGCTTAGTTTGAAAACTCAGATATGCAGTTACTATTTCCTGTGTTTCTTTTTTTAAGCCGGTGAATCCTGCACTGCGTGATGACAAGTTTTTTAACCAGCTAGAGGATGATGTAAGCAAGATTGTCCAACGTGACAAGCGGAGAGAGCAGTTCAGCAACAGCGCCGGCCACGAGGTCAACACCTCCTCGGAGCAGGAGCAGGTCAGACATTCTGCCAGCATAGTCACTCATTCAGTCTTTGACACAGATAAAAGAATACATTTTTTTAAAATAACACTAAAAGTGTTGTTCTTGTTTTCTTTTTAAAACTCTCAGGATGTGAGAACTGAGCAGTTGAAATATGAACTGGAAAAGAAAGACCAGGAAATTGGAAAGTTGAAAAAGACAATTTCACAATGGGAGGTAAGAAGTTGTGATGAGACGCACACAGTTTCGGAAAGGTCTCCAATTTTATTTGATTTATAAAAGACACACGCTGTACTGACTCTTTCCGAAAACAGCCGAAATCATGGAGGAGTGCTGTGGCTGAGCTAAAGAGACACACACACATAAGCCCCGTTTCCACCAAAATTACCCGGAACAATTTGTACCAGGAACTTTTTTACAGGAACTTTTCTCCCCCCCAGACCTGCAGCTGTCTGCGTTTCGACCGCGATAAAGTTCCGAGAAGATTAGGCAAATTAGTCCGGTGATGTAGGACTGCGCGCGACTGTTCCTCCAAATCAGTGAAGGACTGTAATCATTTGTGTGTGTACCGATTGAAAGATTTAGAGAACTGTTTACATGAGACGTTATCTAAACCGATCTGGTGTTTACATGTGATGACTTCAATCGCAATCATTTTGTCACATGCAGTTTGTCTGCCGCATCAAAAATGTCAACGCTGTTTTCTCCAGCAGCTGGAGTGTGTTTACTGTAGCCATAGCAACTCTTAACGGCCACCAGGACTAATACAGTATTATTTATAGCTATTTGTTGTAAAGTGTAATAATCATCTCAGAAAAAAAAATCTTCTGTCAGGCGCAGTTAAAGTAAAAACTGCCTGGGGCAATATACGCTGTGTCATTACTCCAACATTATCTTCATAACTTACGAAATAAAAAGTTTACCCCTCAGAAAAATGTACTTTCCTCTCTTGTCAACATGAGCGCGGCGCGCGCCGTCACGTCATGTAAGGACACACACTTAAAAGTAATCGGTCAGGTCGTTTACATGGTGAAAAAAAATTAATAACGAGTATGGAAGAGATTCAAGCTTTGCTGCTTTTGCTGGTTATGTATAGGTTTACTAAAGAGGAAATTAACAACGACAGAAAAGAGCACTAATATGCAGATTCAGCAGCATGCAGCTGCAGCATATTCAGAAAGCTTGTAAAGCTAGATTTAAAATGACAATGTATAATTATGAGCTATTACGGACATTGAACGTGAGATGGCTGAGACGACCGCGCGCCATCAGACAGAGAGCAAGACTGCTATTTACTGAACGCAGAACGAACCTCGCAAAAGACTTTTAAAAATACCGGTTGAACTGCGTGAGCTCAACCAATCAGCATGTTCAGCGCCCAAGTCCCGCCCTCGAAAGTTCCTGAACTTTGAAAAAGTACTACCTCGCGAGCAGGGCCGTCTGGAGGGGGAAATATTTACCCGGAACTTCAATTTTACCCTGGTTCCTGCGGTCTAAACACACGAAGTACCACCCAAAGTTCCTAGTTCCTGGGTAAAGTTCCTGTGGTGGAAACGGGGCTATACACACACACACACACACACACACACACACACACACACACACACACACAAACAATACATTAATGGCACCATTATTCCTCCCTGGATAACTTTCTATATCCACTGTACATTTGAGTTATTTATATTGTTACACATTTACAATGTTACAATGTTTACATTTACATATGCACTTAAGCACTGATTGCCACACACACTTTATTTCAATGTGAATTATATTATTTGGCAGTACTAATTACAATATCAAGAGCAATAATAATAAAAAAGGAACTTTTTGGATAAATTAGGATTATTAAGTTAGTAAATAACTTGTTCTGCTGTCTCTGGTGAAATGTTTGTGGCTTGTCTTTTTGACTAAAACTAAATTAACAACTGAGTATTTTAATGTGTTTTGCAAGTTTCTTTCTGTTTAATGATTAAAGGGTTAGTTCACCCAAAAAATCAAATTCTGTCATTAATTACTCACTCCCATATCGTCCGACACCCGTAAGACCTCCGTTCATCTTCAGAACACGAATAAAGATATTTTAGTTGAAATCCGATGGCTCAGTAAGGCCTTCATTGACACCGATATCATTTCCTCTCTCAAGACCCATAAAGGCACTAAAGACGTCGTTACAAAGCCCATCTCACTACAGTGGCTCTACAATCATTTTATGAAGCGACGAGAATAGTTTGTGCGCAAAAATAACGACTTATAAAGTGATGGGCCGATTTTAAAACAAAGTTTTGAACCTTTACGGATCAGTGTATCGATTCATGATTTGGATCGTGTGTCAAACTGCTGAAATCTGTGATAACTGTTCGAAACTTTCTTTTGAAATCGGCCCATCACTATATAAGTCATTATTTAGGTTTTTTTGTGCACAAAAACTATTCTCGTCTCTTCATAAAATGATTGTAGGGCCACTGTAGTGAGATGGGCTTTGTAACAACGTCTTTAGTGCCTTTATGGGTCTTGAGAGAGGAAATGACAGTGGTGTCAATGAAGGCCTTTCTGAGCCATCGGATTTCATCAAAAATATCTTCATTTGTGTTCTGAAGATGAACGGAGGTCTTATTGGTGTCGAACGACATTAGGGTAAGTAATTAATGTGAGAATTCTCATTTTTGGGTGAACTAACCCTTTAATTGGTGTCTGTTTCAGGAAAGATACAAGGAAGTGAAGGCCAGAAACTCTCAGCTGCTTAAAATGCTTCAACAGGGAGAGAGTGAGTGCAGAACAGCAAACACACTTGACATACTGAAACTAGCATTTATTCTTGTTATTTATATAACTTTATTTATATATTTAGTGAAGGACAAAGCTGAAATTCTGCTGCAGGTGGAGGAGCTCCTAAACATTAAAGAGGAGTTGTCCTCTCAGGTGTGTGTCTGTACATTCAGTCTTTCTCTGGATGCAGTAGTTTTTGCCTTAATGTTAGTGTCTTGATGTTTTGTGCATACCAAAAATGGTCTCCCTCTTTCTAGGTGACACAATTACACACAGCTCTGGAGCAAGAGAGGTCAAAAGTGAAGGGCTTACAGACAGATCAACCGAAACATCAGGTATGATGCATCCAAACCTGTTATGCCTGTCACAGTCTAGCATATGTACCACAGAACTTCATGAGTGTATCAGAAACGGAGTATATGAGCCGAGTGAAGTGGCAACAACTTCCCACTCTCCGCTCTACTCCTTGCTTGCTGATATCAGAAACACCACTCTGTCTTCAATCCGAGGAAATTTGCGGATAAAGTATACCTTGAAGTATCACAAAAGTTATGTTTATGACATACACTCACCTAAAGGATTATCAGGAACACCATACTAATACTGTGTTTAACCCCTTTTCGCCTTCAGAACTGACTTAATTCTACGTGGCATTGATTCAACAAGTCGCTGAAAGCATTCTTTAGAAATGTTGGCCCATATTGATAGGATAGCATCTTGCAGTTGATGGAGATTTGTGGGATGCACATCCAGGGCACGAAGCTCCCGTTCCACCACATCCCAGAGATGCTCTATTGGGTTGAGGTCTGGTGACTGTGGGGGCCATTTTAGTACAGTGAACTCATTGTCATGTTCAAGAAATGATTCAAGCTTTGTGACATGGTGCATTATCCTGTTGGAAGTAGCCATCAGAGGATGGGTACATGGTGGTCGTAAAGGGATGGACATGGTCAGAAACAATGCTCAGGTAGGCCGTGGCATTTAAACGATGCCCAATTGGCACTAAGGGGGCTAAAGTGTGTCAAGAAAACATCCCCCACACCATTACACCACCACCACCAGCCTGCACAGTGGTAATAAGGCATGATGGATCCATGTTCTCATTCTGTTTACGCCAAATTCAGACTCTACATCTGAATATTTCAACAGAAATCGAGACTCATCAGACCAGGCAACATTTTTCCAGTCTTCAACTGTCCAATTTTGGTGAGCTTGTGCAAATTGTAGCCTCTTTTTCCTATTTGTAGTGGAGATGAGTGGTACCCGGTGGGATCTTCTGCTGTTGTAGCCCATCCGCCTTAAGGTTGTGCGTGTTGTGGCTTCACAAATGCTTTGCTGCATACCTCGGTTGTAACGAGTGGTTATTTCAGTCAAAGTTGCTCTTCTATCAGCTTGAATCAGTTGGCTCATTCTCCTCTGACCTCTAGCATCATCAAGGCATTTTCGCCCACAGGACTGCCGCATACTGGATGTTTTTCCCTTTTCACACCATTCTTTGTAAACCCTAGCAATGGTTGTGCATGAAAATCTCAGTAACTGAGCAGATTGTGAAATACTCAGACTGGCCCGTCTGTCACCAACAACCATGCCACGTTCAAAATTGCTTAAATCACCTTTCTTTCCCATTCTGACATTCAGTTTGGAGTTCAGGAGATTGTCTTGACCAGGACCACACCCCTAAATGCACCGAAGCAACTGCTATGGGATTGGTTGATTAGATAATTGATTTTATGAGAGATTGAACAGGTGTTCCTAATAATCCTTTTGGTTAGTGTATATTAAATGAAAAAAATCATGTTTCAATGTGGTTTATTGGAACACTAGTTTGCAAACACTTTCCCTATGACATACCAAGCTTATTAGGCTACATGGTTATCTGCAGGGCTTGACATTAACACCTGCCAAACCACCATTTGCGGGTGTATTTCAACTGTGGCGTGTAACAGTCATTCCCAGTAGCCACTTTGATGGGTTGAATTTTTATTGTAGTCTTCTCAAAAGGCATCTGTTATAATCGCATTTCGCATTATAACCAATCACATGTGATTCTGTTGAGTTTATGAATGCAATGTCTAATAATCAGAGCCGATCAGATTAGTCATCGCTGAAACGCCAGAGTTTTGTTCACTGCACACTCTTAAGATTGAACATTAATCTGGGGAGTCTTTGTATTTTCTACTGCACAAGAGGCGTGATCACGAGCATAGTTCAAATGACTCTGTACGCAATTGGGTAGTCCTTCAACCAATCAGACCAACCGTCCAGGTGGCATACTTATCAAGCTGAGTTTACGCAGTCGAGGTTTAAACACTAAATATGCTAGATTTAAATATCTCAGCTGATAGAACACTGATGAGAATATTGCTTGAGGATAAATTATATTTACCAAATAATCTTTTTTTTTTTTTTTTTTTTTTTTTTCAAACAAGCAGCTGTTAGTGTTTCTCTGTCTAGATTAAGGAGCTCTACACACAACATTATCAGAGCTAAATAGGCCAATCTGATGACCTGTTATGTTATACATTTCATGTAGACTTGATTTGGGTGTGTACATTGGTCATTGACATATAGCCAACAGTAAAATTGTGGAAAACCACTAGCCAAAAAAGTTAATGTCAAGCCCTGCTTATCAGCGTTAACAGTTAAATATCATTGCTGCTTTTTTCAAAGCAAATTTAGTTTGGAAAGATGAAAATAACAGTTCGTTTTCATCAGTTATTTTATGGGTAGCTCTATTACAGATTTCTGCTCATTGGAAATCAGATACAGATGAGTAGCACTGTAAGATTAAATTAGTTTGAATGCATTAGTGAGAGAGCGATTGCGTGTGTGAATAAGTGCTATCTGTTTAAAATGTTCTTTCTTTCACTCAATCATATTCAGTATCCAGAGAGAATTTCCTCTCGAGAACTAACTCCCATACAGATCCATAGCCGTCATCATAACCTTCACGTTTTTCTGATTTCAGTGATCCATCCGTATAAGCTAACTAACTGTTTTATAACGTGTGAGCTCTTGCTAAAAATGCAGTTTTATTATGGCCAATGGCATGAACTGTACTCACGATGAAGCGGTAGTGGAGCATTCTCAGAGCAAGTGAAAACCATGACACTCGACTTTTAAAAAATCTGCCTCTAGCTCCATTTAAAATCACGCCGCTCTATTTACACTGCAAGTGTTGATGCCCAATTCTGATTTGTTTTGACTACATCCAATTATTATTTTTTTTTTTCTGATGACCCGCTTACATCATCTTTTAAAAGTCACCCATATCTGATTCTGATATCTGCATTCACGGCACACTTGGCCAAAACATCAAAAATCTATTTAAATAGTATGCTAAGTTTAATTTATTGACATTAAACGTTTTTAATGCAATAGTTTCAGCTTTATTTTAAAATCATTATATAGTACAAAATATTCAAGACAAGTGGTTATAAACACAGATCCTATAAAAGTTAGTGTGTCATGGTCTGGTGGTAGAACTTTTGTTAAGCATGTCAGGGATTCTGGGTTCAAATTTGCCATTGTGTGCTTTTTTTCTCTCATTAAAACCAGATGTTTCTCAGTGATTGTATATCAATAGCAGGGACATTTTATTTTCTGATCTCACTGGAATGAATAGAGCAGGGGTGCCCAAACTTTTTCCTATGAAGGGCCAAAAATCAAACTTGATTGAGAGCCGTGGGCCGAAAGTAATTTTTTACAGTTTGCATGGTTTACTGATGAATTATTTTGGGCAACAATCATTAAAAAATAGCATTAAAAATGTAATAACAAATAGTCTAATTCTCTACCATATACAATTTAATAAAATGATTGGCTATCAACAACTTGCGTTAAAAATAATTTTTCCGTGTATTTGAAGATATGGTTTATGTGAGCTGCGTGTGCAAAACGTCTGTCAAAAGAGGTGCAAAAGAGCACAACCCATCCAGCTGTAATTCAGGGAAAATATTGTGCGAACGTGCCACGTGGAACATGGATTCAGTCTTCTGAGCTTTTACCATTGTGTCAGTTCAGTTGATTTTGATTGTTATGTGCGAGTGAGAAAGAGCTCAGACGGTGATGGGTTTGAAGACAGAGTGCGTGCACGGGCTCTCTGCTCGTTCTCCCTCGGTTAACGTGAGCCCTGTCACGTGCATTAGTAATTACATTAATTTATAAATCACAATTACTCATCAAATAAGGCTTTGGCAGGACAAAAAATAGTTTTGGCGACCACCAAAAAATGTTCAATGAAGGAAAAACCCTGAGACTGTTTGCAAACTAGACACACTGCCTTTAGTTTTGGACAAGCGCATGTGCCTGGATTGGACTTCTGTGAATAAAAACTCATCTTGCCAAGCATTTATGAAAATGTATCTTGTCTGTGTGCCACTGCCTTGATTTCTCCATTATTGCATTTCATTTGTTGACGTTTATTGACGCAAAGCATGCAGTGCTGTCCCTTTAATTGCGCATTTACAATATTTAAAAAAAAATTATTTACATTTAATGTAAACATTTATTTCAGTTAGATGTTGTAGAATTTAATTCTCTATTGTAATTTAACAATAAAACAAACAAAATTATGTCAAATTAGAAATGACAATCTGTGTCGAAGGTGTCTCTCTCTCTCTCTCTCTCTCTCTCTCTCTCTCTCTCTCTCTCTCTCTCTCTCTCTCCCCCTCCCTCTCTCCCCCTCCCTCTCTCTCTCTCCCCCTCCCTCCCTCCTCGGACAGTACGGTGGGCCAAATCAAAGGTTACCACTGGTCAACTTTGGCCCGCGGGCCCTAGTTTGGGCATCTGAGAGTTAATCAAACAACAAAACACAGCTTTATCAAAGATTAATCTGTATTTAATTTAAACAGTGAATACTATAGTATTTTTTTTTTTTAAATATATACAGATTGTTAACTGTAATGTTTAACTTTATTTGTTAGGCTAGTAGTTTTTGAAAAGTTTATTAAAAAGGTCAATATTGTTACTTTTTTGGCACAATATTGTCATCATTGAAGATTTTTGCTAAATTTTGCTAATGAAAATAGTTCCAAACAAAGCCACAGCTAAACTGTTGTGCGTCTGCTTCTCATTACTGAACAAATCTTGTGTTTTAATGAATAAAGTGAGCCAATGATTCAGTGACCCATTCATGAAGCCGATCACTTGCTTCACTCCTGAATGAATCAGGCCGTTTGAATGAATCTGTAGAATGACTCATTAAGACAGGCAGTTTTAGTTTTAATATTTAGGGTGCTATCATACACCCGATGTTATTTGCTAGTTTCAGCCCGACACAGTTATCATTTTCACGTACTGCGCCACGTTGTTTAAATGCGCTCATGTCCATCTGTTCGCCCATTGGCGTGCTGGTCTGAAAACAGGTGTGTTCAGGCACTTTGTTGGTGCGTTTGGTATTTTGAGTCAACTGAAAATGACTGCACCATTGACCAACAAAAACCTGCTCTATAGTCAATAGCGCAGTATTGTTTTGTGTTAATTAAAGGGTGTGTCAGCAGCACACAAACATGCTAAATAAAAGGATTCCTCTTTGGAGATGTGTTCAGTCTTTCCACTCACATATTCCGCCATGTAAACAGTGAATCTGCAAACTAGCATTTAAGGGAATGGGAGATGAGACTGTGATTGGTTTATTTCACGAACGCACCCATGATGACTCATTAAGAGACTACAGTACAACCCTTTTGGAACATACACCAGATGCACCAGCAGTTTTTTCCATCGTTGAACCAGCAAAAGTGGATTTAGACAAACCCATAATGTTGTATTGTTGTAATATTGTAATGTTGTTTTGTCTTCATCATTTTATTATTTTTTTTACAGGGTAACCGGAAGGGTAAAAAAGCATCAGAAGGGGATGTATGAAGATATGCATGTTAAAGGACAGACAGCTTGAATGTTCAACCTCCTTTGTCAAGCTGCTAATTTCTGTTCAGAACACCACATACACTCGTAACCAAATTACCACCATCACACAGGCATTTTGTATTCCCGCTTATTGCTGCATAGTTCTGTTAGCCTGATCACTGGCTTATGATAACAACAGAAGATGATTTCTCGTTCAGTGCCACTGGCTCTACACTATCAATGAAAGGCATACAATCTTGAATTCTTTTCAATAAAGATGTTAATCTTATTTTTCATAGTGTGTTTGTTGTTTATTCATGAAACAGTCGGTTATTCCATTCTCACTAAGCATTGTTTTGTAATGAGTTTATTGAAAGTGTTCTGTCTATTTACTTCCCTCAATAAATCCATAATGATTACATTGAGATATACTTTACACAAACACACAATAAAATTGAAATTGACGTTTTATCACTAAATTCAAACTAAATTGATATACAGTATATTCAGATGTTCTTGGGATTATTAAAATACATTAAAGGTATGCTCTTTTTGCAAGTTGTTTATTAATATCATTTTAAAAATACACTATATTTCCAGAAGTATTGGGACACCCCTCCATATCATTGATTTTAGGTGTTTCAATCACTTCCATGGCCACGGGTGTATAAAATCAAGCACCTAGTCATGCAGATGTTTCTACAAACATTTGTGAAAGAATGGGTCGCTCTTTTAGGAATTCAAGTTCCACTCATTTTCTCACTAGGAAATATTCCACGGTCAACTGTTAGTGGTATTATAACAAAGTGGAAGCAATTGGGAACAACAGCAACTCAGCCCTGAAGTGGTAGGCCACGTAAATGTAAGCTGCTTCAGGAAATGAGTAAACTACATATCGGATACATGTCCATTAGTCTTGTTCACAATTTACTTGTAGTGTGTAATTGCAGCATTCTAGACAGACGGTCAGTCTGGGCATCAGTGTCAGGCATTTTTCAGAGACTCTTTCTTCAGGTTACATCACTGCGCCAGGAGGTGGCGACAAGTCTTAATGAATCTTTATGAATGAGTCATTGAATTATTAATTTGACTGTTTTATTTCATTTCATGTACTGCTTTTCACATATAGAAAAGTAGACATAGTCAGACACTGGCATTGTGCCTAAAATAAGTTACTCAGTATGAACACTACTCACAAACGTTCTAAGAACACTTCGATAATGTTTTTTTCCTCAGAACATTTCAAAAACGTTTCTTGATTATGCGAAGGTTTGAAAAAAACATTAATAAGGGAATGTTCAATTTTTTTATTTTACAAACACTATGGAAACATTACTTGTTTACAAATACTATGTTTTGCAACAAGTAGTTATTAACATTTTAAAAAACCTTTAAAAAAAAAAGAATATATATATAAAAAATATATTTTTGTTCTAATGTTCTGAGAACATTAATAAATTAATAAAAAAAAACAGATAATTGACCCTTCTCATATTTCCAGGTCATTTTTGTTCCCATTTGGTCAAATAGCAAAAGGAAAGCACCATATCAGTGCATTCACAACTTTCAAAAAGAGAAATATATGTCGTGGTCAAAATTGTTGGTACCCCTGGTAAATATGATCAAATATGGCTGTAAAAAAATAATCTGCATTGTTTATCCTTTTGATCTTTTATTAAAAAAATTCACAAAAATCTAACCTTTCATTTAAGTAAAATAATTGACAATGGGGGGTAAATCACATTATGAAATAAATACTTTTCTCTAAAACACATTGGCCACAATTGTTGGTACCCCTAGAATTTTAAATGAGTAAAATCTCTCTGAAGTATATTTACATTAATATTTATTTATTTTTTTTTTATTTTTTTATTTTTTTAGCACACCAAGGTGAAAAGGAACATGAAAGTGTCCAGCTATGATGTCTTGTTTCACAGGAGTATAAATATAAGGAGGCATAAAAGCCAAATTCCCTTAATCATTTATCACAATGAGTGAAACCAAAGATTATAGTTCTGATGTGCAGCAAAAGATTGTGGAGCTTCACAAAATAGAAAGAGGCTGTAGGAAAATAGCTAAAGCATTGAAAATCCCCATTTCCACCATCAGGGCAATAATTAAGAAGCTCAATTTAAAGGACAACTCGGGCGAATTTTTAAGTTTATCTTGATCGTTATATCTTTGCTAGTACAGTCTATAGAAAAAAAGCGAACTGGATTGGTGCTTGCAACACAGAGTTATTACAGTTATTGCCCAGAGCCCCCCTCAGCTAAAACGGCGCTTTGGGGGCATAGACGGAACTGAATCTGCCTGAAAGAGGACATGTGTGTATATTGTCCTAATGCACGGCGAGGAGGAACGATTGAGTGCACAAAGACTCTCCAAAGATCACAGATGGAGAACCGCAGAGATTAGTTGAGTCTTGGGGTCAGAAAGCCTAAAAGAAAATTCAAACATCTCCTACATCACCACATGTTGTTTGGGAGGGATTCAAGCGAAATCCTCCTTGCTCACCCATAAACAAACTCCAGCATATTCAGTTGTCAGACACGACTGGAAAGTCAAAAGGGACCAGGTCCTGCGGTCAGATGAAACTATAAAATAGCTTTTTGGCAGCAAATCTACCAGATGGGTTTGGTACAAACAGGGATAAAAAGTGCCTCATGCCCACGGCTAAAAATACCCCTGGATCTTTAATGTTGTGGGCCTTTTTTTTTTGTTGCTGGAGGTCCTGGACATCTTGTTCAGATACATGGTATCATGTATTTTAGCAAATACCGAAAGATAAAAATCAAAACCTGATGGATTCTGCTACAAATCTTATAATGGGCCGTGTTTGGATCTCCCGTTAGGACAACGATCCAAAACAAACATCAAAATCAACACACACATGTGTCACTGAGCACAAAATGAAGCTTCTCCCATGACCATCCAAGTTCCCTGACCTGAACCCTATAGAAGATGTGTGGCTGAACTGAAGAGAAGAAGCACCAGCATGGATCTGGGAATCTGAAGGATCTGGAGAGATTCAGTATGGAGGAATGGTCTCTGATCTCGTCAGGTGTTCTCCAAACTCATCTGGCATTATAGAAGATGAATAAAAGCTGTCATCTTGGGAAAAGGAGGTTTAAACAAGTATTTTATAAAAGGGTACCAACAATTGTGGCCAAAGTGTTTTGGAGAAAACATATATATAAAATTTTTTAAATACAATTTACGATGCTGATGACTGTTAAAACACAGCATAACAAACTGTGAAAAGGGTCCATTAACAAACATTCTTCTTCATAATAGTATTACTTTACGGATATGTATGGATATTGATCAAATTTGCTCATTTTGTTCAGATCAGCCAGAAAAAAAGAGTGTTACAAAAAGAAAAATCTGAGAAGATTTATCGATAGAGGTTCAACAGAAATCTGGTTATAATCGTGAAATAACATTCAAAGATGTTATTAAATATTTTGAATCAAAAATTGAATTTGTTAACTTTATGATGAATCTTATGAAAACCTTGTTTGAAGGTTGATTTGAATATTGAGTCTCTCCAATATATTGATAACAAAAAATGTTGATACAATTTTATTCGCTAAAGAGATAAAAAATCTTGTGTTGGTTTTGCTGCCAAAACAGCCCTGACTTGTAGAGGCAAGGACTCAACTAGACCTCTGCTAGGTGTGCTGTAGTATCTGGCATCAAGATGTTAGCAGCAGATTCTTTAAGTCCTGTAAGTTGCGAGGTGGGGCCTCCATGGATCGGACTTGTTTGTTCAGCACATCCCACAGACGCTCGATTGGATTGAGATCTGGGGAATTTGGAGGCCAAGTCAACACCTCAAACTCGTTGTTGTGCTCCTGAAACCATTCCTGAATCATTTTGCTTTGTGGCAGGAGCATTATCCTGCTGAAAGAGCCACAGCCACCAGAGAATACAATTTCCATGAAAGGGTGAACATGGTCTGTAACAATGCTTAGGTAGGTGGTGCGTGTCAAAGTAACATCCACATGGGTGGCAGGACCGAAGGTTTCCCAGCAGAACATTGCCCAAAGCATCCCACTGCCTCTGCTGGCTTGCCTTCTTCCCATAGCGTATCCTGGTGCCATGTTTTTACCCGGCCATCCATGTGATGTAAAAGAAAATGTGATTCATCAGACCAGGTCACCTTCTTCCATTGCTCACATGCCCACGGTTGGCCACGGTGGTGGACAGGGGTCAGCGTGGTCACCCTGACTGGTCCTCAGCTATACAGCCCCATACACAACAAACTGTGATGCACTGTGTATTCTGACACCTTTTTATCAGAACCAACATTGACTTGAGCAATTTGAGCTACAGTAGCTCGTCTGTTTGATCAGACCACACAGGACAGCTTTCGCTCCCCATGTGCATCAATGAGCCTTGGCCACTCATGACTTGGTCTCCGGTTCTCCACTGTTCCTCTTGGAGCACTTTTGATAGATACTGACCACTGCAAACCGGGAACACCCAACAAGAGCTCCCAACACCCAGCTGCAGTTTTGGAGATGCTCTGACCCAGTCGTCTAGCCATCACAATTTGGTCCTTGTCAAACTCGCTCATATCCTTCCGCTTGCCCATTTTTCCTGCTTCTAACACATCAACTTTGAGGACAAAATGTTTCCTTGCTGTCTAATATATCCCACCCACATAACAGGTGCTGCGATGAAGAGATTTATTCACTTCATCTGTCAGTGGTCATAATGTTATGCACGATCGGTGTAAATACTTTTTTTTTTAATGAAATGTAAACCCAGTCCTTTTAGTTGTTATCTTTCTGTATGTATTGTTATAATTGTAAAATATTTTTTGTGTGTCCTTAATGTCTAATAAAATAAATAAATAAATAAAACCGAAATAAAAAAAATAAAATAAACATTTTAAATTAACATTAGTGGAAGAACGTTCGAGAGATCCTGTCAGAACGCAAGCTGGAATCTATATCTTGCTAATATGCAGCAATTTACGTTTGACTTGGCCTAATTAGCCTAAATTTGCCAGCATTTTACAGCCATACTAATATTTTTTTACACAATATTTCCCACCGAAATAGCATAATAGCTTTTATTACCACAGTAAAACCTGCCTTTATAAACAATAGTGAAATAAATAAATAACGACTTCAAAAGCTAGATCCCATTTGAATT
This sequence comes from Pseudorasbora parva, assembly GCF_024679245.1. NCBI lineage: Eukaryota > Metazoa > Chordata > Actinopteri > Cypriniformes > Gobionidae > Pseudorasbora > Pseudorasbora parva. The sequence goes on from NC_090184.1 coordinate 7,749,180, forward strand.
TATTTTTTTCATATTGCTGTTGCACAAATAGTAGTGGTAACTATTACATTTTAGTCGGAAACTGTACTGTAACTCCCGTTGTTATGGCAACACATTGTGTGAAGCTGTTCATTACAGGTGATATCGCTGATGTGATTGAACTGATGGAGAGAGGCGCGCGCGTTCGGGAGGGAGGGGGAGAGAAAGAAAAGGGGGATCGTTTTCCCGGTCATATAACGCGACATCTCTCTTTCCTCCTCTCCACTGGCGACATACGCGACGCGTAACCGACACACCGTCCACCCTGAAACCAAAGGCGCTTTTTGCTTTGCTATGCGGAACCAAGAGCCATGAAAATGCTTCGATTTCGGAGTCCGAGCATCTCCTCCCTCGCGCAGGAGGTCCAGTGCACGGTTCGGCTGCTCGACGACTCCGAGATCTCGTGCAGCATCCAGGTAGGCTCGAGCGAGCGCGCGTGCTCCAGCGTGCGCGCGCTCAGTGATGCGATGCTCTTCTTTATTGCGATTATAAGCACATAATGCGTATTAAACGTGTTGAATTGACAATTTCTTGTTGACTGGCCTCTTTGAGTTGTATACTCGCCTACAGTGAGTGATGACGCTTCCGTCATGGTGCTCGTTTCATTATTGCCGTCACTGTTTTGCCTGTTAAACAGTTACGCCCTTGACTTTCTTTGATTCACACACACAACGTGTTTCATTTATAAATAGGCCAAATATAATGACAGAAAATGCCTGTTGTATATTGTTTGTAGCTGTGTAATTTAATCTGCAGTGTGTGTGAAACGGAGAACATGATGTAGGCAGCACGTAGGGTCCATGTGTCTCAGATCTCATCTTTCTTTTCAAAAGTGCCTGAGCATTGCTGAAAAAGTATTTGATGGAAAACGTTTTGCTATGGGAACCGTGTTTCATCAGTAAAGTCAAGTCACTTTTTATAGTTAATTTCTCATCGCATACTTACAAATATTGGCTACTTATTAGGCTACCTTAAAGGAATACAAGTGGTCGAAATAGTGTTGTTTGACACTTTGTTGTTTATGTATAATTTAATGAGGATCTTTATAGTTTAAATTAATATCAAATGCAATTATAATTGGACGTAAGACTGTCTTTGACAGTCCTGTTCCCCTATGTACTATATATAGTAATTGCAAAGGTACTAACCTTGAATCTACCCCTAAACCTAACCTTAACACTTGTAGTTACCTAATATCACTTGTACGTTCTTAGGGATGGACAATGTAAGTACACATACTGTTAAATAAAGTGCAGCCGAGTGCTTTTTACTTATTGTCTTTAAATTATGGTTAAACTGTAGGCTACTGCCTTGCATTTATAGTCATCTAAAATATGCTTAAATAATTTCTTTTGAAACTTGTATGACATGTACATATTTGTAATTACACATTTGTAATGATGAAAGTGCAATTTAAAATATCTCAACTTTAAATGTAGTATCAAACAACACACTAGAGTTCAAATTATAATGTAAAGTTGCTTCACATGTGCTTTAGTGTGTTAGTCTAGTCAACACATCAAAATATGTTTACTTTTAAAAAAGTAAGCATGACAAAAGATTGCACTTCAAGTGCACTTTCAAAACAAGCACACTTCTTTTTCACAAGGGTAGGAAGCACCTTAGAAATCCACAATGACAGCAAACCAATGGCAGCTATGGCATGGGGAAAAAACTGATGTTAGATGCATATTTAGTGAATAAAAGACTAAATTGAATCTGTTCATCATATAAAAGGATTAAGTCTCTTCAGAAAATTTGGACTAAACCGCTCGACTCGTATGGATTATTTTCATGACCTCTTTATGAAGCATCAAAGTGGTAGTTGCATAGCTGTCAATGGAGGGACAGAAATCTCTCAGATTTCATCAAAAACATCTTCATTTGTTTTCCGAAGATAAACGAAAGTCTTGCGGGTTTTAGAAAGACATAAGGGAGGAGTATGACAGAATTATAATTTTAGTGTGAACTATCCCTTTAGTACTTGAAAATGTGGTTATAATGACTTGCTCAATTAGTCACCAAGTCTATTTCATTGCCACTTTTTAAGATCTCTGGAAAGCCAATGAAAGTACCGCATAATGTCTTAATGTGTCGATGATGGCTAAAAATCCTGAGTCTGGCAGCTCACAAAGTTTTGAGACGGAGCCACTGGATTTCTTCCCAACATGCGCTCCATGTTCCAGTCAAGATTAATGAGCAAAGCCATTTCTGGTAAATACTCTTGACAATGCACTTCCTTTCAAAACATTCTTGAAAACAATAAAATCATTCAATCTACTGAAAATCTGCATGTAGTTTTGCTAATATAAATATAATTGGATCTATAAAGGCCATGAGGCGGTCGTAATGCAGTTACTGTCTTTCTGCTCCACTGCAGGCATAAGTGTTTGATGATAACCGATGATGATGTGGATGGATGTGTAGTTTAGCTCTTTACAGTATCACTATCAGTACCCAGGCACCTTACACACTAATGTATATGCAGTCTAATGGAAGCCACAACCATTTCCTCCCTTTTGAGAAACCCACACTATTATAGTGAACTCAGGAAACTCCTCTTATAGTGGTTCTACCTGAGGTAAGATAATTCTAAATAAGGGAAAAAAAGGATTAAAAAAAAGTTTCTACCAACTTTTAAAGTATCTGTTGAGTAATTTTCTAATGGTCCATTTATGAATATCTGCACTCAAGGAAAAAAGTGAAAGAGGTCAAGTGTAAGAAAGAGATGACAGAAAGAGTGATGTGCATCCCGGATACGTCTAGCTCTCTCCGGTGTTGTGTTTATAAACTTTTGAGCTAAAGGAAGGAGCGTTGTGTTTGGTCTTATGAATATTTTAGAAAGCCATGAGGCTCTAATGGCTTCTTGTTCTGTGATGGCTTTCTCCTGCATATTTCATGACTATCCTCATAGACAGAGGCTGCACCTCCATCGGTGCGCATTTACATGTTATAAGCACTCAGATCTTACTTTTTTTATCAGCTACACGAGAAGTTAAATGCTGAGTTTATGTTTGCTGTGTCGTGTATAGAGCAGGTCAGCAGTTAGTTCTGGTCCTTGAATTTGATTGGTCTAAAGAGTGCTGATAATACAGACCTTTGACTTTTCACTGTTTCCGCATTCCAGAGAGACTCAGTCCAACCCAATCCCATGAGAAAACGGCTTTATGAGGTTTTGATTTCGTATGAAATCCTACAGTGTTATTTGGACAGAAACGTAATATTTTTATGAAGGTCCACACCTAACCTCATCCCTAAACCTAACTCTTAGTGGGATAGTTTGAAATTGTACAGAAATTATATTGTACAAATTCATACGAATAGGCACTAGGTTGCCAATTATCACCATTAGAGTGCGTTTCTCAATCTGTGCATTAGTGAGGATGTTTCAGGGAATCTTTCAGCGGGTTACATTGTTACGCCAGGAGGTGGCGACAAGGTAGTCTTTTTGAGTGAGTTGTTGAATTATTTACTCAACTGATTATTTATAACACTGATTCATTTAGGAACGAAACAGCGCTACTTTGTTTTGCTGCTTTGACTTCATTTAGAACTGTTATTATTGGCAAAATAGACAAGGTTAAATGTAATCTGGTAAAATTAACTTCTAAATAGGGGTGTCCATGGTTAACCGATTGACCGATTAACCGTTAAAAATTGCGTAACCGAGTGAAACATTTTACTCGGTTAAGTGGCGTCAATGACGTGCTTTGAATTTAGTTGTAATATATGTTTGCACCCCTAGAGACCGCAAGAGCGCTGCCAGACATTTGTAATATCAACAAGAAGAAGTCATGACCAGCTTTCTAAGCGGGCAAAGAAAGCGTGGGAGCACTTTAAAAATGAGAGTGACGGGGCAAAATGCAAGTATTGCAATGCAGTGCTTACCGCATTTTTCAGGCTATAAGTTGCTCCGGAGTATGAGTCGCATCAGTCAAAATATGCGTCATGAAGAGGAAAATAACAAACATCGCACTGGACTAAAAGTCGCATTAGGGCAGAAGCAGAGCGCGAGCCGCGCGCTGTGCATAACGGAGCAGAAGAAAGAAAGTTTTAAGTGAGAAACTTGTGAATGACTAGAGAAAAGCAGACGTTACTTTAACTGTAATGAAGAAAACAAAAAAGCTAATCCCGGACTGAAAGCAAGATGGCCAGAGCTGAAGGGACGAGTCCACAGATGCTTGAACTCTCTGCCGGGAGAGGCTCAGCAGCCGCGCGAGTCAAACGCTCTGTCTGTGTGAATCATTCTCGGCTGCATATTTTACTAATGCCCTAATCATGCAGGCGCCCTCACCTCGCGGCCACTTGCATTGCTAGTGAACTGGAGCGCATCTCATCCTAATTTAACGAAACTCAGCGTACGCCTCGCAGACATGAAATAGATCTTAAGAAACTTGAAATGTCTTTTAACAATTTAAAACGAAAAGAAATAGGCTATTCTCTGATTATGTAATCCATGATGTGCATTTCTCTCTATAGGCGCGTTCACTACGGAGATGGTGGTCGTCAAATTAATAAGCTAAAAATAACCCTGACGCACACTATGGTTAACCGAGTATTAACCGCTAAGGGCCTCGGTTAATGGTTAATGAAAAACTTGAAAACGTGCAGCCCTACTTCTAAAGAGTGCTGCTGATATACAGACCTTTGACTTTTCACTGTATTTCACCATTCCAAATTGACTGTCAGTGCAATCAATCTCATGAGAAAACGTAACTGTTTAACAAAGTGTCAATTTTGTATGAAATCATACAATGTAATCTGGACAGAAACATGATTTTTAGGAAAACGTTATTATGAAGCTCCTCTCCTGTCCTAAACCTAACTCTCAGTGGGATTGTTTGAAAATCTACAACAAATATACTGCACACATTTATACAAATTGGGCACCAATTTGCCAAAATGTGAAATAGGGGTGACAAGTGACTAAGTCCCTTTCTTTCATAACGCTGATTCATTTAGGACCGAACAGCGCTACTGCACTGTAAAAAAAATTGTTGGTTTTTGTTGGTTTAACTTAAAAAAGTAAGTAACCTGGTTGCCTTAAAATTTTGAGTTTATTGAAATTAAAAATTTTAGTTGATACAATGACGAAAATTTGTTTAATAAATAGAAACGCAAAATATTATTGTATCTGAACCACATACAAAATGTGATAAATCATGAAAATAGCACTATTTGGCATGTTTCACTGCATCATCAGAAATAAAACGCTTACACAATCTTTTAATAATATTTTAATAAAGGTTGTCAAATCTCTAAAAATATTCATTGTATTAACTCAAAATTTTAATTTCAATGAACTCAAAATTTTAAGGCAATCAGGTAACTTTTTTTCTAAATATTTTTTTACAGTGTGTGTGTTGCTGCAGTGGCTTCATTTGAAACTGTTTTTATCGGCAAAAATACACAAGGCAAAATGTAATTTTGTCAACTTGTTTAATATAAAAGCAATGTCATATCATAATACTGCCATGCCATGTTGGTCTTAATATCATGGCTGTCAGTGATCACCTGCTGTGAACATATCTCTTTCTCATGTGATTTTGCTTAAATGAGTAAGGAAACAGGAGGTAGACATTGTGAATGACCACAGAACTTGACTTGAAATTAACCAATATTTTGTGCCTAAGAATTAAATATAATCTAGTTAGGGCACATGGTAATGTAAAAAATAAAAAAAGTTATTCATTGAAATTATATTTGAATGATTTTGCTTTCTTTGTAAAACTTTTGTGTACACGTGAGAGTACAAGTTTTCTGTTGCCAAATTATTGCGGTCTTCTGAGACACTTTGCAACTCTGTGTTTGCTTACTAAAGCACTGATATATAGTTTTTCCTCCAACCTCATATTATTTCCTTCAACAGGTTTGCACATTTTTCTCCTCTGGGGAAGGTAAAAGTTTTGCACTCATTACCATGTCCCTTTAAAAAGTTAATAGTAATCTTTCTAAATCAGAGAACAGAAAAAAATATACAATTTAGCAGCATTGCGGGATGTGACTGTCATCCAAAATGTAAAAAAAATTGGAGCAAAAAATAATATTACAAAATAACAGGCATACCACCAAATATATATATAACTTGTAAATATAGCTGTGGCAAGCAGGGCAGGGCTGAGAGCCGCGAAAACTGAGCTAGGCCAGTGGTGCGAGTGCTAATGAACGTCACCTGTGCGTCGCACTGGTCTTGAGTCTCACGGAGGAGCTATGAAAGGATAAAAGGAGTGATGACAGTGCAAGACGAGAGACGACCAAGCCTTGACATGCCATGTTTCGTTGGGTTTTGTTTGATGTTTACTTTTGGATTAAAGTTTATGTTGAACATTTGACAGTTCCCACCTGCCTGAAATTTAAACATTGTTAAGTTGGTGCTGAAGAACGTGCTGTCAAAGAGCCCTTGCCATTGTGGGAAATCCATGGTGCCATCGAGCTGAGCAGAGTGTGCCGCTATGAATGCTCGAGACGGTGGGCTAGCATAACTTGCTGGGGAACAGACTAACTTGCTGCTGTCCACCTGGGTTGTGGAGGGGCGGCTGCCATCTGAGAGGAAACGCAGGAGTCTTCACCGTTTGTCTGAGGCCATCGCCATCCACTAGGCTGCGGAGGAGTCAGAGGGCTGTCCACCGAGGGGTATCCAGCGACACTGAGCTGAAGTTCACCCAGCTGGTGGAGGAACCGGCCCAAATTTTTTTTTCCTTTTTCGTCTCTCCCCTCTCTCTTGTCTCTGTCTCCCCTCATTCTTCCATCTCCTTTTCTTTCGCCACATCTGTCCTTACCCCCAGGTGCTGCGGCTGCGTGGGGGGATTAGAGCACAGTGTCATGGGTCCCCGGCCTGTGAGGGGCAATAGGGGTATGTGGCAAGCAGGGTGGGGCAGAGAGCCGTGGGAAAGGAGCAAGTTTAGAATTACAGTTATGTTGATAATTTGCCAGTTCCTGACTCCTCTTTCCCTGAACTTTAAACAGCAGCCTTTTACATGATCAGTACAGATCATAGCCACAGTTGTGACACAACCACCTAACATCCCCCAAACACATTAGCAACTGAAAAGAAGCATTTGCACCACAGATTTCTACCTTTAAAAAATGCAGCAACATAAAGTGCAGGCTTGGTCGTCTCATTTTGCCTCACGTCACTCCTCCGTTTATCCTTCTGGAGCCTCATCAAAAACAGTTGTTTGTATCTTTCTTTTTTTTAGACTGACTGAAACCATGCTATGTTATGCCCAGTTTACTGGGTTAGTGATATCATTAGCAACATATTTCTATCTTTAAAGTTAATCAGATGTGTGTGTTTTCTTTGGGTTATTTCTCAGTGTTGGCTCAGACCTACAGAGTGTCTTCTCAGTGTCTGAAGGACAGATAGCTCATGCATTATTAAGGCAGATCATGCTCTTCAGTGTGACTGCTGCATCACTCATGTGCTACTGATGCTGCACTCAGCTTCTGCTCTGCAAGTTCCTTATGTAGGCAAAACTGGACAAAATGAAGTCACATAGAACATTCGGGGTGCCTCTTAAAGGGTTAGTAATGCATATCTGTCTGGGCTTTTATTTGTTTTATCTTAGTCTTCAGTAAATTTTTAGGTGCAACTTCACTATCAAATCAGGGTTTGATGAAATAAAACTGAATATTATTTATATAATAAACTGTATATAATCTAAGAGTATTAGTGTAAGTTTATTGGATTATTGGAGCACATTTTACAAGTAAATAATAATTGGCAGAAAACCAATCATTGTTATACAGTTCTCATTAGTCTTATCGTTTAAATTTGGTGTTCTTGATTTATCGCGAGTACCAAAACAAAAATTAATCAAGCGTAGTGTTAGTTCTGCCAGGTCACGTTAGTCAAGACCGCATCAGCGTACTGTTAGCTGATCACGTCTACCAATAGGACAAACGATGCCTATCACAGCATGCCTATATAAGCTCCTTCAGTACTTTCAGCAGCTAACATGTTTCTCCAGAGCTACCCTCCTCTCATCAGTCAGGATTTGGCATTCTGATTTCCCCTGAATCAGAAGAAATTCCAGAATAATGTTGTACATTTTAATATTATATCTGCAATAGTACATTGTTGGTTCTGTTCTGCTTTCCCTAAATGGTTCATCACTGCTCTCCCTCCTTTATCCATGCTAGGCTGCATGGATGCGCAGGGAGTTCTTGCCCAGAACAGAACCATACCGCCAATCCAAACTATAGTCAATCATCTTTGACGATAGTGGACCTGACAAAACTATAATAGTATATAAATAATACTAAAGTAACACTGTATTAAACAAGGGATGGATGGAAATTGGAAACCATTATAGAGAAGGTAAACACTTGTTGACTAAAGAACTTAAACTTTTTTTAATATTTTGGGTACTCAGACCTTTTTTTATTTTTTAGAAAAGTTAAAAGAAAATAATTGGAAAGTAATATTTAACATATAAATGAAAGTTTACATTTAAAACAAACAAGAATTTGTGTGACATTTACCAGTTAAAACAGTAGAATAAAAGGAGACCTGATTTTTCACTAAGAAGAAATACTATGATATTATTATGTCTTTTGGACATACTATGGCATTCTTTGGATGCTTTTTTGGAGTATGAAAATGATAATCATTCAGTACCATAGTTTTACCATCTATCATACCACTATGGTACTTTTTTGTGAGGGTTATTAAGATGCCATTGTGCCGTAGCTTTAGTCACATTGAAAATTCTCCACTCACCGTCTTTGCTATTCTTAAAAATGCAGTACTGTCATCATCGATTAAACATTTCTATTTTTGTAATACACCGAATGCAAATCGCCCCATCTGCAGTAATGCATCTCTCATCTCCTCTCATTCCCTCTTTTCATCAATAAATGTCCGGAGAGCAAGAAGGAGAATGTGGTGTTGTGGTGGAGACTATAAATAGTGCTCATGCTATTCTTATCCTTCTCCTCCATGCCCTTTGATGAGAATTTTTTTAAAGAATTACTGAAGGAAGAAAAAAGAGATGATAAAACAGGAGGGGAGAGAGGGGGAGCAGGAGGGGTGTAAATGAATGACGTCATTGCTCTAGTGCTGAATGATGTCTCAGTGATGTGCAGAGCATATGTATAACCGCTGCGGTTCAAAGACAGCGTGTGCGTCTGTGCCGAGACTGCAACACTTTTTTATTTCACAAGCTGTTCCAGTGTTTTTTTTTTTTTTTTTTTTGCTGAAGCATATATCAATGTGGAAATGTGGAATTTTTGGGATATTGAAATATATTCATACATAAAATAAAGAATAGTTTTTTTTTTTTTTTTAAATAAGGTGGTAGGGTAGGGTCAGTCAATATTCTATAGTAATTATAGTATTGCTATAAAAAATAAAAGTCTATGATATGTCCTTATTTAGATTGTGTGTGTGTGTGTGTGTGTGTGTGTGTGTGTGTGTGTGTGTGTGTGTGTGTGTGTGTGTGTGTGTGTGTGTGTGTGTGTGTGTGTGTGTGTGTGTGTGTGTGTGTGTGTGTGTGTGTGTGTGTGTGAGAGATGAAGTGTCCTCCCATTCTGTTTGTACACCACTAGCCTGAGGCAGTGCAGGCAGTGGCAGTGTGTGGTGTGTGATAGATATTTTAAGAGACAACAGCATGTTTGGCCAATGGGGATATATGACCTGTAAAACACACAAACACACACTGATACACACTTATGTCAATCACAGCAGCTCTGCTGGAATACAAGTACATTACAGCGCATAGAACTCATTCAACTACTGATGTTCCACATTGTAAATATTATCTACAAAATACTTAACTAAATATTATTTACTAAAATATAAACACTATATTGGCAAAAGTATTGGGACACCCCTCCAAATCATTGAATTCAGGTGTTCCAATCACTTCCATTGCCACAGGTGTATAAATCAAGCACTAGGCATGCAGACGCTTCTACAAACATTTGTGAAAGAATGGGTCGCTCTCAGGAGCTCAGTGAACTCAAGCGTGTTACCATGATAGGTTGCCACCTGTCAAAGCCATTCGTGAAATTTTCTCACTGTAAAATAGTCCATGGTCAACTCTTAGTCGTGTTCTATCAAAGTGGAAGCAATTGGGAACAACAGCAACTCAGCCATGAAGTGGTAGGCCACGTAAAATCACAGAGCAGGGTCAGCGCATGCTGAGGTGCACAGTGCGCAGAAGTCCCCACTCCCCAGGTTTCTGTAAAGTCAACAGCTACAGACCATCAAACTTTGTGTGGTTTACAGATTAGCTGAAGAACAGTGCATTGAGAGCTTCATGGAATGGGTTTCAATAGTCGAGCAGCTGCATCCAAAGCGCCCGATACAGTGGTGTAAACCACGCCGCCACTGGACTATAGAGAAGTGGAGACGTGTTCTCTGGAGTGACCAATTACACTTCTCTGTCTAAAGTTTGGTGGAGGGGGGATTATGGTGTTGGGTTGTTTTTCAGGGGTTGGGTTTGGCCCCTTAGTTCCAGTTAAAGGAACTCTTAATGCTTCAGCATACCAAGACATTTTGGACCATTTTTATGCTCCCAACGTTTTGGGAACAGTTTGGGGATGGCCCGTTCCTGTTCCAACATGACTGCGCACCAGTGCACAAAGCGTCGGTCCATAAAGACATTGAGCGAGTTTGGTGTGGAGGAACTTGACTGGCCTGCACAGAGTCCTGACCTCAACCCGATAGATCACCTTTGGGATGAATTAGAGCAGAGACTGTGAGCCAGGCCTTCTCATCAGTACCTGACCTTTGGGATGTGGTGGAACGGGAGCTTGGATGTACATCCCACAAATCTCCATCAACTGCAAGATGCTATCCTATCAATATGGGCCAACATTTCTAAAGAATGCTTTCAGCACCTTGTTGAATCAATGTGCAAATGTGCTTCTAGAAGAATGATCAAACATTCCCATAAACACAGAAAGCCTTCCCAGAAGAGTTGAAGCTGTTATAGCAGCAAAGGGTGAGCCAACTCCATATTAAAATCTATGGATTAAGAATGGGATTTCATTAAAGTTCATGTGCATGTAAAGGCTTGCGTCCCAAAACTTTTAACAATGTAGTGTATTCTTGGCTATTTTTCTTTTTCTTGTACTTCTACTTAAGTACATTTTTAAAAAAGTGCATTTTGTCATAATGTAAAATTAAATTCCATAGTTGACTAACATACAAACACACATGTCAAGTACTTGATTTAAATGTAGCGTGTAAATATTACATTTAAAATGTATGTATTTTAAATGTACTTTACGGTATCACACTTGCCCTCAACACGTATATGAGTTGTTGGCTCATGGGGACCCAAGTTCGGTTCCGGCCTGGGTCCCGATCTCCTTCCCCCATTTCCTTAACCTACTTTCCTGTCACTCTACATGGTCCTATATGAGGGGAAAAAAATGACATATAAATTATATTTTAGTTTACCTTAAACAATTGTAAGTTCACTTATATATTTTAAAGACAATATAATTATGAAATTAATATAAAGAGTGCGTCAACCGTTTGCATTTGCTATACATTTAAACTAAAACAATTTTCATTTAATTGCAAGTAACATGCAATTTTCAGTTTTATTGCATCTTAGTATATTTAAAGCACAAATACTTTTTAAAAGTATGCTAAAGTGTACTTCTTTTTCACAAGGGAACACTGAAAACAACACAAAAATTCACTTAAGCTGTCAGTGTAAAATGAATAAATGTTTTATGATCCACAAACATCTGTGTTTCTTTTTCACCATCCTGTTGGCTTTATAAGAAGTATTAATAATCATTTAGTTTTAAAATGCAAACTGTAATCAATTATCGGTATCAATTAATTTAATCTTTAAAGATTTACAATAAATAGTTAAAATAAGACATCATTTGGACACTTTTCTGCAATGACGTGACTTTATTTGTCTTAAATAAGTCCTTGTATGTTTCTCTGCTAATTTGTTTCTGTATTCAGTTTGACTTTTTACCTTTTTACATCCTTAATAACACTATGATTATTGAAGTTGTGACATCACCCCATCTCAGTCACCTCCCATCCAGATTTGCGCACACTAATAATTTAGATCTTTTTTTCTGCGGTAATTGCTTTATGCTCTCAAAAATTATTCATATACAGCCAATAATATACACTCACCTAAAGGGTTATCAGGAACAATATACTAATACTGTGTTTGACCCCCTTTCGCCTTCAGAACTGCCTTAATTCTACGTGGCAATGATTCAACAAGGTGCTGAAAGCATTCTTTAGAAATGTTGGCCCGTATTTATAGGATAGCATCTTGCAGTTGATGGAGATTTGTGGGATGCACATCCAGGGCACGAAGCTCCCGTTCCACCACATCCCAAAGATGCTCTATTGGGTTGAGATCTGGTGACTGTGGGGGCCATTTAAGTACAGTGAACTCATTGTCATGTTCAAGAAACCAATTTCAAATGATTCGAGCTTTGTGACATGGTGCATTATGCTGCTGGAAGTAGCCATCAGAGGATGGGTACATGGTGGTCATAAAGGTATGACATGGTCAGAAACAATGCTCAGGTAGGCCGTGGCATTTAAACGATGCCTAATTGGCACTAAGGGGCCTAAAATGTGCCAAGAAAACATCCCCCACACCATTACACCACCACCACCAGCCTGCACAGTGGTAATAAGGCATGATGGATCCATGTTCTCATTCTGTTTATGCCAAATTCTGACTCTACCATCTGAATGTCTCAACAGAAATCGAGACTCATCAGACCAGGCAACATTTTTCCAGTCTTCAACTGTCCAATTTTGGTGAGCTTGTGCAAATTGTCGCCTCTTTTTCCTTTTTGTAGTGGAGATGAGTGGTGCCCGGTGGGGTCTTCTGCTGTTGTAGCCCATCCGCCTCAAGGTTGTGCGTGTTGTGGCTTCACAAATGCTTTGCTGCATACAGGGGTGTCGGACTGGGGAGGGGTAAAGGGTACCGAATATCCAGGGCCGGAGGCGGGGGGGGGGGGGGGGGGGGGGGGGGGTTGGGCTCTTAGAAGTCAGTAAGTCAGTAGTTTTCTATACATACATATACATTAATCAAAGTGTGGCTTATTTTAAGTGTTTTTTATGATAAAAATGCAATACCCCACCCATTGGTATCACTATAGTATTTGGTACGGGGCCCAGCAAAATGGTTTGTACCCAGGGCCCAAAATTTGGTGCTACACTGCTGGCTGCATACCTTGATTGTAATGAGTGGTTATTTCAGTCAAAGTTGCTCTTCTATCAGCTTGAATCAGTCAGCCCATTCTCCTCGGACCTCTAGCATCAACAAGGCATTTTCGCCCGCAGGGCTGCCCCATACTGGATGTTTTTCCCTTTTCACACCATTCTTTGTAAACCCTAGAAATGGTTTTGTGTGAAAACAACCATGCCTTGCTCAAAATTGCTTAAATCACCTTTCTTTCCCATTCTGACATTCAGTTTGGAGTTCAGGAGATTGTATTGACCAGGACCAGACCCCTAAAGGCACTGAAGCAACTGCCATGCGATTGATTGATTAGATGATTGCATTAATGAGAAATTGAACAGGTGTTCCTAATAATTCTTTAGGTGAGTGTATAAATACTGCAGGTCTACATTCATTATCAAAAGTCATACGATGCTAGACTTTAAAACAGCATTGAAAACTGTTCTGTAATATGAGTCAATGCACATGGATTTATGTTGCACAGCAAATCATGCAAAGCGGAACAATTCATTGAACACATCAACTTTTGCTTCTATCACACAAGACAGCTGTAGGAGTTGATGATGAAATTAAGCTGTCATATTTAGAATATGTCATATTTAGAGCGTAAGATATAAACAATAACAGAAGAAAGACTTGGACAAAGGCATCGTCTTACCTCACCAGGTCAGTTTCACATCAGACCTGTCGTCAGCATAATCCACTTTCCTGTACTCAGGCTTAGAGGGCGAACAGTGAAATGCTTCTATGATTTCAAGATTGCTCTCATTATAGACATAAATGCGGTGCGGGTCATAAGGGTCAGATTCACACCAATATCGGAGGACTGTTAAATGCATTCTAAATCTGCAGTCATTGGCGTCACTAAACAAAATCGCAAAAATATTTTTTTCAGTGTCTCACGCAATAGCACCATGTTTCTTTTTTAGACAATATGTCCTTTTAAATATAGTTCATGGTGGTAGTTCAATGTTGAATATCTTTGATGGTTGGACATTCCCTATTAAGGAATAAACATACAGGTTCGCTTCATTCAATTAATATTTCATCCAAAAGAAGCTTTTATAAGAACTTACCTGTTTTCTCTATACAATGAAAGTCATTGGGGTCCAAACGTTTTCAAGCTCAAAAAACACATAAAGGTATCATACCTTGGTGTTTGTGTCATGACATAATAACTTTAAGTCATGCGACATGCAAAAATCAATGAGGTTTGATGTCTTTGATGGGTATTTGATGGATATTTGGCCTCTGTTTAGATGAGTTGATCAATGATTTGATTTGAGATAACCACTTAAATTTAGCTCGGCATGCAAACCATACAAAATGATTGTATTGCTTCTGAAAAACGTGGTCACATTTACATTTGTTCAGCAGTGGTGGAGGAAGTACTGAACCTCAGTACTTAAGTAAAAGTACAAGTAACCAGAAATATATTTACTTTAGTAAAAGTAGAAGTACTACAACGACATCCCTACTTAAGTAAAAAGTAAAAAGTACCAGATTTTAAATGTACTTTAAGAATTAAAAGTAAAAGTACTTGCATAAAAATGTATTCTCTTAATGTCTAATTCTAATAATTAAAAAGAAGAAAACAGTATGAGCGGTGGCATTTTAATTTAGTTAGTTTTGGGTTAATGTAATTGTTCTTACCATCTGTTGCCTAGTTTACATTCTGACTTACAATTCTGCTTATCTGCAAAGTTAAATGTCATTTTTCAGAAGCAACATTCTCATCGGCTTTGATGCATTTAAATCTTCATATTTATGATATTTTTAACTTTTATAAAGGACATTTTCCCCTAATCTTATTAAATATAGGCTTTGCTTCAGCTTTCCCTTTATATTCTTAAATTTGATTAATAAATTAAATTACAATAAGATACAATAGGGTTGTTACCAATCAAATTAAATAATTAACACTGAAAAATTACAACTGCACTAAATAATGCTATGAGATTGTTTTAACTAAAAAAAGTTAACTAAACCACCAGTAGATGGCGGCAGGTGAATCCTTATGAGAGAGTCATTGAGTCGATTCGTTCAAACGGCTGATTCGTTCATAAATGAGGCAGTCGTTTATGAATAGGGCATTGAATCTTTGATTCAGTAACGCACTGTTGCTGTGCAATATGTTATGGTTCGGATGTGGAAATCTGATCTTGGAAATATTTTCGCTGCTGAAATAGAACAAAAGCAATAAAGCAATCAATAAAATGTAAGTGACTTGATGTTAATTAATTGTTTATGGAACTGTCAAATGAAATCAGTGTCACATTTTCTGTCGTGATGGTATTCAGGAAAACGTACATTATATATTATTATCCGGGCAAGCCTTAATCTCGAGCCCTGAAACTGATCAGAAAATGTAACGAAAATGTAACGAAACGTTGTAGAAATGTAGTGGAGTGGAAAGTATAATAATTGCTGCAAAATGTAACGAAGTAAAAGTAAAAAGTATGCACTATTTATTCTACTTAAAGGGGGGGGTGAAACACTCAGTTTCAGTCAGTGTCATGTCAATCTTGAGTACCTATAGAGTAGCATTGCATCCTGCATATCTCCGAAAAGTCTTTATTTTTTTTATAATTATATAAGAAAGATGCGCTGTTCCGAGTCTTTCCGAAAAAAGCCGAGCGGGTGGGGGCGTGTCGTGTGAGCGGAGCTAAATAATGACGTGTGCTCGCTGCTGCTATTGTGTTGAGTGCGTCGTAAAGCTGTGTCATCCCTAACAGCGGGAAAAACTTTATTCAAAATAAAAATATGGCTTTTAATCAGATACAGCCATACATCTATGATCCGGAATCAGACCCAGAGGCTGCAGTTGAACAGGAGCAGCAGCAAAAACGACTAGAGCAGGACGTCTCTATGTGGTACAAGTTATACACTAACTATATAATATGCTTAGCGACTTGTGTTATTTACATATTTATACTTGAATTATATCGTCGTATTTTTGTCTTTGAAGGTGTACATGTGGGAAGTGCAGTTGTGCACGTGTGTGTGTGTGTTTACGCGTGGTTTGTGTAGACAATTGTAACGTTAGTAAGCGGACTGGTTTTGCACGGCAGGCTAAGTTAGTGTTTACATAGAAAGACACGGAATAGTAGCGCATTTAAATGAAGAAGCGCGCTTATTTAGTTCAACATATTTCCCCACTCTTTGTGTATTGTTGTTTGGAGTGCTTTTACAATACACAAACATAAAGTTACACATATAGTGGCCAGCTAAACAAATGTACACGCACTACACATCACATGCTCCATTGATCAATTTCTATATATAGTAATATATATAGTAACTATACGTGATCATGTTTGGGCTACTTGATGAGCATAGGCAAAAACACAGACATTTGAAGCAGTCTAACTCACCGCCCGCGGTTCTAACGTTGGGACCTTTATCGTTGGGACTGCTCCATCCTTCAGCATTAGGCGATTGGAAAATCCGGCGTCGAGCTGGGCCTTGTTTATGAAACAGTCGGCACCGAAATGCAGCGAACAGATATAAACATTCGCGCAACTCAGTTGCTGATCCGGAAAAGCAAATTATATCCACTGTTGCCTTACCGCGGGGTTTTTGGGGAATCTGTGCAGGACTGTCTTGGTCTGGCAACCAAAAACGCACTTTTTGATGTCATTGTTAATTGTGCACATCACCTGTGCAGCAGCCTACGAGCCAGCGCTTTGATGGGCGTAGCCTGTTGCTTTCGCTCTCTCCCTCTCTCTCTCTCTCTCTCACGCTCTTCCGGTAGAATTGTCCGTAAGGCCCATACAAGGAAATTCCGCCCCCATTAACGTCAAAGTTATGACAGTTGCATGATCGCAAAAAACTTGCCGAAACTTATGACTAACCAGAAGTAGGGCTGGGCGATATGACGAAATATATCGTCTGGACGATAGAAAATGTCTATCGTTTTATATAAGGCTCTATCGCTTACGTCACGATAAGGCGTTTATGGCAGAATTTTACGTCAAGATGCACCTCACGCCACGGCTTGCCCATACACGCTGCAATACATAAACAAACGTGGAGGAAGACGGTAGTAGACGCGGTTCAGACCAGGGTAATTCTCAGAGTAATTATGCCAGAATAGTGGTATAAGCGCTCAAAACAAACTTCAGACACAGACGCTGCAACGGGCTTTTACGCGTGGCACACCATATAGCCATATATTGAAATATTTTAATGGCAGGTGTAGGGATGGCGAAAACTAAACATTTTCTTGACCGACCACCGAGCCTCATTAGCCGGTTGAAACCGGTTAACCGATTAGTTTAAAATATGCTGCGCTATTTGAAATAACAGCCGCGAGCCGCGCTCCCTCTGTCTCTCTCTCGCTCTCACACACACACACACACACGCGCTGCCGCCTCCCTTCCACTCACGTCACTTTTTTAAAATCCCCCACAGCACGAAACACGAGTCCCGCAAACGCGCCGCAGAGGAGCTTATTTGTAATCAGAGGACAAATGGCTCCTTAGTTTCGAAATGGTATAGGTACAAGGTGAGCGCATTGTAAATAAAGGCGTTTGTCCAGCGTTATAGCTCATTTGAAACATTGCCGCGGCTCATTTAAGAAAATGACCGCTCCGAAGAGACGCCGCTTTAGTTCGAGGTAGTGCTAACAATAATAAAGCAAGACGATCAACACCTTATGTTACCACTGAAATGAAGATGTAATATATTTCCAAATGTAAGCCCATCTTAAGCGAAATGCAAGCTTCATACTGTCGTCTGCCCTGACTCTAACCTTGAGTGTTTACTTTTTGCAAACCTTGTGAGCGCGCAAACCCAAACGCTGTGACCTCGCGCCAAATGTTTTTATTGGTTTATTAAGTACAAACAGGCGAGTTATGAAAAATTGAGTGCGAGGGATATGTTCAATCACACAAAAAGATTTTGGAATGAGACGGCCAACTGTAGTAGCCTTTAGTCCACTGTCTATAATGGCCTAATTTAGAGATCACTTTTTTATTTATTTTAACCAACAACTTTGAACGGTTAACGTTGATACGGTCAGCCATCGGTCAAACGGTCATGGTTAACATCTCTAGGCAGGTGTTAACTTTACCAACAGTCTTGCTTTTAAAAAAAGGTTCTAAATAAAATAAAAATGTAGTCCATACTACCTTTATTTGTTTTGTATATCATTTCAAACTGCATTTCCACATTGCAATTGTGTATAGACTATTCATAAACTGAATTAACAGAAAAATTGCTATATCGTTATGTATATCGTTATCGGGATATCAAATGAGCTATATCGGGATATGAAATTTTGGCCATATCGCCCAGCCCTAACCGGAAGTATTTTTGACAAAGAAATACTCCCATCAAACGTCCACCTTAACTTTTGAAACTTTGTCTATGTTTAGTATGGGATTCCATGTCTTTAACAGTGTAAAAAGATCAGTATGCATGAAACAGCATTTCACCCCCCCTTTAAGTAAAGTACAGATACGTGAAAAATGTACTTAAGTAAAGTAACGAAGTATTTGTACTTCGTTACATTCCACCACTGTTGTTCAGCGAGTTTTAATTGTAAAATCCAGTTATTTCAACAGTATTCCAAGTGATTGGGAATTTCGCGCAAGATTTCCCCATGCAAATTTTGCAGTGGGTTGTTCAAGTGAATTTACTTAATTGACAGACAGAAAGCTGCCTATTTTACAAAGGGGACCTATTGCCTCAGAATGTGTCTGAAATTTCAGCTCAATGCCCCACAAATCATTCATCATACCATAAATGCCCATTTTTGAGTGGAAGGAAAAACATGCTGTTTTTGTGCATGTATCGTTAAATGCAAATGAGCTGCTGCTCCCAGCAAGAGGGCGGTGCCTTTACAAGTATGAGGTCTCTGCGTAACAAGAGTGAGCATTTCTAAATTTGTAGGTGTTTTCAAACTGATTGGCGTTTGTAAATCAATGAAAATGATCCCCTTCACCGACCCCACCCCTAAACACACTACCCACACTGTACTTGGCCAAATCAGGCAACGCAGTTGAAAACGTCCCTCTGTTTATGGCCCCGCCCACTGATGTGGTAACTCCTATTACTAACCTGCGGAGACTTATACTTGGCCTTTACAGCTCATGCCTTAGATACTCTACCAAAAAGAATCTGCAAATGGCTTGTTCTGAGACACTGCTTATGATTTATGGGGATTAAAAAAACAGGAGTGGGTGGATTTTTAGCAATATAGGTTGGTTGTGTACACATACTGCCGACACACATTTATGTTCAAACACCACATAAAAGTGAATTTTGCATAATAGGTCCCCTTTAAAAGAGCTGTGCTTCATACTACACTATTGACAACAGATCTTTTGGCTCAAAAGATTTTGCTAATGTGACCACACCTGAAGACTTGGATCAAACTGCTGGAGTTGTATAGATTAGGCTTTTTTGTTTCCTTTTTGGAACTATTAACTTTTTGAACTCTTTGACTTTCATTGTATGGATAAAAAAACCTGAATATTCTTTAAAATATCTTCATTTGTGTTCTGCAGTAAGGTGCGCTATCCTCCTCAATGATTAGCTTTCTTTGATTTGTGTTGCACTGCTGAAATTTAGTGAATCCTGAATGAGGCGGGTCCTTTAAGATTTACTATATATACGTATATATGTCACATACCCCCAAGCCTTTAACATTGACCATTCCTCCCTATGTATTTGGGCCAAGGACAGACTAAACCATTTTGAGAAAATTAGGGGTTAATGGGAATCGACAAGTAGTTTGTCTTTCACACATGGTCAGCTGCTCAAATAAGGGAAGTATGCACACTGTAGAATACTAATCTGCCTTATCCAGTATCATCTTTAATTTGATTTTCTACATAAAGAAAGTGTATTTTGATTTACTTTTTTTCCATAAATCGCTCTCTAATTTTCCCTCTTCCCTGTTTTGCTCACGTTCCGTATCATCCTCTGCTTAATGATTTGAAAGGATCCTTGTGACCTCTGGATTAGCGAACATTAGACGTTTAGTTCTAAGGAAGACACACTCATAATTGATATGGCATGGGTATTAATTACTGAACATTTTATCTAGGGCAAAGCTTTCACGGTCCTAAACTCTGCTTGTTTAGACTAGAGCGGATGACGGCGGCATTGCAAGAGTCCAAGTGAATCTTGGAGGGATTTTGGAAGGTGGAGAGTTAAGGAAAGAGCAGCAATGCAGTGTGTTGCGTTGTTTAAACTTGTCATCTTGTTAGACTCCTTAATAATTGATAATCTCTCCCCGATATTGCCTCTCTCTCTCCATCATGTATGCGTGATTCATTATAGTTGTTTGCTAAAGCAAGCATCATTATTGCTCATACTTAGGATTAGCAATTTGAACAAAGCCTAACATTTGTATTATTTAGAGCATTTGTATTACTGACATTAAACTTGCAGAGATGCACAATTTTCACCTTGATGATAAAATGTGCATAAATGTCAACAGATTTACATTGAAGAAAGGGACCTGAATCATAGAGACATTGCTGCGTTTTCTAAATCCTAAAAACATTATTAGCCAACTGTGGTAGCAAGTTCTCTTGTTAGCAACATAGTTTAACTAATACGGTGTTTCCCAATGAACATTTGCAAACAGCATGGCAAAGTTGTGTGACATGGGCTGCGTCTGAAAGCTTAAAAATGTTGCCTTTGTAGGTTACATTCCAAGGTAGGCAGGCATTAAGGCACGTCTGAATCCAATGTTAGCTTCACTTCATGTCTACTTCATTTGATCACAGTTTTGAAGGCAGCATAGATGTTTCCGTTGCTGCGTTTGATATCCCACAATCTTGTGCTTTCCATTCTGTGACGGCTAAAAAATAAAGTTGGCATCTGAAAGTTGCAGTTGTTTCCTCTTACGAAGTAAGACACAGATATGGTGTTCGTTATTAATTTACATCAATAATCTGACATAAGATAAAAATCTGACAATTTCAAACCGATTAATACTCAGAAATATTCTGCTCCACCACCTTTCTGATGTCATGAGTTACATTGTGGTTAGGGACATAGTAACACTGTAGCAACCACAAATAACACCCTGGATAGTATGGTGGCAACATACCAAAAATCGCTCAGAACACCTTAGCAACCATATAACAACACCCTAGCAACCACAAATAACACCTTAGCAATGTGACATTAAATTCATTACAACTCAGAAAACCTTAGCAACCACAAATCACACCCTAGTGCGGCAACACTCCAACAATCACTCAGAAAACCTTAGCAACCACAGAGCACCACCTTAGAAACCACAAATAACGCATTTACACTGTGGCAACACACAACCACTCAGAACACCTTAGCAACCCCATATCAACAACCTAGCAACCACAAATAACACCTTAGCAATGTGACATTAAATTCACTACAACTCAGAAAACCTTAGCAACCACAAATCACACCCTAGTGCGCCAACACTCTTACAATCACCCAGAACCTTAGCAACAACATAGCAACACCCTAGCAACCACAAATAACATCCTTGTTGCGGTGTAATTATACAGTTAAGTACTTAGTAATAGTAATTAACAGCATGTACTTTTATCGGATTAGGAGAGTTTTAGGGTTATTTGCCTGTTATAATGCATAATTTACTGTTATTACTAACATGTAATGAAGACACTGTAAAATAAAGTGTTATAAAATGTAGTTCTTTCTGTCACTGTTAGAGAAGAGATATGTAATAATATTTGAATTTTTCTTTTATTCTGTCCCAGTGAAGTGCCTGATATACATTTCACATTTAAAAATATGCAGAAAGATACATTTAGAAACCTCAACTTTAAGAAAGATGTTTTTTTCTGGAAGAGCAGAACGTCCGGCCCAGTCTTTATTGTTTGTAGAGTACCTCTGTAGTGGAATTGGAGCCCCCTCAGTGAGATGTTTCTCACAGGCGTGTGCCATAGCAGCCTGCGTCACAGGTAATAACAGCAAGGTCAAAAGCTGATGGTCATCAGAGCTGAACCAGAGCTGCTCAGTCGAGCAGACAGAGACACTGTCCTGTATGAGCCCATAAACCCATCATCACTCACACTGCATGCCAGTGTTTACTGCAGAATGATGTGTTTGCAGCAGGGAAGCTGCCTGTCCAATCCTGGAACCCATTGATTGGATCTAAACCATAGTATATTCAATTTTGTTTACTTTTTTAAAACTTTTTTTAAGGTTACGTTTTTTTTATTATCATAAAATCCCATAACATTTAATACCATTTTGTACAAAAATTGTAAATGTATTTTCAATTACACTTTTTCATGTAAACAACCACTCAGTAATGATTCTGATGGAGGATTCAGACACATTAAGAACTTAAATCATTTCTGTCGTCATCTGAGTCAGTCAGTCATTGCTGAACATAACTACTTGTGGTTCAGTGAGAGGGTCAGGTGTTGATTCAGTAGCAGCTCTGATGACTTCATTGAGTTCATTCAGTGAAGGAGTTGTCAAACTGATTCAAACCGATAATTCATCAAGTGAGTCTATTGTGCTGTTCAATAAATCAAGTAATTTCTTCATCAATCGGACTAAATTGGTTGTAGCATTGTGCATTTTATTGTGCTGTAGTGAATACAAGACATAAAATATGAGAAAATAAAATACATACTTTTCACATTTAGTTCAGAGTGCAAGCTCATAACGATATTTAGCCTATATAAAAAATATTTTACCCCTATTTTTTCCCTGTTGAAAATCTATTAACTTATTGTACACACAACCGTCAATATAATGATACACTGTAAATATATTCATGAGAACTGGCTGGATGACTGTTATATTTTATCTTAAATCTCTGCTGTAATGATTTGATTTTGATTGTATTTTCCCCACAGAGAGACACTAAAGGGCAGTTTCTTTTGGATCATGTGTGTAACTACTACAGCCTGCTGGAGAAAGATTACTTTGGCATCAGATATGTGGACCCAGAGAAACAAAGGGTAACTAAACATTCAACACTCATAATGTTTATTTTGGTCCTAATATTCATTAAATTAATTCTGACGTAAAAGTTTATTATAACTTTAGCAGATACAGTGGAAGTGGATTTCTGCACAAACTTTTACAATAATATCAACTCAAACATACTTAGTGGCAAGTACAATACAGGTAAAAAATTTGGGGTCCGTAAGATGTTTTAAAGTGTATTTTAAAGTGTCCTTGTTACACGTTACATTAAGTGACTATAGTAATGATAAATTTTGCATAATTACACCGCTTTTAAACTATGTTATTCCCTTAACTAAAATGAGTTGATACATATCTCTCTCGTCTCATTGCGTGCACTTAATCTCTCTGACGCGCGGTGACGATATGATAGCATTTAGCTTAGCCCACTAAGCCCAGTTCATTCACTATATGGTACCAAACAGAGATCAAGTTAGAAGCGACCAAACACCTCCACATAAAATACATAACATAAAACGTGGCGCTTTTCTAAGCGGATTAAAAAGGAGAACTATAATGTTTGACGGAATAGCACTTCTGAGAGTACTTTGACTCGGCGCAGTAAAAAGTCCCGCCTGAAACATCCTCCCTCACATTGTCATTTAAAAGTTGTTGTTGCAGCCCTCAACTGATGTTGATGTTGACATGTTGTGTTTTGGTATGAAGCTCCACCCTCCACCTATCTACCAATCATGAAGTCAGTAGTGTTTCGGCATCTGGGTTGCCAGATCTGCTCTAGTTACCACAGCTGCAGATCTACAAACGCTCCTGCTGATCCTGCAGCCTATCTGGCAACCTCGAGTCAGGGGGAGGGAGAGAGGGTATACACCGCTCTAGTCAATTGAAAGTGATTGCAGTACCAGTTTTGGCCACAATCGTACATACACTTGCTTTAACCAAACCCCTATCCTAACCCTAACACTAACCCTAACTAAAACCTTATCCTAACATTAACCTATAGAAAATACATGTAGTTCATAATTACTCAGTACTTAAATGTATACGACACCTGTATGGAGCTAGAAATATGACTAAATGATCTGAATTTGAATTGTATAAATCTGAATTATTGACAAATGTAATCTAACAAAATTGAATATTATGTTGCATTTTACATAGTTCTGAATTTGAATTTTTTAAAATGTTGAATATAGAACCTTTGAAATTGAACACATCTGAAATGTTTTTATGTCGAAATTGTTTAGACATGTATTTTCAAACAGCAGATATTTTGTTCTGAATTAATAGCCTGGAAATATTCAGTTTTTGAAAATACAGATTCAAGATTTCAGATGAAGAAGAAATTCAGATCATCAAATTCAATATTCTAAAATTCAGATCATCAAATTCAATATTCTAAAATTCAGATCAACAAATTCAATATTCTAAAATTCAGATCATCAAATTCAATATTCTAAAATTCAGATCATCAAATTCAATATTCTAAAATTCAGATCATCAAATTCAATATTCTAAAATTCAGATCGCAGAAATTCAGATCTTACAGAAAGTAGGCCAGAGATCATCAGGGAAGAGTAAAGGATGTCAGAAAAATCCAACGGAGCACCATCTGATCATTTTATTTCCTATTTGTAATGGAATAAAGAGAAAAGATCGAACAACCCCTTTATACTTTTTTGTTTATTTTCGATTAATGCACAGAAAAAGAGATTTCGGCTAGATTTCTCATTTTTCGTGTGGTTTACCGCACAATTAAATAAGGTTGGGTACTGATTCATATTTTATATATCAGATAAAAAAAAATTCTGTGAAATGGGTTAAGTTGCACAGAAAAGTTGCCTGATCTAGGACCTGCCCTGTACAGTTTAAGAAGCGGTAGTCTTCTACTGCTATAAGACTACTATTTTGTTGAACAGACCTGGGCTGAATCTGAAATCGCCCCCTATACCCTCAATACCTGCAAACAAGTTTCAAAATCAGGTACAGAGTACAGAGTACAGTACAGAGTAAATTTTATGTATTGGGGGGATTTTTGGTGGTATAAATATATTGATTTTGAAGTAATATTCTCATCAGTGTTCTATCAGCTTTTACATAGGCCTACTTAAATCTGCATATTTGTGATATTTACCCCAGGGGCGTTATGTCATTTTATAAAGACCATTTTTTAAATCTTATTAAATGTATGCATTTCATGTTCAATTCTTACATTTGATTAATAAATGCAGTTATAATAGTAAGACACTAGGGCTTTTACCAATCAAATTAATTCATTTAAACTGCAAAAATAAAACGGCAATAAATAATGTTATGAGATTGATGTTCTAAATGTTTGAATATACAAATAAAAAAAATGCAATGTTTAAAAATACTTTTAAACATGAAACTAAACCGCCAATAGGTGGCAGCAAGTGATCGTCTTAATGAGTGAGTCATTGAGTCGTTCATTCAAATGCTTCATTCAGTTCAAAACACTGCGCTGAGTGTTGTTCCTTTGGAACTATATTCGTCGGTGAAATCGTAGTTGAAATAGAACAAAGAAGTTTTTTGAGTCTAAAATGTAATTACCTAATAATGAATTATGCTACACAATTCACGATTGCAATGTAGCTATTTGAAATCGTTTAGATTGCTGCTCACTTGTTTTGATTTCTCCACAAATGTCTCTCACAAAGAGACAGGCAGCCAGCCTCAATGTGACTTTGTTACCAGAGATACACTCCATTATCAGTCGCTGTTTACATTGAATATAATAATAAATAAATTATTATCTGGTTATTTTAATGTTTTATTTGTCCTGTCGGGAAAGTAAAACCCTCTTTGATTTGTCCCAGAAAAAGATAAGGTGGAGCCCTTACAGACAGCCCTGTGTGTTCATTCATGATTTCTCTCGTGCTGTAAAGCGGAGCTGATTGGTTCATGTCGTGAGCGCTGCCTTTTACTTGAACTGAGGGCTACAGTGATCTGTGAATGTCATGCAATAGACTGTTAAAAAATAGGTCACGCATCATTAGAGCATTTCCCATTATTATTGTTAACAACTTCACCCCCCACCCCCAAAAGAAAACTCATCGGATCTACATTCATTCACTTGTTCGAGTTAACTGTATTAGTGGACTAAAGTAGGGTATAGTGAGGGTTTATGGGGGCGATTTTGGATTCAACCCTGGAGAACGACAGATGACGTCAAATGCTTAGATTTTCTTCACTAATCAGCGATTTGTAAATCACGCACGAAAAATGAGAAATCTAGCCGAAATCTCTTTTTCTGTGCATTAATCGAAAATAAACAAAAAAGTATAAAGGGGTTGTTCGATCTTTTCTCTTTATTCCATTACAAATAGGAAATGAAATGATCAGATGGTGCTCCGTTGGATTTTTCTGACATCCTTTACTCTTCCCTGATGACCTCTGGCCTACTTTCTGTAAGCTCTGAATTTCTGCGATCTGAATTTTAGAATATTGAATTTGATGATCTGAATTTTAGAATATTGAATTTGTTGATCTGAATTTTAAAATATTGAATTTGATGATCTGAATTTTAGAATATTGAATTTGTTGATCTGAATTTTAGAATATTGAATTTGATGATCTGAATTTTAGAATATTGAATTTGTTGATCTGAATTTTAGAGTATTGAATTTGATGATCTGAATTTTAAAATATTGAATTTGATGATCTGAATTTCTTCTTCATCTGAAATCTTGAATCTGTATTTTCAAAAACTGAATATTTCCAGGCTATTAATTCAGAACAAAATATCTGCTGTTTGAAAATACATGTCTAAACAATTTCGACATAAAAACATTTCAGATGTGTTCAGTTTCAAAGGTTCTATATTCAACATTTTAAAAAATTCAAATTCAGAACTATGTAAAATGCAACATAATATTCAATTTTGTTAGATTACATTTGTCAATAATTCAGATTTATACAATTCAAATTCAGATCATTTAGTCATATTTCTAGCTCCATACACCTTAACCCTCATCCTTTCCTCTGGTAATTTTGACCTGAAACTAATAATAAAAAATAAAAAATAAAAATTTGAGAGTTAATTTGAGTAGACCCTAGAACTTGTTTTTGCACTTGAACTATGAATGCACAAAAAATACTGGATTCGAGGAGTTTCGTGAAAATAGGTAACAAATCCTTCCCTTGTGGGTCAATTTGACCCCCCATTTGAATAAATTGAATGCAAGAAATGCTTCAGTACACATAGTCTACATGTGTATATGAATGCATACTGAAGAGAAACTGAATTTAGGACCCAGCGTAACAGCTCATTTGCTCCATATAGAGCTATAAGACCATCTTAGAGTCATGACATATGTTAAAATATTTTTTTCCACAAGAGGTCGGCAAAGACACCCATTGTATATCTTGAGCTGAATTAAAAGAGTTATGCATAATATTGTGAATTATTTTAAATTAAAGTTGAAAGAATGTGAATGTAACACTAAGTTCAAGGAATACAATACAATGCAAGGATGATGAAGGCAATGCAAGGTTTATTTTGAATAATCCACAGAAATAGCCAATGTGCGAAACTCACAAACAATACCGGACACTGAACTGAAACTAAGCAGGAACTTAAATACACAGAAAATTAACTAAAATGACCAACAGCTGTGATGAATGAGGTTTGTGTCCATGGTGACAAATTGTGGTGAGGAAATAGAACAAAGGAACACATGTGACTAATGAAAACTAACTGTGACATAATGCCACTTCCGATCTTCCAATCTAGGTGCAACCTCTCGTCATTAAAAGAACAAAGTAAATAGATGAGTGAAGGAGGGTGGAGGGTGGAGGTGGGTGAGGAGCTGGATTAGGGCTGGAAAGGAGCAGGCAGAGGGCTGGCAGAAACCGGCAGACAGGTAGACAGAGACTCCATGGAGGAACTGATGGTAGGAGCATCCATGGGGAAATGATAGGAAGAGTGGCCAGATGGTACAGATCCAGAGCACAGTGGTGATGACAGCCCACAGCAGCACTGATGGACGAGCCAAGGAGTTAGCATGGTAGGTGGCCTCCGTGGGACGACCGACAGAGACAGAGCCGATCTCAGAGGATCCCAATGCAATGACGGAGAGCTGATGGGATCGACTGATGCCGCTGGCACTGGAGGCCTAGGCTGAGCTGCAGTGATGACGGCAGAGATCCCGAAGTCTGAAGTGGAGCCAGAGCTACCAAAAACCAAGGCTAGTCTGGGGGGGAAGGAGTCTCACAACTCCATGGCGCAAGGGTGATGACTGACCGAGGGGTAGCCGACAGGACAAGGGAACCTGGTATAGCTTCATATAAGGGAATACCATTCAGTCAAGGGTCTCTTGTGGAGCCGAGTGTGGGAGGAGCCCATGATGGAGCCGACAGGTGGACAAGCCAAGGTGAGATGAGAGGATCAGAGGCTAGAGCCTGATCCAAAGGATTCACCCAATCTGGCGAGGCTGGTACTGCAGGGTAACTCAGGGGAAGATAAACAGTTGAGGCATGAGCTGGAGGACTGGCAGTGCTAGATAGTGGAGGTGGTAAATGGACTGCATTTATATAGCGCTTTTATCCAAAGCGCTTTACATTTTTGCCTCACATTCACCCATTCATACACCGACGGCGATGTCAGCCATGTAAGGCGCCATCCAGCTCGTCGGGAGCAGCTGGGGTTAGGTATCTTGCACATGGACACTTCGACACTTGGTCAGGTGGAACCGGTGATTGAACCACCAACCTTCTGGTTTGTAGACAACCTACAGGAACCACTGAGCCACTGCCGCCCCTGGTGGCAGAAGGAGATTGGGTGGGACAACTGGTGGGAGAAGGAGATTGGGTGGGACAACTGATAACAGATCACAGTTTATGTATGGTGAAAGATTCAGTTTCTGTGCTGACTGAAACTACCGATGAAGAAGAAAGGGAACATGGATCAGGGTGGGGAAGGGTAGGAGGCAGTGTTACAGTGACCCAGTCTATTAGACAGGGGATCTCCATCAAAATTACCACCAGGACGGCTGTTGCCTGCTCACACCCCTAGTCAGACTCACATATGAACCTCGGCTCCATGTTAGCGGCGGGCGGAAGCTCTCCATCTGCGGGGGACTCAGGCGTTGCTGTCTGCATGGTGCAGGCTGTTGATGGGCTGCGCTCTGGGTCTGATTGCAAGACATCTGTGAGGTGGGGCTGGAAGAGGTCCAGCAGGGATCATCGCAGGGCATGATCCAAACTGCACCGAGATTCCTCCATCAGACAGATGTTGTTGCAGGTGGCGTGATGGCAGATGTTAAAGGGTTAATTCACAAATACAAATATTATCAAAATGAAATAAAATAAGCTTTCTGGATGAAGAAAAACATATTATAATATTAGGGCGTCAGGTAGTTTTATTTAAAATACAGAAAAAAAACAGTAACACTGAAATATTATTACAATAAACAATTTTTAAAAGTATTTACTGTCACTTATGATCAATTGAATGCATCCTTGCTGAATAAAAATATTGATTTCTTACAAAAAAAATTGTATTGACCTGAAACTTTGGAACAGTAATGTAAACACTCACAAATCTTACATGTACTTATTTTCTGTACTCTCACCAGGGTAGATACTTCATTCTTATGTCATACCGGCTTTATATTCTGAACAAAGTTACCATGACAACCGACCAAGGGGTTTTACCCTACTGTATGTAAGACAATGTTTCTTCAGTCGAGCAGAAAACCTTCCAGCAGCACTGTAGTGAATTATTTACAGTCATTTATGTTGTAATATTAATGCCCGTTATAGAAAAAAGGGATGGTTCATCAGTGGGAATGTTGTTTACGATCATTTCCTGAGCAGAATGCTTATCTAAAGTGCTCACCATAAACATTTTTGATTTGTCTCCATATGTACTTGTCAGTGCACAGCAGTGAATAATTTCTTTCTCTTTTTTTACAGCATTGGTTGGACCCAAGCAAACCAGTAGTGAAACAGATGAAATGTAAGTTTTATTTATTTCATTCTTGTCCTCAAGATGGCAACAAGTAACATTTACTGTTGTGGGTGAATTTTCATGGGTTTCTTCTCTTATTTTGTTATTTTTTTTATATATAACTATTATATAACTTATTTTTTATATAACTATTATCCTGTTTGACACTGTGAAGCTGCTTTGACACAATCGTGATTGTAAAAGCGCTATATAAATAAAGTTGATTGATTGATTGATTGATTGATTGATCTCGTAGCTTTCCTGTAGCTCAACCAGTAGAGCATGGCGCTAGCAACGCCAAAGTCATGGGTTCGATTCCCAGGGAAAGGAAGAACTTACGATAATGTAAAAAATGTGTAGCTTGAATGCAATGTAAGTCGCTTTAGATAAAAGCGTCTGCTAAATGCATAAATGTAAAAAATTTAAACTTTTCAGACAAACAGTTAACACAGCTTCATGGGTATTTATATGAAAGTTCTTTCAAAATGTAAGGTTAGTTACCATACTAAGTTTTTACAGGAGTCAACAGGTATATACCTGCTTATAGACACTCATAATTGGATCAATTACAGCAAGGCCAGAAAATATGTACATTATAAGCTGCCTGTGTACCACATTGCCTCCTGCAGGAACCTAGATTTGCTCCTCCTTTTTGTTTGGCTTTCACTTTAAATACATACAGTGTTTTCCAAACTAAATTCTCTTAAACTTTCTTCCAAACTTTTATGTGTTCATACTATTGTGTAATCGACACACCATCTTAAATAAACCTGTCTCTTCCATGATACCCTGAAATTTTGAATAATCCGATCTAATATGATTTCTGACCTGTAAGGTTGCCAGCATAATAATCATACATGGTGTGCTAATTAGGCCAGAGGAGAACTGGCACCCCGACTGAGTCTGGTTTCTCCTAAGGTTTATTTTTCTCCATCATGCCCGATGGAGTTTTGGTTCCTTGCCACTGTCGCCTTTGGCTTGGCTTGCTCAGTTGGGGACACTAAAATTATGATCAAAGTTATTCAACTAGTAATACAGATAAAATTTATGAATTAGGTTTTAATTAATTCTATAAACTATAATACGGATCTGCCAACATTGTCGCTATATGATAAATTAAAATAAGCTGATAACATCACTGTTTTCTCCAGAACGACTGTACAACCAAATCTAATTGTGATGCAATATTATCCTGTTTGACACTGTGAAGCTGCTTTGACACAATCGTGATTGTAAAAGCGCTATATAAATAAAGTTGATTGATTGATTAATTAAAGCCCTGGAATAACAAATCACTGTAAATGCCACAAATTTGCCAAACATTTTGAAAATCTTCAATTTCTCCCTTTGACATAATAGAGAAGTAAGCAGTTATTCCCTTGTGAGGCCAGCTTTGTAACCCTTTATCCACTCGAGAAGGGAAGAACTGAGGATAATAAATAATCGAACTTAAAGGAAGTGTATGTAAAATTACTGGCCAAAACTGGTACTGCAATCACTTTCAAATGACTGTAGAGCGGTTTATACCCTCTCCCCCTCTCCCTGACTCGAGTTTGCCAGATAGGCTGCAGGATCCAGCTGGAGCATTTTTAGCTGCAGCTGTGGTAACGTCTCGGTTACGTATGTAACCCTCGTTCCCTGAAGGAGGGAACAGAGACGCCACGTCAGAGTACCGACGAATAGGAATCTCGCTAGCGTGAGCCAATCTACTTTGAGTGTAACTAAACGAGCCAATGGACATTGGCATGCAAAGATTGTACTAGCTGCTCATGCCATGCAGCGCGGGTATAAATGAGGCACAGGTGCTTGCATCAAATTAGTCTTTTGCTGAGGAGCCGAGTAGGTGAATTGGCACCCCAGCAGGGTACAGAGGACATGGCGACGGGACGTGGCGTCTCCGTTAGGGATGTCCCGATCCGATCACGTGATCGGAAATCGGGCCCGATCACGTGATTTCAGACTCGATCGGAATCGGACGTTACATCCCGATCAGGACTCGGATATATATGTATATTCTGGGGTGAGAGACAAAGTGAGCACTTGCACCGCGGTTCATCTCACATCTGATGACGCATCAATAATATAGGTTGTAACTTGAAAATAATGCTTTATGTAGGCTATGTTTCTGTAGATGGATACACGTGCTGGCTCCTCAGTGATACATTACAACAGCGCTAATAAAAGAAAAAAGTGGGCAA
This sequence comes from Pseudorasbora parva, assembly GCF_024679245.1. Taxonomy (NCBI): domain Eukaryota; kingdom Metazoa; phylum Chordata; class Actinopteri; order Cypriniformes; family Gobionidae; genus Pseudorasbora; species Pseudorasbora parva. The sequence goes on from NC_090184.1 coordinate 7,781,462, forward strand.
AACGGTCTATCTGTGTAAACTTTGTTCAATTCATGTGAGTGCTGCCGTATGTTTGAATATGAGCAGTCAATATGCCTTAAGAGGACTTTATGCAGTCGAGAAAGACGACGCAGAGCCTTCCATTAGGTCTTAAAGGGTCAGTAGCCTTTACTGCTGTCTGTTTAATGTCAAACAAAAGATAAGGAATCACTCACTGCTCTTGGATTGAATAGCTTTTGTAAGGATTAGTCTTTAATTTAAACAGTTAAATATGCAGCTATTTTACATTTGATTAGCCTATTTTATTCAATTTCTCTACCTAAAAACTAATGTTAGACCTATAAAATATAAAAACCTGAAAAGCATTGTTAATTTCACTTCAATCAAATTACACTTCAAATATTTTTTCCCCAAAGTTAGTTTATGTCATTGTAGGCTGTTATTGTCACAATGATTTCATGTCAAGTGTTCGTTTTTTAAATAAGTTTAGTTTTAGTTAGTTATTTGATGCTATAAAAACGGCAGTGTGATGTCATGATTGACAGCTGAGATCGACGTCTTCTCTGAGTGTAATTGTCACTGAGGCACTAACAGACTTTTTTCGGGATTTTTGGGAGCAGATTATTTAATTTAATTTAATTTCCATAACTGTTTATTTCACATCAACATAATTAATTCTTCTGCACCTGCAACTCCGGTCCCAGACTTTTTTATATTTACTGTTGCACTAAAATCCAAAAGTGAAGAATTTGTTATTTATTACTTGATTGTTCAAGCTACTTCACAGAAGTGCTCTGTTAGAGTTGTTGAATGTTAAAATAAGGTGAATAAAATAAAAAATAAGGAACATCCTGGTTCGTTTTTTCGCTCTTCTTTATTCTTTTTTTTAATGTATTGTAGAAGTATTGGATCGGGACTCGGTATCGGCAGATACTCAAAATCAAATGACTCGGACTCGAGGGCAAAAAAACCTGATCGGGACATCCCTAGTCTCCGTTCCCTCCTTCAGGGAACGAGGGTTACATACGTGACCAAGACGTTCCCTGAAGGAGGGAATGGAGACGCCACGTCGGAGTACCGACGAGGGCGCTGCGGAACCACATCATACCGAGAGGAGTTATGTGGAGACAGAGCTGAGACTTAGCCCGCCGCCGTGAGGAGGCTCCATCCCTAATAAGGGAGGGCTCTCCCAAGGGAAAGACACAGGCTTCCGGGAGGAGCAATGTGGGTACATGGATAATATGTGGGATCCCTGCAGGGTCGCTTACATGGCCCAAGCCAAATACCGGTTCTTGAGGATTCAGCGGCAAGAGGCCTGATGCCGGACGCTCCGGCACGCCCGGCACCGAGGATGGTGGAGGAGTCACAGTTTTATCTGTGAAGAATGTAAGCGCCGAGGCGCAGCAAGCTGACAGGAGTCGGGGCCTTTCAGTGCTTCTACCCGTTTGAGGTGAGAACACAGGAGGAGACCGGCTCCACACGTGGGCTATAGAACCTAACGAACATCTTGTGTCGCCTAGCCCACAGCTCTACAGATGTCTGACAGCGAGGCGCCACGTGCCAGCACCCAGGAGGATACAACACTTGTAGTAGAGTGTGCTCGCACCCTGAGCGGACAGGGCACACCTTGTGTTTGGTAAGCCAAGGTGATGGCATCCACTATCCAGTGGGCCATTCGCTGCTTGGAGACAGCCTTTCGCTTCTGCTGGCCTCTGTGACAGACAAAGAGCTGATCTAAAGTTGTGGCAAGGACTCAAATAGGACAATCTGAAGTGCTCAGAGCACCATCAAGATCCCAAGAGGGTATGGAGGGAGGTCGAGGAGGATTTAACCGTCTCGCCCCTCTAAGGAACCTGACGACCAGGTCTTGCTTCCCAACAGACTAACCTACATAGTCGTGACAGGCGGAAATAACAGCAACGTAACTAAGGGAGGAGGGCGACCGCCTACGCTCCAACCCCTGCTACAGGAAGGAAAGCACAGACGCGATCGAACACCTTTGGGGGTCTTCTCTGGGAAGAACACCAATCGACGAACAGGTTCCACTTCAAGGTATAGGCCTGTCTTGTAGATTGTGCTCTAGCCGAAGTGATGGGGCCAGCTGTGCGCAAGTGCATCCATGCAGAGTGTACCCTCGGTCAGTGAATAATACCACTAGCAGTGGGATGTTTCTGGGGAGGCAAACAGGTTGACCTGTGCCACCCCGAACTGAACCCTATCAACTGGACCACCTGGGGATGGAGTCGCCACTCTCCCGGGAGCGCAGGTCATGACAGCTTGTCGACCACACGGTTGCGCCCACCAGGGACATGAATGGCCTAAAGCAACCTCAGACACTTCTGACTCCAGAGGAGAAGATGGGGGCAGAGTTGCGACATGCGACAGGAGCATAGACCCCCTTGGCGGTTGATGTACGCAATGGACGCAGTGTTGTCCATTCGGGGCCAATACATCTTTGCCCCGTAACCGGACTTTGATGCGGCTCGGTGCACGATGTATTGCTATTGTATTGCACAACTCTCCAAGCCCCCTGAGGACCCAGAGATAGAGGAACTGCACTTTTATTTTAAAATGAAAATTTGGGTACCACTGGTTGTGACCAGCAGCAGAACAGAATTTAGCCTCAAACACATTCTCCACCCGACCCTCCTCCGGGGAAAAGCAGCCCCGCCCATCTCCAGGTCACCTGTCTCAGTGGTGATGTTTCACCAACCGATTAAACTGCACTAGAGACAGGTGGCGTCGTCTCCCTGCAGCGAACACAGTAAAGCAGACTGTGCTGAGGTTTTTTTTTATTTATTTTTTTTGCAGGGGTGACGCCCTTGCTGGGCTCAGTTCTCAACAGTGTCGCTGAAATGGCTACCATGTAAGATGGGAGCATCGTGAAGCGTACTTTGACGACCACTCACATCTCAGCAAGGCAAGCCAGGGGCATTTCTGGACCACAGAGGTGGACATCGTCTAGCCGAGGGCCTGTGCCGTGACCTGATCATGGTTAGTCAATATGCGCAGCTCAACCCCATGACTCAGAACTACCCTCATGCATCAAGAGTGCAGGGTGGAGGTGGTCTGCGTACAGCCACCCCACTGAGGACAGTAGTGAGGGAGGAAAAACTTATGTAGTTCTGACCCCTTTGGCATTCCATATCCAAAGTAGTTCCATACTGACAAGTTTTACATGCATATCTGGGATTGATCTCAGGAAACACGGCTGTTGACTCTGAATCTGATTCAGCTAAGCACACACCATTACAGTGGGCTCAGCATCATCTTCATTCCCAGAGCACAACAGCCCTCTCTCCGATGCAGCGATTGACATCTGATCCTCAGCTTGAGCCCTGAATGAAATGCTAGGTTCCCCCATAAGAAGGACCAGCAATTCCATCTAGAAGCTGCACAGCTTGCAGTGCGCTAGAGGGGGAGGAGCCCTAGGGGGTTGTTCGCCGAAGAAGCCCAACCCACCTCAGGTCACCCCAGCCATTACACCAAAGTAGACCTCTCCTGTTGGCCACCAGCTAGGGCGCTACAACCGGAAATAGGCCAGGGGACAGCGCACATAGAGAGGCGAGCGAGTGCTGGGTTGCCGTGACAACGCGTTGCAGCTTA